>NC_041381.1:514447141-514472787 GCF_002162155.2 Triticum dicoccoides | reverse complement strand
CTGCCGACCCGGCTCCCCCTCGTCGCACCGGTCGCGCCCGGCCGTTTCTACCCGCGACCACCATGCCTCCACGTGGCACCGTCGTCGCGTTCGGCAACACCCACGCACAACACAAGCGCCCAGCCACCTCCCTGAGCTTCCCCGGCTCCGCACGCGCCCGAAGTCGCCTGCGCGCCCGCCACTGAACCTCCCCGTCGCTCGCCGCTTCCCCCGCGGTGCCGTTCGGGTCTGTCCTGCTCGGGCTCCGCCTCCCTATCGCCGGCCCCGCCTCGAGCTATCGTGCCTGCTGCAGCCCAGGCTTGGCCTTCGCTCGGGCGCCCGCACGCCCAGATCCCGAGCGGGCTGGTGCCCGCACCCGTTTGCCCGCGCCCGTTTGGCCCCTTTGGGCCATTGACAACGGGGCCCCACCCTTGGAACTTTTATTAAAAAAAGAAGAGAAGAAAAAGAACTAAAAAAATACTCAATAAAAATATTAATCAATTAATTAATTATTTAACTAAATTAATTAACTTAACTAATCCTGATTAGAATAACCTAATCACTAGTTAACTTAATTAAACCATGATTAGCCTAATCCGTCAATGACACGGGCCCCATCCCCTGTTGACCAGTCAAACAGGGACTGGTCAACTGGGTCCCCCTGGCCCACATGTCAGCTCCTGTGTAAACTGCTGTGTACACAGGGCTGGGTACATTTAGCAATTTCCCTTTTATTTTCGAATTAAAATAAATCTTGGAAATTTAGAAAATCATTTAAACTTATAAAAATCATATAAAATAATCCGTAACTCAGATGAAAATACTTTGTACATGAAAGTTGCTCAGAACGACAAGACAAATCCGAATACGCAGCCTATTTGCCAGCCACGTGTCCCTAGCAAAGCGAACCTACAACATTTCACCTCCGGTTCATTTGTTCGAAAACGCGAAACACCGGGGATACTTTCCCGGATGTTTCCCCACTTCACGGGTATCACCTACTACTGGGTTAGGTCACTTCTAGCACCGCGTATTGCCATGTTACGCTTTGTGATGCTTTAATTGCTCTGTTATTTATTGTGTTCCCCCTTCATTACTTCTTTCCAGTAGACCCCGAGACTGCCGGCGATCCCAGTTCGACTACGGTGTTGACGACCCCTCCTTGCCAGAGCAACCAGGCAAGCCCCCCCCCCTTGATCACCAGATATCGCTTATTCTTCTCTCTACTGCTTGCATTAGAGTAGTATAGCATGTTACTGTTTCGATTGATCCTATTCTGTTGCATAGCTGTCATTGTTGCTACAGTTGTTGATACCTTACCCGCAATCCTAAATGCTTAGTATAGGATGCTAGTTTATCATCATTGGCCCTACATTCTTGTCAGTCTGCCTTACTATACTATCGGGTCGTGATCACTCGGGAGGTGATCAGGTATATACAATACATACCTACATACTATACAGATGGTGACTAAAGTCGGGTTGGCTCGTTGAGTACCCGCAAGTGATTCCGATGTGGGGGCTGAAAGGACAGGTGGCTCCATCCCGGTAGAGGTGGGCTTGGGTTCCCGATGGCCCCCGACTGTTACTATGTGGCGGAGCGACAGGGCAGGTTGAGACCACCTAGGAGAGAGGTGGGCCTGGCCCTGGTCGGCGTTCGCATTTACCTCATAATAACACGCTTAACGAGATCTTGGTATTTGATCTAAGTCTGGCCACTGGCCTATATGCACTAACCAACTATGCGGGAAAGATATGGGCACTCGACGTCGTGGTATCAGCCGAAGCCTTCTTGACATCAGCGACTGAGCGGCGCGCGCCGGGTTGGACCGCGTAACGCAACTTCCTTTGTAATGGAGGTTGCCAGGTCTGCTCACCGGCCGCGTACGCAATGTGCAGGTGTGCAATGGGCGATGGGCCCAGACCCCTGCGCACATAGGATTTAGACCGGCGTGCTGACCTCTCTGTTGTGCCTAGGTAGGGCGGCGACGAGTTGATCTTTCGAGGCCGGGCATGACCCAAGAAAGTGTGTCCGGCCAAAGGGGATCGAGCATGTTGGGTTATGTGGTGCACCCCTGCAGGGAAGTTTATCTATTCGAATAGTTGTCTCCCTCGGTAAAAGGACGACCCGGAGTTGTACCTTGACCTTATGACAACTAGAACTGGATACTTAATAAAACACACCCATCCAAGTTCCACAGACAACCCGGTGATCGCTTTTCCACAGGGCGACGAGGGGAGGATCGCCGGGTAGGATTATGCGATGCGATGCTACTTGGAGGACTTCACTCTACTCTCTTCTACATGCTGCAAGACGGAGGCTGCCAGAAGCGTAGTCTTCGATAGGATTAGCTATCCCCCTCTTATTCTGGCATTCTGCAGTTTAGTCCACTCATATTGCCTCCTTACACATATACCCATGCATATGTAGTGTAGATCCTTGCTTGCGAGTACTTTGGATGAGTACTCACGGTTGCTTTGCTCCCTCTTTTCCCATGTTTTCCTCTTCTTCTCGGATGCCGCAACCAAACATTGGAGCCCAGGATCCATACGCCACCATCGACGATGACTACTACTCTGGAGGTGCCTACTATTACGTGCAGTCCGCTGACAACGACCAGGAGTAGTTTAGGAGGATCCCAGGCAGGAGGCATGGGCCTCTTTCTATCTGTATCCCACTTTGTGCTAGCCATCTTATGGCAACTTGTTTACTTACCTCTGTACTCAGATATTGTTGCTTTCGCTGACTCGTCTATGATCGAGCACTTGTATTCGAGCCCTCGAAGCCCCTGGCTTGTATTATGATGTTTGTATGACTTATTTATGTTTTAGAGTTGTGTTGTGATATCTTCCCGTGAGTCCTTGATCTTGATCGTACACGTTTGCGTGCATGATTAGTTTACGATTGAATCAGGGGCGTCACATGATTTATATTGGGTATGACTTGACTGGATCTCTTTTACCATGAATTACAATGTTTAGTCAATCCTTGATCTTTAAAGGTGCTCTGCATTTATGTTTTGCGGTCTCAGAAAGGGCTAGCAAGATACCATTTTGTTATATCATGTTATGATTGTTTTGAGAAAGTGTTGTCATCCTAGTTTTATTATTATGGCTCGCTAGCTGATTATGCTATTGATATGAGTAAGTGTGAGACCGAGGTGTTATTGTGAGTATGGTTAGTTCATAATATATGTTGAAACTTGAATTCTGGCTTTGCATGTTTACAACAACAAGAGCAAACAGAGTTTTTAAAAGTTTTTCTTTATCACTTTCAGTTTATCAATTGAATTGCTTGAGGACAAGCAAAGGTTTAAGCTTGGGGGAGTTGATACGTCTCCAACGTATCTACTTTTCCAAACACTTTAGCCCTTGTTTTGGACTCTAATTTGCATGATTTGAATGAAACTAACCCGGACTGACGCTGTTTTCAGCAGAATTACCATGATGTTGTTTTATGTGTAGAAAACAAAAGTTCTCGGAATGACCTGAAAATCCTCGGAGACAAGTTTCAGAAAATATAAAAAAATACTGGCAAAAGATGAAGACTAGGGGGCCCACACTGTGTCCATGAGGGTGGGGGCGCACCCACCTCCTCTGGGCGCACCCCGCTGTCTTGTGGGCCCCCTGCAGCTCCGCCGACCTCAACTCCAACTCCATATATTCCGTCTCGTGGAGAAAAAAATCAGAGAGAAAGTTTCATCGCATTTTACGATACGGAGCCGCCGCCGAGCCCTAATCTCTCTCGGGAGGGCTGATTTGGAGTCTGTTCGGGGCTCCGGAGAGGGGGATTCGTCGCCGTCGTCATCATCAACCATCCTCCATCACCAATTTCATGATGCTCACCGCCGTGCGTGAGTAATTCCATCGTAGGCTTGCTGGACGGTGATGGGTTGGATGAGATTTACCATGTAATCAAGATAGTTTTGTTAGGGTTTAATCCCTAGTATCCACTATGTTCTGAGATTGATGTTGCTATGACTTTGTTATGCTTAATGCTTGTCACTAGGGCCCGAGTGCCATGATTTCAGATCTGAACCTATTATGTTTTCATGAATATATGTGTGTTCTTGATCCTATCTTGCAAGTCTATAGTCACCTATTATGTGTTATGATCCGACAACCCCGAAGTGACAATAATCGGGATACTTCTCGGTGATGACCGTAGTTTGAGGAGTTCATGTATTCACTATGTGTTAGTGCTTTGGTCCGGTTCTCTATTAAAAGGAGGCCTTAATATCCCTTAGTTTCCACTAGGACCCCGCTGCCACGGGAGGGAAGGACAAAAGATGTCATGCAAGTTCTTTTCCATAAGCACGTATGACTATATTCGGAATACATGCCTACATTACATTTGATGAATTGGAGCTAGTTCTGTGTCACCCTATGTTATAGCTATTACATGAGGAATCGCATCCGACATAATTATCCATCATTGATCCATTGCCTACGAGCTTTTCATATACTGTGCTTCACTTATTTACTTTTCCGTTGCTATTGTTACAATCACTACAAAACCCAAAAATATTACTTTTGCTATCATTACCATTACTATCATACTACTTTGCTACTAAATAGTTTGCTGCAGATACTAAGTTATCCAGGTGTGGTTGAATTGACAACTCAACTGCTAATACTCAAGAATATTCTTTGGCTCCCCTTGTGTCGAATCAATAAATTTGGTTTGAATACTCTACCCTTGAAAGCTTTTGCGATACCCTACACTTGTGGGTTATCACTTGCCAATAGAGATACTATATCACCAATTGGGATTCTTAGAGATGCTGAAGTCTTGTGTGGGAAAATAAAATACCCTAATGATTTTCTTGTTCTCGGGTGTTAGCTTTGGTGATGAATCTCATGAATTTAATTCCAAGTTTAGTAGGCAACCTCATAAGGAAGAGTTGCCTAGTAAGGATGAAATTATTGGTCTTGCTTCTATTGTTGTACCTCATACTGATCCTTTAGAACAATATTTGCTAGACCATGAAAATGATTTGCATATGCGTGAAAGAAATGAAATAGATAGAATCTTTTTCGAACAACAACCTCTCTTTAAACACAATTTGCCTATTGAAACTCTAGGAGGTCCTCCTCCACCTAAAGATGATCCTGTGTTTGAATTAAAACAATTGCCAGACACTTTGAAATATTCTTATCTTGATGAGAAAAAGATATATCCTGTTATTATTAGTGCTAACCTTTCATAACATGAAGAAGAAAGATTATTGAAAGTTCTAAGGAAGCACAAAGCTGCTATTGGATATACTCTTGATGATCTTAAGGGCATTAGTCCCACTTTATGTTAGCAGATTAATATGGTACCTGATGCCAAACCCGTTGTTGATCACCAACGTCGGTTAAATCGGAAGATGAAAGAAGTGGTAAGAATGAAAATATTGAAACTTCTGGAAGCAGTTATAATCTATCCTATAGCTAATAGTAGATAGGTAAGTCATGTTCATTGTGTTCATAAGAAGGGAGGTATTACTGTTGTTCCTAATGATAAGAACGAGCTTATTCCACAAAGAATTGTCACGGGCTATAGAATGGTAATTGATTATAGAAAATTAAACAAATCAACTAGAAAATATCATTACCCTCTGCCTTTTATTGATCAAATGCTAGAAAGATTATCTAAGCACACATATTTTTGCTTCTTTGATGGATATTCTGGTTTTTCACAAATACTTGTTTCACAACTTGATCAAGAAAAGAACACTTTTAATTATCCTTTTGGAACTTATGCTTATAGACGTATGCCTTTTGGTTTATGTAATGCACCTGCTACCTTTCAAAGATGTATGACTGCTATATTCTCTGATTTTTGTGAAAAGATTGTTGAGGTTTTCATGGATGAATTTTCTGTTTATGGGAAGTCTTTTGATGATTGTTTAAGAAATCTTGATAGAGTTTTGCAGAGATGTGAACAAACAAATCTTGTCTTGGATAGGGAGAAGTGCCACTTATGGTTAACGAAGGTATTATTTTGGGCCATAAAATTTCTGAAAGAGGCATTGAGGTGGACAAGGCCAAGGTTGATGCAATTGAGAAAATGACATGTCCTAAAGATATTAAAGGTATTCATAGGTTCCTTGGTCATGCTGGTTTCTATAGGAGGTTTATAAAAGACTTTTCTCAAATTTTGAGGCCTCTTACAAATCTTTTGCAAAAGGATATTCCATTTGTGTTTGATGATGATTGCTTGGAAGCCTTTGAAACACTAAGGAAATCCTTAATTACTGCACCTATTGTTCAACCACCTGATTGGAACTTGCCTTTTGAGATTATGTGTGATGCTAGTGATTATGCTATTGGCGCTGTTCTAGGACAAAGAGTTGATAAGAAATTGAATGTTATTCGTTATGCTAGTAAAACTCTAGACAGTGCTCAACGAAATTATGCTACTACTGAAAAAGAGTTCTTAGCACTGGTGTTTGCTTGTGACAAATTCAGATCTTACATTGTTGATTCTAAAGTGATTGTTCACACCGATCATGCTGCTATAAAATATCTTATGGAAAAAGAAAGATGCTAAACCTAGACTCATTAGGTGGGTTCTTCTGCTACAAGAATTTGATTTGCATATCACAGATAGGAAAGGAGCAGAGAACCACGTAGCTGATAACTTGTCTAGGCTTGAAAATATTCTTGATGACCCACAACCTATTAATGATAGCTTTCCTGATGAACAATAACCTGCAATAAATGTTTCTAATAGTACACCTTGGTATGCTGACTATGCTAATTATATTGTTGCTAAATACATACCACCTAGCTTTACATAACAACAAAAGAAAAAAATTCTTCTATGATTTAAGACATTACTTTTGGGATGACCCACATCTTTATAAAGAAGGAGTAGATGGTATTAATAGACGTTGTGTACCTAAGCATGAACAGGAAAAAAATCCTATGGAAATGTCACTCTGAGGCTTATGGAGAACATCACGCGGGAGACAGAACCTCTCATTAGGTATTGCAATCTATTTTTATTGGCCTACTCTCTTCAAGGATGCCCATAAGTTTGTCTCATCTTGTGATGAATGTCAAAGAATAGGTAATATCGGTAAGCGTTAGGAAATGTCTATGAATTATTCACTTGTTGTTGAACCATTTGATGTTTGGGGATTTGATTTCATGGGACCTTTTCCTTCCTCTAATGGGTATACACATATTTTGGTTGCTGTTGATTATGTTACTTAGTGGGTAGAAGCTATTCCAACCAGTAGTGGTGATCACAACACCTCTATTAAAATGCTTATGGAGGTTATTTTCCCAAGGTTTGGAGTCCCTATATATTTAATGACTGATGGTGGTTCACACTTATTCATGGTGCTTTCCGTAAAATGCTTGCTAAGTATGATGTTAACCATAGAATGGCATCACCTTATCATCCTCGGTCTAGTGGTCAAGTTGAACTTAGCAATAGAGAAATAAAACTAATCTTACAAAAGACTGTCAATAGGTCCCGGAAGAATTGGTCTAAGAAACTAGATGATGCACTTTGGGCTTATAGAACAGCATATAAAAATCCTATGGGTATGTCTCCTTATAAAATGTTTTATGGGAAAGCTTGTCATTTGCCTCTTGAGTTAGAACATAAAGCATATTAGGCAATCAAAAAACTCAACTATGATTTCAAACTTGCTGGTGAAAAGAGGTTATTTGATATTAGCTCGTTAGATGAATGGAGAACCCATGCTTATGAAAATGCAAAGCTATTCAAAGAAAAAGTTAAAAGATGGTATGACAAAATAATCCAAAAGCTTGAGTTCAAAGTTGGAGAATATGTTCTTTTGTACAACTGTCGTTTCAGATTCTTTGCAGGAAAACTCCTCTCCAAATGGGAAGGACCCTATGTTATCGAGGAGGTCTATCGATCCAGAGCTATCAAAATAAATAATATCGAAGGTACTAACCCGAAGGTTGTTAATGGGCAATGAATAAAACATTATATCTTAGGTACGCCCATTAATGTTGAAAGCAATATTATCCAAACTATGACACCGGAAGAACACATAAAAGAAACCTTCCGGACACTCCAGAATCGTGAAAAAAGGGAGGTACATGATACGGTAAGTAAATGGACTCCGAAAAATCCGCAAAAATATTTTTTGTCAGTTTTGGAATATTTCAAAAATTAGGAAAATAAGAAACTTCCAAGAAAGTGACCATGGTGGGCACGATACACCAGGGCGCGCCTGGCATGCCAGGCGCCCCCTGATGGGTTGTGCCCACTTCGGGTACTTTTTGGACTTCGTTTTTCTTCCGTTCTACTGGTTCCCCAAGATAAAAAATCTTTATATACCTCCCGAACCTGTTGACCTCCGTATCGCAGAGAAATCTCCTATTTTCTTTTCTCGTTGTTTTCCTGATAGATCTAAAATTATGTCATCCCAAGACTCGGAGGGTGAGAGCTACATTGCAGATTATATCGCAATCCCCAAGGTTTATGGGGATGTGGAACACTATGGCTGGACTTCAGAGGAAGAAGAAGACTATGATCCTAAGAGGAAAGAGGAGACGAGCTCAGAGGAATATGAAGTCCCATTGCCCAACTTGGGGACATGCACGTTGAATTTAAGAAGTCAAGTCTCCCCAACAAAGTAAAGAAGCCTAAGATCCAGTTTATCCCCTTTCGTATTTTGTAGGAAAACAAGTAAGATTTATGTAAAATGGTGTTGGAGCTTGAGTGGGAGATCCATGAACTGAAAGATGAGAATTCTGTCCTCAAGCGTAAGCTAAGGAAGAAGGACCGGATCGCTTCTACTTCATCACCATCACCTCCTTCTTCATCACCAAAAGAAAATTGAGTATCGGGTATGGGCACTACCCTTGGCTTTCGCCAAGCTTTGGGGAGGTGCCCCAGTATCATATCATCTCCACTATCTTTTGCCTTTACTTATCTTAGTTTGATCCATGGTTATCTTTTGCTTTAGATGAATAAAAGTTTAGTTCAATCATTTCTTTTTGAGAGTTTGCTTAATGATCAATCTTTGTAATCGTGTGCGAGATATATAATAAAGTTTAGTTTGAGTTTTGCCTTCCTTACTTTCTTGTTTCAATAAAAAGAAACGAAATAAATGAAAAAGATCATATGCTAATCTTATGGTAAGTGATAACATTACACAAGGAAAATTATAAGTATAAAACTTTATTGTAGATTGACAAACATAGCATTGGTCAATGATGCAACTCAGGAAAGAATTAATAAGGGAAGAGAAGATCCACATGCAAATACACTATCCTGGAAATCTTTTGTGATTGTGAGCACCCATCAAAATATTATATACCAAAATTGTTGATGTTGGACAAGGAAGACAACATAATGATTTATGTTTGTTCATATTCACATAGAAGCTATATTGTCATATATACTTCAACATGTGGTGCTTGCCCCTATCTTTGCTAGCCAAAAATTACGCACTAAGTAGAGATACTACTTGTGCATCCAAAACCCTTAAACCCAAATCTTGTCTGAGAGTCCACCATACCTACCTATGGATTGAGTAAGATCCTTCAAGTAAGTTGTCATTGGTGCAATAAGGGCAATAAAAATTGCTTCTAAAAGTGTAAGATCATTTAGTGTAAGGGAAAATTGAGCGTTCTACGAACTTGTGATGGAGAAGAATAAAAGTGACAGACTGCATAATAAAGGTTGCCATCATAAGGGGCAATATAACGTGATGTTCTCTTGCACTAAGGGGTTGAGCATACAAACAAAAAGCGCATGTCCTATCTTTTACTTTTATGTATTTACTTTCTTGCAAGAGTCAAAGTTCTTCTCTCTATTCCTTTTTATATTCTCCTTTGGCAAGCATCATGTGATGAGGAAAGATCTTGGCACATATATCCAGTTGAATATGGGTAGCATGAGTTATTATTGTTGACATCACCCTTGAGGTGAATTCGTTGGGAGGCGAAACTATAAGGCCCTATCTTTCTATGTGTCCAATTGAAAGGTTTTGCTCATGTGTACGCGGTGAGTGTTAGCAATCATAGAAGACTAAATGATAGTTGAGTATGTGGACTTGCCTAAAGGCTCCGATACGTGACCCTTCCTGAAAAGATGATTAATTATAGTTGCAAAGTTGACCAAGAACATAGTTTGTTGGTTTCCAATAGAGTTTATGCTTTATACTTCGATGTTGTGATGAATTGTCACTTGTTCATGAGAAGTCTATGATAAAAGCTCTATGTTAAAGTTTGTTGCTATTATAATAAGTTACATGATGATGCTATGTCCGTATTTTTGTTTTTATCGACATCTCTAAGCAGCTGAACATGTGTTTCGATTTCGGTTTTCGCTTGAGGACAAGCGAGTCTAAGCTTGGGGGAGTTGATACGTCCATTTTGCATCATGTTTACCTACTGTTATTTATGTTTTTTTGTACAATAATTCTTTTTGGAGTAATTCTAATGCCTTTTCTATCATGGTATGCAAGGTACACACAAAGGGGGAGAATTCTGGCAGCAGGAAATCTGGACCTGAAAAAGCTACGTCAAGCTATCTATTCTGCACAACTCCAAATGAGCTGAAACTTTGTGAGGAATTTTTATGAAATATTTGAGGAGTATTGGAGCAAATAAGTACCAGAGGGTGTCCACCAGGTGGGCACAACCCACCTGGGCGCGCCAGGGAGCCCAGGCATGCCCCGGTGGGTTGTGCTCACCCAGGCCATCTCCGGTGCCCCTCTTCTGGTATATAAGTCATTTTTACCTAGAAAAAATAAGCAGAGGACTTTCGGGAAGAAGCGCCGCCGTCTCGAGGCGGAACCTAGACAGGAGCACTTTTGCCCTCCGGCGGAGCGATTCCGCCGGAGGAACTTCCCTCCCAGAGGGGGAAATCATCGTCATCATCATCACCAACAACTCTCCCATCTTGTGGAGGGCTATCTTCATCAACATCTTCAATAGCACCAACTCCTCTCAAACCCTAGTTCATCTCTTGTGTTCAATCTTTGTACCGGAACTATAGATTGGTGCTTGTGGGTGACTAGTAGTGTTGATTACATCTTGTAGTTGATTACTATATGGTTTATTTGGTGGAAGATTATATGTTCAGATCCATTATGCTATTTAATACCCATTTGATATTGAGCATGATTATCATTTGTGAGTAGTTACTTTTGTTCTTGAGGTCACGGGAGAAATCATGTTGCAAGTAATCATGTGAACTTGATATGTGTTTGATATTTTGATGATATGTATGTTGTGATTCCCTTAGTGGTGTCATGTGAACGTCGACTACATGACACTTCACCATATTTGGGACTAAGGGAATGCATTGTGGAGTAGTTATTAGATGATGGGTTGCGAGAGTGATAGAAGCTTAAACCCTAGTTTATGCGCTATTCCGTAAGGGACCGATTGGATCCAAAAGTTTAATGCTATGATTAGAATTTATTCTTAATACTTTTCTCATAGTTGCGGATGCTTGCGATGGGGTTAATCATAAGTAGGAGGTTTGTTCAAGTAAGAACAGCACCTAAGAACCGGTCCACCCACATACCAAATTATCAAAGTAGCGAACACGAATTAAGCCAACATGATGAAAGTGACTAGATGAAATTCTCGTGTACCCTCAAGAACGCTTTGCTTATCATAAGAGACCGTTTTGTCCTGTCCTTTGCCTCAAAAGGATTGGGCTACCTTGCTGTACTTTTGTTGCTACTATTGTTGCTTGCTCGTTACACATTATCTTGTTATCAAACTACTCTGCTACTTACAATTTTAGCACTTGCACACATTACCTTGCTGAAAACCACTTGTCATTTCCTTCTGCTCCTCGTTGGGTTCAACACTCTTACTTATCGAAAAGGCTACAATTGACCCCATATACTTGTGGGTCATCACCCAACAGTAATTTGTTTACCCACCGTGTGCTATTTTCTTGAGAGAAGCCACTAGTGAAATCTATGGCCCCGGGTCTATTTTCTCATCATATATTTTCATATCTATATTGCTCTTTACCTTTTTATTTATTTGCATCATTTATTTTCAAATCTATGTTACCAAAAAAAACCAAAAATATCTCACTGAATTTTATTTGCCTTTATTTTATTTGCATCAACAAATCTATCAATTTACCAATCTATTACTCGAGAGTGATTGACAACCCCTCTTTCGCGTCGGGTTGCAAGTATTTATTCTTTGTGTGCAGGTACCGTTTACATAGTGTTGCTTGGTTCTCCTACTAGTTCGATAACCTTGGTCTCATAACTGAGGAATCTATGTACCTTAGTTGTACTACATCATCCCTTACTCTTTGGGGAAAATATCGACGTGGATATAAGACATCACAAAAGGGAGGATCAAATCCTATCTCAGATTTCATGGCTTCAAGCCATTTTTCAGAAATTGGGCTCATCATAGCTTGTTCATAGTTCGTAGGTTCGTCATTGTCCAACAACATGACTTCTAGGATAGGATTGTCGTACCACTCTGGTGCGGAACGTGCTCTGGTCGACCTACGAGGTCCAGTAGTAACTTGATCTGAAGTTTCATGATCATCATCATTTGCTTCCTCTCTGGTTGGTGTAGGCATCATGGGAATGGTTTTCTCTAATGTACTACCTTCCAATTCGAGAGTAGGTACAACTACCTCATCAAGTTCTACTTTCCTCCCACTCACTTCTTTCAAGAGAAACTCCTCTAGAAAGGACCCATTCTTAGCAACAAATATTTTGCCTTCGGATCTGTGGTAGAAGGTATACCCAATAGTTTCTTTAGGGTATCCTATGAAGATGTACTTCTCCGCTTTGGTTTTGAGCTTATCGGGCTAAAGCCTTTTGACATAAGAGTCGCATCCCCAAACTTTAAGAAACGATAGCTTAGGCTTCTTGCCAAACCATAGTTCATACGGTGTCGTCTCAATGGATTTAGACGGTACCCTATTTAACGTGAATGCGGTTGTCTCTAATGCATAACCCCAAAATGATAGTGGTAAATCGGTAAGAGACATCATAGAACGCACCATATCTAATAAAGTACGGTTACGACATTCGGACACACCATTGCACTGTGGTATTCCAGGTGGCGTGAGCTGTGAAACTATTCCACATTGTTTTAAATGAAGGCAAAACTCGTAACTCAAATATTCACCTCTATGATCAGATCATAGAAACTTTATTTTATTGTTACGATGATTCACCACTTCATTGTGAAATTCTTTGAACTTTTCAAATGTTTCAGATTTATGTTTCATCAAGTATATATACCCATACCTACTCAAATCATCTGTGAAGGTTAGAAAATAACGATACCCGCCATGTGCTTCAACACTCATCGGACCACTTACATCGGTATGTATTATTTCCAATAAGTTATTAGCTCGATCCATTGTTCCGGAGAACGGAATTTTAGTCATCTAGCCCATGAAGCATGGTTCACAAGTATCAAATGATTCATAATCAAGTGATTCCAAAAGTTCATCCGTATGGAGTTTCTTCACGCGCTTTACACCAATATGACCTAAACGATAGTGCCACAAGTATGTTGCACTGTCATTATCAACTTTACATCTTTTGGCATCAATATTATGAATATGTGTATCACTACGATCGAGATTCCGTAAACCATTCACATTGGGTGTATGACCATAGAAGGTTTTATTCATATAAATAGAACAACAATTATTCTCTGACTTAAATGAATATTCGTATTGCAATAAACACGATCTAATAATGTTCATGCTCAACGCAAACACCAAATAACATTTATTTAGGCTCAACACTAATCCTGAAGGTAGAGGGAGTGTGCAATGGTGATCTTATCAATCTTGGAAACACTTCCAACACACATCATCACCTCGCCCTTAACTAGTCTCCGTTTATTCCGTAGCTCCTATTTCGAGTTACAAATATGAGCAACCGAACCAATATCAAATACCCAGGTGCTACTACGAGCATTAGCAAGGAACACATCAATGACATGTATATCATATATACCTTTGTTAACTTTGTCGTCTTTCTTATCCACCAAGTATTTGGGGCAGTTTCGTTTCTAGTGATCATTACCCTTGCAGTAGAAGCACTCAGTCTCAGGCTTGGGTCCAGCTTTGGGCTTCTTTACGGGAGCGGCAACTTCCTTGTCGTTCTTCTTGAAGTTCCCTTTCTTTCCCTTGACCTTTTTTCTTGAAATTGGTGGTCATATTAGCCATCAACACTTGATGATCTTTCTTGATTTCTACCTCCACTGATTTCAGCATCGCGAAGAGCTTGGGAATCATTTTCGTCACCCTTGCATATTATAGTTCACCACGGAGCTCTAGTAGCTTCGTGATAGTGACTGGAGAACTCTGCCAATCACTATCTTATTTGGAAGATTAACTCCCACTTGATTCAAGCGATTGTAGTACCCAGACATTCTGAGCATATGCTCACTGGCTAAGCTATTCTCCTCCATCTTGTAGGCAAAGTACTTGTTAGAGGTCTCATACCTCTCAACACGGGCATGAGCCTGAAATACCAATTTCAGCTCTTGTAACATCTCATATGTTCCATGGCGTCCAAAACATCTTTGGAGCCCCGATTCTAAGCCGTAAAGCATGGTGCAGTAAACTATCAAGTAGTCATCAGATCGAGCTTGCTAAACGGTCATACTGTCTGCATCAGCTCCTGCAAAAGGTCTGTCACCTAGCGCTGCATCAATGACATAATTCTTCTGTGTAGCAATGACGATAATCCTCATATCACGAACTCAGTCCGCATTATTGCTACCATCGTCTTTCAACTTAGTTTTCTCTAGGAATGTATCAAAAAACAAGGGAGCTACATCACAAGCTATTGATCTACAACATAATTTGCAATGACGTTTTGACTATGTTCATGATAAATTAAGTTCAGTTAATCAAATTACTAATGAACTCCCACTTAAATTAACCTCCCTCAAGTTATCTAAGTGATACATGATCCAAATTAACTAACCGATGTCTGATCATCATGTGAGATAGGGTAGTCATCAATGGTGAACATCTTCATGTTGATCATATCTACTATATGACTCATGTTCGACCAGTCTCCAGTGTTCCAAGACCATGTCTGTACATGCTGGGCTCGTCAAGTTTAACCCAAGTATTCTGCTTGTGTAAAACTGGCTTACACCCGTTGTATGTCAATGTAGAGTCTATCACACCCAATCATCACGAGGTGCTTCAAAACGACGAACTTTAGCAACGGTGCATACTCGGGGAGAACACTTTTATCTTGAAATTAAGTGAAGGGATCGTCTTATAATGCTACCGTCGTTCTAAGCAAAATAAGATGCATAAAGGATAAACATCACATGCAATCAAAATATGTGACATGATATGGCCATCATCTTGTGCTTTTGATCTCCATCTCCAAAGCAACGCCATGATATCCATCATCATCGGCACGACACCTTGATCTCCATCGTTGCGTCGGGGTCGTCTCACCAACTATTTCTTCTACAACTATTGCTAACACTTAGCGATAAAGTAAAGCAATTACATGGCGCTTGCATTTCATACAATAATTAAGAGACAACCCTAAGGCTCCTACCGGTTGTCGATATTATAAAACATGATCATCTCATACAACAATGTATATCACATCACGTCTTGACCATATCACATCACAACATGCCCTACAAAAACAAGTTAGACGTCCTCTACTTTGTTGTTGCAAGTTTTACGTCGCTGCTACGGGCTTCTAGCAAGAATTGTTCTTACCTACACAGAAACCACAATGGTGATTTATCAAGATTGTTGTTTTAACCTTCTTCAAGGATCGGTCATAGTCAAATTCGATTCAACTAAAGTAGGAGAAATAGACACCCACCGGCCACCTTTATGAAAAACAAGTTGCATGTCAGTCGGTGGAACCAGTCTCATGCACGTGGGCATGTAAGGTTGGTCTGGGCCGCTTCATCCCACAATACCGCCGAATCAAAGTAAGACATTGGTGATAAGCACTATGAACACACCTTGTGTTCTACTCGTGCATATCATCTACGCATAGACCTAGATCTGATACCACTGCTGGAGAACGGTGCATGGAAAACAAAAAGTTTCTACGCACACGCAAGGTCTATCCATGGAGATGCATAGCTACGAGAGGGGGAGAGCATCTTCATACCCTTGAAGATCTCTAAGCGGAAGCGTTTATCAACGCGGTTGATGTAGTCGTACACCTTCACGATCCGTCCCGATCAAGTACCGAACGTACGGCACCTCCGTGTTCAGCACACGTTCAGCTCGATGACATCCTCACCTTCTTGATCCAGCAAGAGGGGCGAAGTAGTAGATGATTTCTGGCAGCACGACGGCATGCTGACGGTGGTGGTGAAGAACAATCTCCACAGGGCTTCGCCAAGCACAACGGAAACTATGACGGGGGATAAACTAGAGGGTCAAGGTTGCCAGACACGGATTGATGTATCTTGATTTGTTCTGGGTGCTAGCCCTGCCCCTCTATTTATATGTTGAGCCCTGGGGTCGTAACTTGGAGAAAAGGCCTCCTCAAAGTCGGTTTAGCCCGCAAGGCAAGAGTCCTTCTTGGACTCCAGGACCAGACGCCAGGGTCCTTGGCGTCTGGCCCCAGACGCCAGGATCCCTGGCATCTGGCCCCTGGCCTTCGCAAATCTACCTTTTGCTCCTTCCAAAACCCTCGTGGGGTTTACCCCTTGGCCCAAATAAAGTGTTCTCGTACCCGAACATTTCGGGAACATCTGAAACCCTTTCTGGTGAATTCCGGAACCCTTCCGGAGACTAAATACTATTATCCCATATATTAATCTTTACCTTCGGACTATTCTGAAGCTCCTCGTCATATCCGTGATCTTATCTGGGACTCCGAACAACATTCGGTCACCAACATACTTAACTCATATAATACTATATCATCAATGAACATTCAGCGTGCGGACCCTATGGGTTCAAGAACGATGTAGACATGACCGAGACTCTTCTTAGGTCAATTACCAATAGTGGGACCTGGATGCCCCATATTGGTTCCTACATATGCCACGAAGATCTTTATTGGTCAAAGATTTATGAAAACATACGTAGTTCCCTTTGTCTATTGGTGTGTTACTTGCCCGAGATTCGATCGCCGTGTGTCTCCATACCTAGTTCAATCTCGTTACCGGCAAGCCTCTTTACTCATTCCGTAATACATCATCTTGTAACTAACTCCTTGGTCACTTTGCTTGCAAGCTTCTTATGATGTTGTATTACCGAGAGGGCCTAGAGATACCTCTCTGTCATACGGAGTGACAAATCCCAGTCTCGCTCCATGCCAACTCAACATGCACCTTCGGAGATACCTATAGAGCACCTTTATGATCACCCAGTTACATTGTGACGTTTGATGGCACACAAGGAATTCCTCCAGAGTTCGGGAGTTGCATGATCTCATGGTCGAAGAAATATGTATTTGACATTAAGAAAGCAGTAGCAATAAACTGAACGATCATATGCTAAGCTAACGGATGGGTCTTGACCATCAGATCATTCTCTTAATAATGTGATCCATTTATCAAGTGACAACTCATGTCTATCGTCAGGAAACATTAACCATATTTTGATCAATGAGCTAGTTTAGTAGAGGCTTACTAGGGAGTTGGTATTTTCTTATGTATTCACACATGTATTTAAGTTTTCGATCAATACAATTATAGCATGAATAATAAATCTTTATCATGATTAAGGAAATATAATAATAACCACATTATTATTGCCTCTAGGGCATATTTCCAACACTTACCCCTTAGCCCAGCCAAGGTGTCCTCGCACCAGGGACCCTCTGGGTTTATCCGAAAGGTTTTGTAACCTTCTGGGTACCAAAAGTACCCAGGATCTTCCCGGGACCTCCCAGAACATTTCTGGAAACATCTAAAACTCTTTTGGAACCCATTCTCTCATTCTCCTTCCTCCTAGTTTTTTAACAACCACCAAATGTTAAGCGTGTAACCCTGCAGGTTCGGTGAACTATAGACATGACTGAAACACCTTTCGTTCAATGATCAACAGCGGAGCTGTGGACATCCATGTTCACCCACATACTCACATGAATTTATATGCTATTCCTTTTGCTTCACGGTACTTTACAAAACTTGAGGTGAGATATATCGGTATCCCTATGAGTCATACACACGCTCACTATAGTGGTCTCCTCATTATAGTTTCTGTTCGCTTTTCTCGTTCTCGTGCTCCGACATCCCCATGATCAGTTCACGCTTTGTCTGGCCAAACGACGATGGATGCCGTCACACCAAGAGCGCCCTAAGAATATCTCTCTATCGTTGGAGGAGCAAATCCCAGTCTCAAGCTATTGAGCCCCTGATCATATGTTTTCGATGAACCTCTAAGTTGTCGTTATGACCACCCTGTTAAGGATGACGTTGGAACAACCCCAAAGCGCATTGTCCGGTATGGAGTGACCTGATACTCTCATGGTCTAAGAAATCATACATATGTTAACTCCTGTGTTATGACCTATATACTTAAGACGATATAATCTCAAAGTATAACAAACAATCTTAGGTTAATTCAACATGAGTGTTCTTCCAACATCGTGCTCTCAAATGTTGCTGGCATTATGGTCATGCCCATTATAAGGAAAATAGAATCATCAATGTACACTTTGAGCTATTCCTAGAGGTAAGAGTAGGAATCTTGTTTTATTGTGGTGAATATTCTTTATTTTCATAGGTAAATCCATTTTTACTTGATTTCTTTTAGAGAATTTTATAAATGAACATTTAAAGTATATGGTGAACATTTATTGCAAAACATGGTGAACATATTTAGTGCACAACGATGAAAAAATATGATGACCATTTTTCAGTACGTGTTGAACTTTTTTATAGTACGGTGAACATTTTATACATACGTGAAACCTTTCTAAAAATGTCGATACTTCAAATAGAATGTCCACATACTATAAAGATCATGTAACTAAAATTATGCTCATGTTATTTAAAAAAACTTATTTTAGAGAAAACCGGGGAAAACAGAGCAAATCATGGAACATAATAATTAGTAAAGCAGAAGCCGAAGTACAATGCCAGTTTTGGGATGGCAATTCCTATTCCTTACGTGACCGTTCGATAGCGCCTAAGCACACCCGAACTAATCAAAGAGCGCTCCTCCCATAATTGAATAAAAATAAGGACCAAAGATTCTAGGGGGCTACAGCCTGCTTCTTTCAGTTATTTCTCTTCTTGGGTAGCCGAGCTGATTGATCATACCAACGCTGCATGGGATGTCCAACTAGTCAATCAGGTGTTCATGCCAATGGATGCGAAAATCATTCTAAGTATTCCCTTATGCACACGCAACACTGAGGACTTCTGGAGCTGGAACTTTGAAAGGAATGGTGTTTTCTCGGTCAAGTCGGCATATCGCATGCTGGTGGAGACTAGAAGGCGCCGGGAGGCCTGGTTGGAAAGCACAGCAGGTACTTCAACGGCAGTAGTGGAGGAAGGATCGTGGAAAACTTTGTGGGCTACAAAGGTACCGGGGAAAGTGAAAATGTTTTTGTGGCGTTTATCAAAACAGTCTCTCCCAACAGAAGATGTCCGAGCTCATCGACATATGTCGGACAGTTCAGCTTGCGGGATGTGTGGGGCACTAGATTCATGGAGGCATTCGCTCCTCAGCTGTACATCATCCAGATGTGTTTGGGCTTTGATCGATGATGACCTTGCACAAGCGCTTGCCGCTACAAACGAACCAAAAGCTAAGCCATGGCTTTTTACACTGATGGAATCCCTGTCACACGACAAGTTCGTACTGCTAGCGGTCACCCTATGGGCAATATGGACGGCCCGGAGAAAGGCAATCCATGAAGGGATCTTTCAAACACCACATGCCACTACTGATTTTGTTAGAAGGTTCATAGCGGAACTCGAGGTGTTGGAAAACAAAACGGAACCCATAGCAAGAGGAGGACATCCTGCTCATATCAGGCCGCGAGCTCCACCTGCGGGATGGTTCAAAATTCATGTGGATGCTGGCGTTAGAACCGGAAGGGGGGGATCAGCTGCTGCGATTTGTAGGGACCAGCATGGCAATTATCTGGGAAGCTCGGTGTTGGTCATTGCGGGAGTTGACAACCCTGCGATTCTGGAAACGATTGCTTGCCGTGAAGCCCTTGCTCTTGAGGAAGATCTCAACCTGAATAATCTGATCATCGCGTCTGACGCTAAGCAAGTGGTAAGTGACATCTCAAAGTCACACATGGGCAGAAACGCTGCAATTATACAAGAAATTAGAAGTAGAGCCTCTTCTTTCGTCTGTAATTTTTTGTTTGAAGGCCGTGCGGCTAATAGAGACGCACACAAATTGGCCAAGTACTCACTCTCGTTAGGGCCGGGGCGCCACATCTGGTTAGGCCAACCCCACGCTCCGAATTGTATCCCACGCGTTGTGGACTTTGATGATGAATAAATTGGTTTCACCCCTCAAAAAAAATCTAATAAAGAAGGTGAACGGGGGAGACTGTTTTGAAGGAGCCTCCCCAAGGGTCATTTAGGATGAGCACGCTCTCAACCGCCGTCACATGTCGCGCTCTGAACGCTTCCTCCGAATTTTATTTTATTTTATTTTTCTTCATGCCCTTTTGGGTTGTACATGTTTTTTTTGGATTGTTGATTTTTCCCCGGCAATTCTTAGGTTTTGGACCAAACAAAAAATATTAAAAAAATTGACGTGAAAAATGCGTTTTTTTCTTCCACGCGAGGCACGGATTTGCTCATGAAAAAGGCACGTTCGTAAAAAAGAAAAGCCAAGTTTTTTTTTGCTATGACGAGAAGCACAGATTTATTTCTCGTAGAGGCATGGATTTGCTTATGCGAGAGTCATCGCCGTGCCTCTCAAAAAGAAAAAGGAAAACGTGGTTTCTTTCTTTTTCTTCCACGAGATACACGGATTTACTTCTCGTGGAGGCACGGATTTGCTTCCGCGAAAGGTACGCTCTGTGCCTCTTGCAAAAGGGGAAAAACACATTTTCCTTTTTGTCCTACGACGAGAGGCATGAATTTACTTCTCATAGAGGCATAGATTTGCTTCTGCGGGAGGCACGGGTGTGCCTGTGAGAGGCACGGATTTGCTTCTGCCGGAGGCACGGTCGTGTCTCTCGCAAAAGGGGAAAACATGTTTTTTTTCTACCATGAGATACACAGATTTACTTCTTGTGGAGGTACGAATTTGCTTCTGCGAGGGGCACGGCCGTGCCTCTCGGAAAGGAAAACGTGATCTGGTTTGATTTTTTTTGTTCGGTTTTTTGTGAAAAGAAACTTCTTCGAAACCTATCAACATGGAAAGTATTTTTGGGGGTTGTTTGGATTTTGCAAATGGTTCGAGATTTGGACGCACGGAAACGAATCTACGAAAAAGGAGAAAACTCCCAAGTTGGGACAAGTGATGTTCATTCAGTGCGACACTTATCACAACCTGGGGAGGTGGGAGTGACATTTGCAAAGGGTGCTCCTTACCGAGTGATTTCGGCCCATAAGTTGTGAACTTCTAACACATATATGTGCCAGCCTATTTATTGTTTACTGTGTCTGATTTCCCTGATCATATTTTTCCTTTTTCCTATTTTTTCTTTTCTATTTTATTCTATTTTTCTTTACATTTTTTTATTTTTAGAATATATGACACATTTTTTTGACTTTGTGAATACTTTTAGAGTTCAAGAGTTGTTTTTATTTGTCATATGTTTTGAATTCATGCATATTATAGTTTTTAAAATTTCATAGACATTTTTGAATCCGTAAATAATTTTCCAAGCTCGCGATCATTTTTTTTCCAAACATTTTTCAGATTTTCACGAAAATTTAATTAAACCATGGAGATTTATTGAATTAACGGATTTCAATTCGCACAAAACAAATCTACATGGCAGCATTTGTTGCATTTGTTTAGTTCACAAACATTTCTTTTATTTTGTGAATATTTTTACAAAATCCTGAACTTTTTAAATTAATAAACATTTTTTGATTCACAATTTCTTTTCCAGTTAACAACCATTTTTATTCCATAAACATTCTTTTGAATTCAGGAACATTATTTGAAATTCGTTAACTGTTTTTTTTATTGTTGTTGTCAAGAGACATATTCCGTTCAACTTTTTTTTTGAAAGAACCGTCATGGAACTCGGTTGCCAGATAAATGAGCGGACGAATAAATTGGTCGGTGCAAGAACCGTTGGGAGAGTATTTAGTCCCCTCCCAAATCGCTGTCGGTGGTGATAGGGCGCGTCGCCAACTCCTATTCCACGCTTAAGCGTCCATTTTAGTTATGTACTCAAACCGGCGCACGCCCTTGTTGACCTTGCGCTCGGCATGCTTAACCTTTTTTTCTCTCATTCCCTACCTGCGCGCCCAGGTTCTGTTCGACCGGTCCTGTTTTTTTCTACGGGCTTCTAGAAGGTTCCACCAGTTTTTTAGGAGTGGTTTTTTCTGATACTTTTTCATCTCTTTTTCTTTTTCGGATATCTTTATTTCATTTTGTTTTCGTTTTTCTCCTTTATTGTTTTCATCTTTTTTGTGAACAATTTTTAAATATGCCAATTTTTATTCGACTCCAGGATTTTTTTTAAACTTCGTGAACTTTTTTCTAATCTCATGAACTTTTGTCAAATTCATAACTTTTCCAAGTTTAATGAACTTTTAGCTTTGTACCTGTTTTCAAAATCGTGAACTTTTTTCAAACTTCATCAACTTTTCTCAAATTCACCAACTTTTTGCTCTGAACTATTTGGAAGTTCATGATTTTTTTTTCAAACATCATGAAAAATTTCCAAATATGACAAACTTTTTTCAAATTTTACGAACTTTTTCTCAAATTCGTGAATGATTTAAGATCCTTGAATTTTGCATATTAACAACCTTTTTTGCAAAGTAGTGAACTTTTCGAAAATTATTTTTTATTTTTATGAACCTTTTCAATTTTTGGTCATTATTCATCTTTTTGTGAACAGTTTTCAAATTTTATGTTTTTTTAACTTTTATGAATTTCTTAAAAGTCAACGGTCAATCAGCCAACCTGATTTTTTTGTTAGGGGGTACCAAATGCGAAGCAGTCGTCGCTCGTCTCGTTCGCCCAGAGCGTCCGTTCGAATCGATCCAACATTTGATGGGTCAGCCCGCTTCTCGTTTGCCCGAGCGTCTGTTCGAATCGATCCAATCGGTGTTTGAGCGCTCGGAGCCTAAACTGGCGCTGACAGGGCCGTTTAGGAGCTCTCGGGCGCGTCTATCTCTCGCTTATAGCGGACAGAAGGCTGTGTTGCCCATGAACACGCTATGGGGAGCCGATGGTGGACCGACGCAGTAGGGACGTGGCACGTCATGCTGACATCCCATGAATTTCCCATGAATTACATTTTTCTCTTTTTTACTATTTATATTAAAAATTAGATATTACAAAAAGTTAAATTTACTTAAAGAAATTTAAAAACAATGTATCTCAAAAAATGTTAGCATGTTATAAAAAATAGTCCAACTTTACAATATATGAATATCTTTCAAAAAAGATTGGACAATGAAATCATATCTGATTTTCAATCAAATTGAATACCAAATTTTTAAAATGTATACAATGAAAAAAAAACTGTGTAATGGAAAAAATGTTCATAACATTAAAATATCCGATATTTAAAAAAATATTCCCACGTTTCTAGATATTGTTCGTGATATTTCCAAAAATGTTTATACTATGTAAAAAAAAGTTGGTGTAGTTTAGAAAAGAGTTTATTTCGATTAAAAGTGTCCATGGCATTTTAAAGAAATATTCTTGTGTTTCCAAAAAATGATCATGATTTTTTTTATGTTTATACAATGTAAAAATGTTCGTGTCAATCAAAAATAGTTTATTGCCATGAGAAATGTACAATAGGTACTTACGAAATGTTAGGGTGTATTCGAAAAAGTTTTCTAAACACGTATTGAAAAAATAGACATCATGTATTTAAAAATGTTCAACCGGTATATAAAAATGTTTTACACGTGGGTTTACAATGTACATTGTGTACTGAGAAAAAGTAGACATGTGTTCAAATAAGAAAGCCCATAAAGACTAAAAAACAAAAACAAAACAAATAAAACAAGAAAGAGCAAAAGAAAACTAGAGTATAATGAAGAAAAAATCCGAAGAAACCAGTGAAAAACGAATGAAACCAAAGTATAACGAAGAAAAAACCCTGAAGAGAATCGGTGAAAAAAAGAAAGCTAAAATCTGAAAAAAAAAACAAAGAAAATCGAGCGGAGCGAATCTACAATGACATGAAGTGCAGCAAGCGTCCTGTGCTAATGGGTCAGCTCGATGTCGCTTTGTCATAGGTGATTCCTAATATGAATTGGTACATGCGAGACATAGCTCTCGTAGTGGTGGTGATATGTATCGCTCACGGTGAGCAATTCGACCTCGTCGTTGACGTCACTCCTTTGGTGGGATAGCTCACCCCTATCGGTCTCGCTCACGCTTCATCGTATAGTGCTTGTCTGAGTTTGTTTTCGGAATGATTGCCCTTAACCGGACGATCTCACGAGTTTTGTCGATCACCTTCCAACGACGACACATGGTTGTGGCCACACACATTGCAATTCAGACTAGCCGCATGTCCTAGCATATACTGCTGAAAACAGCGTCAGTCCAGATTAGTTTCATTGAAATCATGCAAGTTAGAGTCCAAAACAAGAGCAGTTTTTGAAAAAGTAGATACAATGGAGACATATCAATCCACCCTGGAAAGTCTGGACCTTCCCCTACACAATCTCGCCATCTCTCGAGATTCCCCAGACCCTGCCGGAAGCTACCTAGAATGTTTGAATCCCAGAACTTCCGGCCTCGACTACGCCAACACTTGCAATCCTTCTGAAATCCCGGGACTTCTGCCCCTCGCCGCACGAGTGAGTTGGGCTCGGTCCATTTACCTTTACCTTCCTCACTCACCCCTTCATGGGAGGACCTATATATACGTTTCTCCCCACCTCCTCTCTAGGGTTAGTAAGGCATAATTAGAAACTGAGATAGTGTTGCTCATCTATATATCCTCTTGGAGAATCAAGACCTCCATTAGGAGAAAGAATCCAAAGGGATTTACCAAGGTCTCCATCTCACTTAGAGATTTGGGGAAGATTGTCTCTCAAGATCCTCACATCTCTTATAGAGGGGGAATAACTACCCTAGTTATTTTTAATTCCTTTGTTGTTGTCGAATACTTGAGATCCATTTACGGTTGTTATTTGAGTTATTTGGGTCTTGTCTAGTTAGTATTCTTTGTTGTGTTTTCATTTGGATTCGCTCCGTGTTCTTTGTGTTCCTCATGAATCCTCGCCAAATCCCCCTCCAATCATGAAGTCGGGGCACCAACACGGCTTGCCCCATATCACCTTAACTGGTTCTTTTGGGACTCAGCTCCCAAACACAGCTCTCAACAGAGAAAGGGCTCGGGATCATCTCCTAGGCCGTGAGGGCGCTAGAATGGGCCAAGGAATTGATTTGAATCTTATAGTCATCGCCTTATATCTCCAAGCCTGCCATATTTTAGGCCCTTGTTTGAGATAATAGGCCTAGCCCATCAAATTGTAGTGAAACCCTTGGCCTTATAACGGGTAGATTCTCCTATAACCTGCGCCGGAGCGATTTCTCACCCGTTGTGAGATGTAAGTAGGTCTCTCTCTCTCTCTCTCTCT
>NC_041381.1:514442412-514446702 GCF_002162155.2 Triticum dicoccoides | reverse complement strand
CGCGCGCGCGCACGCGCTTGTAGCACGAGTTTTTTGTTGTTGTGCTCTTTGTGATCGGGTTTTCACTAATTTGCATTGGTTTTTCAGGGTTCCTCTTATTCTCTTCGCTTTTCACTTTTTCCTTTTCTTGTTTCTATTGTTTCTTTCATCGCTTTTCAACGGTTTTCTTTGGATTACTTTTTGTTTTCATTCTATTTTTTCTCAATAAATGTCTCATTTTTGCATGCATTATGTATTTTTCATATACACCAGGAACCTTTTTATAAACACTTACGTTTTTAGTATTTTTTTTTTAATATTATATTGATGTCTACTTTTTTAATACACGTTGTACATTTATCATATACATCTAAAACATTTTTACACACGTTTAAACAATTTTCAAATACATGATTAACATTTTTTTGAGCACATGTTCTTGAACATATTTTCAAATACATGTTAAACATTTTTCAAATACATGTTGAAACTTTTTCTTGAATGACAAGAAACTTGTTTAAAACTAAGCGACATTTTTATAAATGTCTCAAACATCATTTTGAAATGCGTGAACATTTTTTCAAATGTAACATACATTTGTTGAATGGTATAGAACTTTTTATTTTGAATTACACAAAGATTTTTATCTTTTATAACATTTTCAAAAATATAATGTATGTTTTGTTGAAACACGTGAACTTTTTTAAATAGGAAATACATTTTTTGAATGGTACAAATATTTTCTAAAAGTTAAGTGCGCATTACTTTAAACTGCATGAACATTTTAAATGTTAAATGAACACTTACATCAGTTATTTTAATTATTTTTTCATATTATATGTATTTAGTATTTTTCAAAATATAAAAAAGTAACAAAAAACACGTGTGTAACTTCGCTGTGACGAATCCACATGGTACTTGGCCGGCCCACTACTGGCTCTGTGTAGGCGAGCCAAGCAACTATCTCGCATAGAGCGAGACATAGCCGTGCCCTGGAACCTATCCGTATCTTTATCTCAAAAAAGGAACGGAACCTATTCCTAATTTCCTATCAATTCTCCCGAAACAGGTTTTTGCCTCGATTCATATATATAGCACAAAATGGCTAAACCAATACTACAAGGTGGCGGGGAAACTGATGCAAGGCTGCATTCAGATAACGCTCTCATTTTCTCTCTGAATCACGCTTTCAAGTGGAGCTGCCCGTGCTTGATCAATACTCCTTCCGTAATAAAATAGAAGGAGTACAACTCGTACATTGCGTGATGCAACCGGCATGATGCAACTAGGGATGAAAATGGAACGAAACGGGCAAAACTGGATGCTATCACCTTTGTTTTCATATCTTTTTTACAGAAACGAAACGAATAGAGAAACCTCATAAATGAATATGAAAACATAAACTATGGAAACAAACATAGGGCGAATACAGAACGGATACAGAAATGGAAGTGGGCGTTGACCAGAACTTAAAAGCCCCTTGAATCATACCGAAATACACACAACAACAACAATTCTCGCAAACAAAAAAAAAATACACACAACAAAGAAATTTAACGAATTGTTAACATGGCTAAAAATAATATGATTACGTTAGCAACTTAGTGTAGTATTGTTGTAGTACTGAATAATTGCGTATAGGTTCTAATTGAGTACGTGTGTCGTAATAGAAGTTGGGCCTCAAATGATCCATTCAACTCATTGTGCCATTATGTGTTATTTAGTGATTGGGCTATAATGCAGCCACATGCCTATTGTAAAACGGGAATTTCGTATTCATGAAAACTGAAAGTTCCATTTCCACGTCTATTCCATCAAAAAACACCGTTTTGTTTTTGTTTCTGTTTTTGCATAAAATCGTTTTGCAAATTTTCATTTTCGTTTTTATATTTCCTCTCCGTTTTTACTTTTCCTCCGGAAAAGAGGAAAGTTTCCGTACATGGAATATGTGAGCTCGAGCTCATAAAATTAATAAATTCAAAAAATTCTGAATTTTTTTGACAACAAACATTGATGTGTGTTTCACATGCGTGCCGATTTTCGTGATGAAATGACATTTGTGAAGGCCTCGGCAAAAAAGAAAAAATCATGCTCGAAAAAAAGCTGTTTTCGGAAGCATTTCAAAGCATTGATTTTGTTTTTTCTTACCGAGACATGCATGAATGTCATTTTGTCATGAAATTTTGCACGCATGTGAAAAAGACATCAATGTTTGTTGTGAAAAAACCAGATTTTTTTAAAACTTATGAAATATTATTTTTGATTTTACTGTAGCAAAAGTTGCATCTGAGCTCGAGCTAACAAGAGCACCTTCGACAATTTCCCTCCATTTTCATCCCCAGATGCAGCGTACTAGCATCATTGCTTGAAGCTCGCACACCACGGCACGGATGCACAATCATTCTCGGACGCGCGGTGCAGCGCGACACTAGTACATCTTGCCCAAACTCACAAGCAACTGTGACTGTGACCGTCTCATCCCTGGTCCTCCATGAGAGAACCCCCAAAGCTGTGCGAACCGTAAAGGACACTGCATCTGTAGCATGGCCATGGTGACGGCAGCAGTCAACACCACGAGCTATGAGGGAGTACGCACGCACGATGATCCATACAGTACTACCTCCATGGCTCATGGCTGCTGCACCGCGTCTGCACACCGCCCTAGCCATGATGAGAAGCAGCGCTTCAGGCACCGCTCCTGAATAAACAACCCTTCTTCTCACATTTCACACGACCCAGATGATGCAGGCACAGTCGGACAGAACCCTGCAGCGCACGCTGTTCACAGCAGCACTGCAGCAAAGCAAACGCGTATGTACCCCTGCCCCCGGCGCAGCTCCTGCTTCCATATCTTTTGGATCGCCCTTCAGGCCAATGGCGACAGCAGCTGTAGCTCTTCCTCTGCGTATGCACGTCCCTCCTGTGTGATGAGCTTATCTGAACCCTGAAGAAGCCCAGAGGTGAACTTTCATCATGTTATTTTCTCTCTCATGCTAGTACATGTGTAGCACTGCTGTAATGTCGAAGAGAGACAAGGTGATGATGGCGGGCACACTGGAGATGTTGGAGATTTTTTAGCGTGGGAACGGGGATGGTACTGAAAAAAGCCTGGCCGGTTTGCTGTTCCTCCGGTGGCAATGTGCAACGCAAGACAAGGCTGGTCTCCATGTGAACTGTGGTATCTTTTGGGTGGATTTGTTTGCACTGTGGCTGTAGATGCTGCTACTACAAAGGAAAGGAATTTTTTTTTACTACTACGTTGCGCCAAAGATTCTGTGCAATTTTTCCAAACGTGAAGATTCTGTTTACCAAGGAGCAAAGAAAGAGTCACATGTCATGATTGTTCTTGCTGATCTCTGCTGCTACACCGCCACTGTACATCATCAAACGCCACATCCATATTTATTTATTTATTTTTCAAAAAAACTTCGGATATATTCATCTTCAATCGTGTCAGTACAACGAACACAAGAAATAATTAAAATTACATCCAGATCCGTAGACCATCTAACAACGACTACAAGCACCGAAGCGAACCGACCGTCATCACCCCTCCCTCGCAGGAGCCGGACATAAGTTGTTGTAACATATAGTCAGGAAGTCGTCGGACTAAGGCCCCATAGAACCAGCGCACCAAAATAGCAACCGCCACTACTGAAAAGTAGCGTAGATCGGAAGGATCAAACTTAAAGACACACGAACGTACATGAACTACGAACAGATCCAGGACAAATGGACGGGAGACAGATCTCCAGACGTCCACCGACAATGCTAGACGCACCACCGAGACAGGGGCTAGACGGGGAGAACCTTATTCCATCTTCAGGGAGGTGCCGCCGTCTCGTCTTCCTAAGCAGAACACACTAACAAAACTAGAAGAAACATCTAAAGATGGAGCTCTCCCACCGGTAAAGATGGAGATCCACCACACTGCCATGGCCTTAAGGCCACCGGAGACGAGACAGGTCGGCGACGGCGCCGATGATATGTAGAGGAAACCCTAAGATTTTTCAGGGAGAGGTGGCTGCGAGGGCGTTATATATTTATTTATTTTTTCCAAAAAGCAAACAACTCTGACCATGATCAAGAAGACGAGTTTTCTCTTATTTAATAAGTTACACAATAACATCCTAAAGCCGTTACACAACAAAAGTCTATCCTCATGGCATAATCGAGCTAAATCTTTTCTCGCCGAAAATAGCCGATAAGGGCATCTTTAATGGTGACCCTCAAACCACCTGTAACTATCCGCGGTTCTATATCGGTCCGCAAATCAGCCCGGACATGCTATTTTTCCGCAAATCAGAGACA
>NC_041381.1:514332638-514442050 GCF_002162155.2 Triticum dicoccoides | reverse complement strand
ACTATCCCGACCCACCAAAAACCCTCTCTCTTGCCCGCGTGCATTTCCGCCCGACGCTGGGCTTTCGGACCGCTGCCACGCCCTCACCTAACTACCCTGGCCCACTAAAAACCCTCTTCCTCGCCCGCGTGCATTCCCGCCCGACGCTGGTCAGCGCCGCATTCATGCCAGCCCAAAGCGGACGCGACCTCTCACTGAAGGCGGCATTAAAGCATCGCGCGGCCGATAACGTCGCCCGTGCCGCCCTGTGCAGGCGTCGTCTCTCCACATTCAAACGGCACCAGTCCATCCGCTTGCCTCCACTAGACAACACGGTTGCCGAGGAACGGTGACCCAACGCCACCCTTCCTTTTGTCTGGCACCCGCCATTAATCACGTCGTCGATCTCCCTGCCACCCCCCACGCTATATAAGCGCAGGCCCAGCCATAGACACATACATCATCCTCCGCTTCCTTCCTCCTCTCTACACCACGTCCGCGATGGCCTCCTCGAGCTCCAAAGTCATCTGAGACAGCCTCTCATCCGAGCAGAAAAAGGGGATCGTCGGCATTGCAGCCCGTTGGCAGGCCATCAGGTAGATGGAGGCCGGCGTGCATACGTCCCAATGAAGGACGGTCAAGGACGAGTCGGCGCCATCCTCCTCGCCAGTGCACCGGCATCACCATAGGCGAGGCTCGTGCGTACTACACGGACATTGTGTTGAGGAGTGGGAGGCCATGTTCTGGCAGGCACAGACCGACCGGGCCTACAACCTCCGCATCCTCGATGAGCACCAGCACGCGGAGGAGCAAACTCACTACCGGCCCAGTCATAGTGTCGGGCGTGGACATGGCGGAGCGGGAGGCGCTGGTTGACTCCTACAACACCGACCATGAAATTCGTCGCGACCGCTGGCGGTACATCCAGTATCAGATGGATTTACAGGCCGCCTACAAAGAGATGGACGAGGCAGCGAATGAGGTGTTCGGCAAGAGCGGCGAGGAGGAGGACATCGCCAGCTCCGCCACGGCCGCGCCCCGCCGCCACAACAATGAAGCCGGCACGTCCGCAACCGCCGCCGGCAACGAGGAAGAGTAGAGCATGGGAGGTCGCCGGCGCTCGGGTCCGAGGAAGGCCACTGCTCCTCCCCTCCAGTTGAAGCCCAGCTTGGTGGGATCAACATCGTCAGCTGATTAGCCGCTTGGCGGCGATATGGAGGAGGACATCTTCACTTGCTGGGGCTCATGGCTGCGGAGGCAGAGCTGGAGACCGCTAAGGCGGAGCTGGAGCTTCATTTCGCAGTGCTCACGCCCGGACGGACGCGGGCGGTCATTTAGATTAGGTTTAGAGTCGGGTTTAGTTAAAATATGTCTGAAATGTAATGGATTTCGTCCGGTTTGTATGAATATCATTCAGTTTGCATGAATTTCACCCGGTTTGTTCAAATCTTGTTTCGGTTGTATGCGGATACCGTTGGATGGCCGACTTCCATATCCGTGTCCATGGACTAGTCCATCTGTCTGTGAATGACTGTGGGAGCAAATTTGCGGCTTAGCGTTGGAAATGCCCTAACAGTTATTACTAGTTGCTTCCAGAGTTTGGCATGCCCATAGAGTTTTTTTTGGTCTGCGTCTCAACTAACTGAGATCATTTTTCTGAACAATTGATACTTAAGAAAATCTCAGTTCAACGGAGAGAAAAAGAAACACTCTAAAAATGTGCCAAACTCAGGAAGCAACAATAAAATCTGCTCGTCCGCCGAAAATCCGTTAGTGCTACCGGGAGCCCGGAAATATTTTTTGAAATGACAAAGAAAGTTCACCAAAAATTCTATGTGGTCTATGTCACATCCAAATGGTACATACAAATTTGTAGGCAAAAGGATTAAACATTTTGACCCAAAGAAAAACAAAAAAAACACCAAAATGTCACCCTATGGGTTTTTTTCATCGGCGAAACACCGCTTCTCCGTTTCGCATGAATTTTTTTAAGGATGCTTACAACACTAACACGAAAATCTACAAAAAGATTCAAGTCTCTGGTTGTACAAAGCTAGAGCGCTTTACACTGCTCTACTATTACAAGGTAACTCATAGGATCATCAGATCTTACAATGACTGGGGCGCGGCGAGCTCTGCAGCGTGCAGGCAAAACACAGTGCGGTGCCACAGCCAAATACGTACAACTGCTTTGCAGCCTTGTTCATCATGGTAAATAGTCCCCTGAGACACGTCCAAAGATGGCAGCTTACGCCGCCCACAGTGAAGGGGAGCTGTCCAGCCTTTTTTCCTGGGGCGCGGTCCTGACGCCAGAGCCACTCCATAGTCCACACAAGTTAAGTTGCACTCCGAATCTTGTTTTGGACTGCAGTTCATATGATCTGATCCCCATCCATGTACTGTACCGATGTACGTCTCTCTCTCACCCTTGTATTCTTTACTGGTGCATGGACTAAACGAGAACATGGATTCTGTTGTGTGGTGTAGTGGCATCTCAACTAATAGTTTTTTAGGGGATATAGCTAATTGGTTTGTGTTAGCTTGTCGCGCTCGCCAGGCGATGGCAGCTCAACTAATAAATTGGATCCACACACTTGAACGCAGGTTGTAAGGATTTTAAACCGGCTTCAAATATTCAGATCGAGCTGTCCAGACAATTTTAGCTTCCAACGCAGATCATCAAATCAGGCTGAATTGGTTGGGCGTGTGAAATCCCTAGCCCGACCGGGGGGGGGGCTCTATGGTGATTTGGACATTGAACACGCCGGATTCCGACACCACGCACCTACCCTAGAAACCCTCCCGGCTCTAGAATAATCCGCATTCAACCGGCTTCACCGGTCGTCCATCTACCTGCATTTAGGTCGGCTCGTTGCTCGAGAAGCCTTTTTCGTCTGCCTGCATTGATGTTTCGCTGCTTCATTTGTCGCAACTATTTAAAAGCCGGCCGACCGGCCTGGAAACCCTACCTCCGAGATCTTCCTCCCATCCCTCCGCCACCCTTCAAGCCTCCATAGTTCGCATCCGCAATGCATTGTCGTCATGGTCCATACAGGGAGGCTTTACGAGGCTTCTCGTAATTTGATTGATTTATTTCTTCCTTTTCTACACGACACCCATTTTTACTTTTTAGAAAGATTTTAACTAATCTAAAGAAAAAACAAAAGATAATTCCATTGAACTGTATTTTTATTGTTTGATTAGTATTGACTTTTATAATAAAATAATTCAGCAATCTAGCGCACTTACGTCCTTGCAAGGTAAATAATAACTATTTTAGTGGTAACAGTGGAATATGTAATCAGCTTTGTTTGTCAAGGCTGTACTTTTCTATTCGTCTAACATAAGTTTTAGCTATCTTCTACATTTTATGTCTTTTGCTCTTCACTTCAATTTGTTTCTTAAACAGGGTTGTAATATTTGTTGTCTACACTCATACTAAACAAGGAGCATGAAAGTCGTTACACGTTAGCGTGGAAGGAAAAAGGGAGTAGTGAAAGTGCAACTATCCCTGGGTAGTTTTGGTAATTCCTAACAACATATATCGCATTGAGCTAATGCTATTTCAAGATAAATATTTCAGGAAAGCTCAATGTTTGGCATGGCATGGATGAGAAACGTGGACCCCTCAAAATGCTAAGGACAAATGGATTGGCTCAAGCTCAAAGCACAAGATTCTACATTTTACTTTTAGTGATCCAAGATCACATTGAGTCCATAGGAAAGCCAATACTATTAAGAGGGGGTGAGGTGTTGCTTAATGGCTTGCTTGCTCAAAGTGCTTAGTGATATGCTCCAAAGCCCTCAACTACTTTCTCACATCCACATATGTCCCAAACCAAAAGTCAAACTCGGCCCTACCAAAACTTTCTATCCGGCGCCACCGAGTTCATTTGACATAGCCACTGCCAGAAACCCTAGTCTTTTCGGTCTTACCGATAGGGATCTCGGTCTCACCGAGATGGGATTGCAAACTCTCTGTTTCACTTCGTAACATTTCGGTCTCACCGAGATTGCAATGCAAACTCTCTGTTTCCCCTTCATAACATTTCGGTCCAACCGAGATGAGCGAATCGGTCCCACCGAGTTTGCCTGACCAACTCTCTGGTTAGCTTATTACCAAAATCGGTCTCACAGACTTTGTGTAATCGGTCTCACCGAGATTACGATATGCCCTAACCCTAATGATATCGTGTCGCGACCGGTTTTCCGGGTGTTAATTCCCAGAAAATGGCCCTTGTGCTCATCAGCCCCAGGATTATTGTTAGCTGATGAGGCACCAACTTGATACAGAAATTCCAAACAAAACACAAAATATGTAGTACAAGACCATTCTGGTCTGTGAGTACAACAAATGGTTTCTAGTGGTTGATGGCGGAAGCGGGTTATGAATCATCAGTGTCTATGGGACTCCATTACCCAAAGAAACAGCTGACCAGGTTAACTCCTATCTTTGTGAGGCTGCTATCACCGTTGCTTAGGTTTCGGGGCTGTCATCGCGGTCGCTCCTCTCCGCGCAAGAAATCTGGCCAAGACAATAGCCAGGGACAAGACAATGAGTACTTTGAATGTACTCGCAAACATTATGAACACGGGTATAATATAACAACGATGTTCTGAAATATTTTATGCCCACGACGTCAGTCACAAAAGATAATAAAAAAAACTCTAATGCATGCAAGCAGGTTATTTATGAATATGCAATAACATATTAATAATAAAATGCACCGATCGGGTGTCTGAAGCGACGCCTCGAAAGGTTAGTAAACAAAGTGAAATGCCTCAGTCGGGTGTCTGAGCGACACCACATAAAGGGCTTATAAAGAAAATAAATAACAACATGCCACAGTCGGGCGTCTGAGCGACACCGCATAAAGGGCTTATAAAGAAAAATAAATAACAACATGCCACAGCCGGGCGTCTGAGCGACACCGTATAAAGGGCTTATAAAGAAAATAAATAACAACATGCCACAGTCGGGCGTCTGAGCGACACCACATAAAGGGCTTATAAAGAAAATAAATATAGTGAATATCCAGGAGGTAAAACCATCCCAGGGATACTCGGTATTTCAATTAATATAAAGGTGTTAGTCCATAATAAAAATAATAAACATCATAAGTCTCAAGTCACGATCCATGTTCTGGTTTAACAGTTTTTCTCCTTCGAAGACCGACACTAAGACCGACACTTGACCCATCCCAGACTGTAATCCTTAACCATGGACACGGCTATTCGAATAGGTTTAATCTCTGCAGAGGGTGTACTCTTTATCCACGAGTAACGGATTCCTTTAGTCCATCGGGACTAATTCCGTCTACGGCCTTTTTGTTGAAAACACACCTAACTTGCACACACCAGCTTAACTCACACGTGTCTAGAATCACCCACGACACCTGTCAAGCAAACTCTAAGTGGGGAGGCTACAACCTCGCGTAGCATGGGATCAAATTTATATTGCGAGCTCTAAGGGGTGGCCTCCCCTCTCAGTCTCAACTGGAAACACCCATGCCCCTGGACCAGGTGGCCTGCCTACCAGCTACAACCGGTATCTTCCACCATGGCCTCTCTGTATGGTGTGTGCTAGAAAGAGGTTGACAACTTACTGAACCGTACTCTACTTGTTGTAGAGACAAGTGGTAGTACGAAACAAGTATGGGGGTTACTGGAACAAGACTCGATCTAGGGTCGACTCAGGAGGTTTAAGTATTCCCTGCATGATTAGCATAACGAATATATTTCATCCAACAGACAGAGTCACCACTCATCATACCCCTCATGCCATGCCGGACACACTCGTCTCAACGTGGAACTAGGGAAAAGCTCGGGTCTACCCAAGACAGAGACTTTCCCGTTTTCCTTCCGGTAGGCACGGAAGGCATACGAGGATGATCATCATCCCAAGCATGTCCATTTCCAACAGCAAGGAAATTCCAATAAGCATTCATGCAAATGATCATATCACCACATAAAATAACGAGTCCTATGTAATGAGGTGGTGTCATGATCGTGTCAAACAATGCATGAAAAATATTATGCCAGGGTTCAGGATGCTTGCCTTCAATGTGTGGAAAGGCAGGGTGCACTCCAAAACTTTTGAAAGCTTTCTCCTCTCTCCAAAATCCTATTTAAAATATTTTTGAATCAATATATAGTTTCAAAAACAGTACCAAAAAGTTGTCTGAATATTTGGAAATAAATCTTAAAATAAACTAGACAATATTTGAGAGAGGTAGGAAAAAGAATCAACTCATTTGGAGTTGTATTTAAAAAGTTAAGCTCGGTCAAAGTTTTGGTCAAAAACTGTTTTTAAAATAAAACAGAAAAAGAAAAATGTTTCGAATATACGCACACGTCAAAGACGTACTTTGAGAATGCGCCTCCACTTAATACACATGGTGGCGGGGCTGGGTCACTGACAGTGGGCCTGCCTGGCCCATTGGTCGGGTTTGACCAGTCCCCTTCCCTCTTCTTCCTCTGGCCGAACAGGGGCGGGGGCTCCGGCGATCGTCGCCAGCGTTTGGCGGCTCCTCGTGGGCCCCCGAGGGTGGGGATGGATCCGCAAGACTGGGGCGGACCTCTCGGTGGTCGTTGGGTCGACGGGGACGGAGTGAGCTGCCGGCGGCGAGCTTCATGACGGAGGAGGCTTCAGGAGCAAAGTGGGTTTTGGGCTACGGTGGTTCCCGACCAAAATTGAGCGTGGGGTTGCACTCACGAGAGGGAGGAAGAGCTCCTGGTGGAGAGAGTGGAGAGGGGGAGGCCCTGGTGGCGCCGGAATGGCCGGGGCAGTGGCGGCGGCTGCGGTTGCCGGAGATGGGGAAGGAGACCTCCCCGGGTCGATTGGCTACCAAAGGGGGTCCTTGGGGGGTGGCTTGAGACTGCCTGCGTGCGGGGAAGAGCTCGGGGCTTCTTAAATAGGCTCGTCAAGGCGGTTCCGCGATGGCCGAGGATAAGGTCGCCGGCGACCGTCTTTCTGTAGCTTGCAGGGCGATGTGGAGGCGACGAGAGCTAGCCGACGAGCGAGGGGATAAGCTTCCGCGGCTCCCAGGGGCAGGTGGCGAGCCGGGGTGGCTCGGGCGGCGCCGACCGTGGCAGAGGCGCGCTGCGGACGCCGGCGTGCCGCCAAGAGTGCCCTGACGGCGGCGCTGTAGGGTGCCAGGGTGGTCGGGGTGGCGTGGCGGTGCAGGAGGGGAGTGAGTGGCGTGGCTCTACAGGGCGGGCAAAACCAGGGGCGCTACGTGTCGGCTCGGGCGCGGCACGTGCAATACGCGTGCTCTGCTCGCGCCTAGAGCACGCACGGGACGTGCTCGACGAAATGCTAAGGCATGCTAGAGGTCGCGGGTGAGGCTGGCAAGAAACATGGCTAGGTTAGGGTTAGTCAGAAGGTAAATGGACATGGTGGTTAGGTCAGGTGGCCAAGTTCACAATGCAAACAAACACTCATGCCAATTCTGTCCATGCACTCCAGGTGTTTGACAAAATGCCACAGGCACCTAGGCTTTTCTTGGAGTGGCCATATCTTCCAGATTGAAGTCTATTTGGATGCACAAGAGGGTGGTGAGGTTAGTTAGTGAAAAGCACAAACTTGTTAGTGCAAGATTTGCAGAACTTCAATTCTGGTCAGGAGGTAAATGGCATCATCTCATGGACCAAAAGTATTCCAATGGTTGCATGCTCCTGGACTTAGGGGTTTTGTAGGGTGGTCTACAAGCAGGGGAAAGAATCAAGGGACAAAGAGCAAGCAAGAATATGGATGCTGTACAAACCATCATGTTGGACCAGAATGAAGATGAGGATGGTTCACTCAAATTTTTCAAAGGACCTCACTGGGTTTTTGCAAAAAGTTGATTAATATAATCCTGTTGACATCCCAAAATTTTGGTAGGAGTATTAAAGAATTATGTAAATAGGTTGTAGTGCAAAACTGTCCTCTGGACCAGAGAATAAAATTGGGTGTAGAGCACAAAATATTTCATGAATAAAAGATATTTTTGCATAAAAGTGATTTTAAAACATCACCTGACATCTCAAAATTTTGGTTGGAATTTTACGTGAATTTATCAAATGGTTGTAGTTCAAATATGGCCATATAACATTGGAAAACTATTTTTTTAAGAAAATAAAGATCAAGCAAATTAATTATGTAATTAGTTCTACTAATAAAAGAAAAGTTTTTCTTGAGAGGTTAAACAAGTCCAATAACATATTTGAAAAGTTTTCACTTAGGGGAAAACTCCATAATAGCAAGGGAGAAAAAAAATCAAAAATCAAAAGGGAGCCCAGAAAAAAAAAATTAATTTCCTGGCAAAATTTTAATTAACAAAACAAGGTCAAAATTTTGGGGTGTCACATATCGATCCCACTGAGTTGACATGTCGGTCCCACCGAAATACCTAACGGTCACATTATGAACTAATTCGGTCTGACCGAGTTTAACGATTCGGTCCCACCGAGTTTGGTAAGTTGTGTGTAACGGTTAGATTTTGTGTGGAGGCTATATATACCCCTCCACCCACTCTTCATTCATGGAGAGAGCCATCAGAACATGCCTACACTTCCAACATACATTTTCTGAGAGACAACCACCTACACTTGTGTTGAGGTCAAGATATTCCATTCCTACAACATGAATATTGATCTCTAGCCTTCCCCTAGTTGCTTTCCACTCAAATCTTCTTTCAACCAAATCCATATCCTGTGAGAGAGAGAGTTGAGTGTTGGGGATCATTTGAAGCACAAGAGCAAAGAGTTCATCATCAACACAAGAGCAAGGAGTTCGTCATCAACACAAGAGCAAGGAGTCCATCATCAACACCTAGATTGGTTAGGTGTCACTTGGGAGCCTCCGTCAAGATTGTGGATTTGAAACAAGGAGTTTGTAAGGTCAAGGAGATCGCCTACTTCATGAAGATCTACCCTAGTGAGGCAAGTCCTTCATGGGCGACGACCATGGTGGGATAGACAAGGTTGCTTGTTCGTGGACCCTTCGTGGGTGGAGCCCTCCATGGACTCGCGCAGCCGTTACCCTTCGTGGGTTGAAGTCTCCATCAATGTGGATGTACGATAGCACCACCTATCGGAACCACGACAAAAACATCTGTGTCTCCTATTGCGTTTGCACCCTCCAACCCCCCCCCCCCACCTTTACATTCTTGCAAGTTGCATGCTTTACTTTCCGCTGCTTATACACTTTTTGCATGCTTGTTTGAATTGTGTTAACATTGCTTGACTTGTGGTAAGTTGCTAAAATCTGCCAAGAACTAAAATTGGGAAAAAGATAGATTTTTATTTGATCAAGTAGTCTAATCACCCCCCCTCTAGACATACTTCCGATCCTACAATTGGTATCAGAGCTTTGGTCTCCATTTGCTTTGATCTCCATAGCTTTTGGTGGTCATAGCCTTGGTCTCACAACCTAGGAGAGTATGGCGTCTAGCGAGGGAAATTACCACCGTAGAGGTCCTTACTTTGATGGTACTAATTTTGCTAGTTGGAAGCATAAGATGAAAATGAATATTCTTGGACATAACCCCGCCGTTTGGGCTATTGTATGTATTGGCTTGCAAGGTGAATTCTTTGATGGGAGAGAACCGAACCTTGAAGCTACCTCGGAAGATTTGAAGATGCTGTAATACAATGCTCAAGCTTGTGATATTCTCTTCAACGGATTGTGCCCCAAAGAATTCAACAAAATCAGACGTATTGACAATGCAAAGGAAATCTGGGATACTTTGATTGATATGCACGACGGTACCGACTCCGTCAAGGAATCCAAATTGGATGTGCTTCAAAGTCAACTTGACAAGTTCAAAATGAAGGATGGTGAAGGCGTAGATGAAATGTACTCTAGGCTTGCTCTCATCACAAATGAGATTGCCGGCTTAGGGAGTGAAGTGATGACCGACAAATTCATCATCAAGAAGATCCTAAGAGCCTTGGATGGAAAATATGATACCGTGTGCACATTGATCCAAATGATGCCCAATTACAAAGATCTCAAGCCAAGGGAGGTCATTGGAAGAATTGTTGCTCATGAGATGTCACTCAAGGATAAGGAAGAGCTCCACAACAAGTCAAGTGGTGCTTACAAAGCCTCATGTGAAGCTCCCACATCATCAAATGAGAAACAAACCTTCAATGAAGAATTGAGCCTAATGATGAAGAACTTCAACAAGTTCTACAAGAGTAGAAGCAAGGAAAGAAGTTCCAAGTCAAGGTCGTACAATGACAAAAGATCTTCTAGTCGTGAGCGTAATTGCTATAATTGTGGAAGACCCGGACACTATTCCAATGAGTGTACGGCTCCCTACAAAAGAAGAGAAGATTCTCCAAAAAGAAGAAGTAGAAGAGAAGAATCACCACCAAGAGAGAGGAAGAGTAGAGATGATCGTTATGAACGAAGAACATCTCAGAGAAGCAAGGATTCAGAAAGGAACAAGAAATCGTCAAAGAGCTACACAAAACGAAGACATCAAGCTCATGTTGGTGAATGGGTATCTGGCTCCGACTCCGACCATCACTCCGAGAGAAGCTATCACTCCGACTCCGAATATACTCAAGATGAAGGTGTTGCCGGTCTAGAACTTGTGTCAACCAACTCCTATGACATATTTGACTCACCAAATGAAGGAGTTGGAAGATGCTTCATGGCTAAAGGCTCAGAGGTATCACACCCTGAGTATGTTGATTTCAATAGTGATGAAGATGACTTGTTAAGTGATGATGATTTACTTGTTGACAACTCTAGTGATGAATACTATGGTGAAACGTCAATTAATCATGCTAAAACAAATGACAATGATAAGGAAAAGATTGAGCACCTAACTAAAGAACTAAACACTCTTAACTTTGCTCATGAAACTATCTTGGAAGATCATCGAGAACTTTTAAAGACTCATGAGAAGTTACGCTTTGAAAAGCTCAACCTTGAGCAAGAACATGAGTTTTTAAAGGCAATCAATGATGATCTTCGCAAGAAAAGTTCTTCCTACATTGCTAAGCGTTTACTCTTATCTACTTACATGCCACAAGTCAATTCTAGTAACAAGAACAAGAAAGATTCTTCTTCTAGTAGTAACAATAATCATGCTAAATCCAATGATATTGCTTCTAGTAGTTCTCTTGATTCCACTAATGATTCTCTTAGCCAAGTTACACTTGAGCAAGAAAATAGCTTATTGAAGGGAATTATAGAGAAAGGTGTTTACAGGAGCCTTGCCGGAAGTAAGCAATTCGAGGAGATTGTACGCAAGCAAGGAAGGCACCAGAAGAATCAAGGTGTTGGTTTTGAATGAAAGTTCAATGCCAATGGATTTGAGTGGGAAGAAGATCAATACCCCAAGACGAAGTTTGTTCCTCAACAAGAGAAGTATGATCCTACTTCTTTCAAAGGAACACAATCTCAAGATGATCTTCCACCACAAGACCATAAGCAAAAAGGCAAGGACAAGCTTCAAGAGGAGATTGATGCATTTGAAGAAGCTCCTAAGGCCTTGGTCAAGTGGGTTCCCAAGACTACATCAAGTTCTACTTCATCAAGTACGACTACAAGTCCAAGGATCCCCATCAAGATGTTGTGGATCCCAAAGAAGAAGAACTAGAGAGTTCTGGAGGGTGACTCCGCCAACATACTTCACTCTTATCATTTTGGCAAGGACAAGTGCAAAAAACTTCCATATCGTGCACTAGTTCAAGGAGTCACAAACCCTCTTGTTGGTAAGACGAGGAACAAGGTAACCTAATGCTTTCATGGACATCATCTTGTGTGTGCATCACTCTATGTCTATGGATATCCTTGCTTGTTCCTTGTGGGACTAACCCGTGTAGGTATTGAAAGTGCAACTTACTCCAATGGATTGCTCCGAGTGATCTACATCAACATTGAACATCCACATCTTCAACACCTACATGAAGTCATCATCGACAAAACCCAAGGTTAGTTCATCCCTCTTAGGGGGGATATCACATCTAGGGGGAGCTTTACTCAAAAGAATGAGCTAAAGAAACTCTAATGGTGTGAACACAACAATGCTTTATGTAAAAGTGGTAACCCCACTTGTGCTTAAACGATGAGTATGACCTATGATCAAATGTTCTCATTTCACTCCTAAGTCAATATACTCATATATAGATGACCTAGTCATCGCCAATTGTTTAATAGATGCTAGAATTGGTTGTGCATGCTTTGTCGCATATTTCATTTGCCATTTTATTGTGTGAGCATGCCGTTTGCATATTTTACTCATTCGAGGACATCCACTTGTTGTTATGTATGTTTGGCTTTCTTTTCTTTGACCAAGTGGATGGACAAGAATGCCTAAGAACCTTCTCTAGCTATCTATGCTTTTCTCATCTCAAAATCTATTCATGCTACATCACAAAGTTTGATCAAGTCAGATTCAAACCACTATGTGTGAGGAGCACTCGGAGTCCCCGATTTGACATAGACTTAAACTTCCAAAACCTCTTTGTGCATTTCGGTCTGACCGAGAAATCCATTTCGGTCACACCGAGTTCACTAAGTTGATCTAGGTTTTCATCTCGGTGCAATCGATTAGAACTTTTCGGTCACACTGAGTTGCAGTAACTGCTTGTAGTTTTGCTTCTCGGTGCCACCGAGTTGTTCCACTCGGTCATACCGACAGGGTCAGGTTATATGTACCGATGGGTCAAAATTTGGAAATTTTTCGAAAACCTTTCGCCCGCGCATAACTTGCTCTGCCTCCTCGGGTCTCCGGATCGTCTTCTCGCCGCCAGCGACCTCCCGCCGCTGGTCTCCGCCGCCGTCAACGGCAACCTGCCCCTTCGTTGCCGCCGTAGCAAGGTCACCACCGGTTAGGGTATGAACTTAACAGTTTGTGATATTCTTTAACTCCGATTCCTAGCATATTGCATTGCCATGATTCTTGCCAAGTATGAAATCATCCTGTCCAGCTAAAAAGTCCAATAGATTAGATTTGATCTGAAAATTTAGGGTTAGGTTTCCGCTGAACTCATCTCAGACCAACCGAGTTGTTGAAATCGGTCTCACCGATTTGGCTTAGGCCATTGCACATGCGATTTTCGGTCTGACCGATAATAGAAAATCGGTGTGACCGAGTTCGATTCTTTGTGAAACCCTAGCAGTCTCGGTGCCACCAAACTGTGACTCGGTCTCACCGAGTTCACTAGTTTAGGTTTCAAAAGCTGCTTCGGTATCACCGAGTTTACAAATCGGTAGCTCCAAAATGCTTTCTGTGGAAAACTAAAACTAAGTTTTTGAGTCAATTGTTTTGCAAAACCTTTGTACTTTGTGATGCTCATCTACAACCTATTCGCAGGGTCTGCTCACAGTTGATTGCAAGATGTCTGATCAAAGTGACAGCCAGAACAAGTCAGAGGAACAGGTTCAGATGAGTGAGGGCACTAGTCCCTCGAGCAACTATGATGAGGGTAGCAGAAGCACACCTAGTAACTTGCCCAAGGCAGCTACACGGACAAGGAAGAAGAGAACATCTGATTCTGAAGATGAGAACTATGTTGCAGCTGAGGATGAGGCCACTTCCAAGAAGAAAGTGGTGAAGAAAGAATTTGGCACTGCAGCTTCAACAAAGCCAGGAATGAACAGAAAAGCTCTAGTCAAAAGAGTTCCAATGCTAAAGGTCAGAGCATCCACTCAAGAAAATTTGGGATCTGAACCCAAAGAGGCTGTTGCAGAAGGCAAAAAGAGGAAAAAAAGGGTCAAGAAGACCATGGCCAGAGTTATTGGGAAGCCTTCCATGATGAATGAGGCAGAAGAAGAGGAAGAGGATGCTGCACCAGCACCTAAAGCTCAGAAGCTTCTGGGAGATGCAATCAGATCAGGGGCTGCTCCATCTAAGCCCAAAGATGCACCCAAGGCTGCTACTCCTAAGCCCAAGTCTGTACCCAAGAGAAACACGAGGAGTATTCCTACTGAGGAGAAGAACAAGGCCCCAGTGCGTGAAGCTGTTGAAGAAGAAGAAGATGATACACTTATCTCGAGAAAGTTGAAGCCCAAGATCCCTGACCACAATGATGCACATCCAATTGCAGAAAACATGAAGCTCAGAAAGGATGCAGGACTGAGACAGTGGAGAAAGTCTGATCCCTATGCTGTTAGGAGGAGAACTGCTGTGGACTACATGTTTCACACCAAGGAACAACAAGATTTCTATGAAGTTTTGCTTGACAAGAAGCCCATAGTGTGTGACATGATATGGGTTGACTGGGAGTACATCAGGAAGAATGAAGATCATTATCCAGGTGTATATGACAGCTTCAAAGCATATGGAGTAGATACATTTGCTGCCCCAGGAGACCAGCAAGTGGAATGATGAGCTGATCATGCAGTTTTACTCCACTGCCCACTTCTACCCAGATGGGAAGATCACCTCGATGTTAGAAGGTACAAGGTACCAATCCTCTGTAGAAGAATGGGCTCAGTTGATCAATGCTCCAAAAGAAATGGAAGATGACTTGGATGTCTATGCCAAGAAGAAGAAGGATCACAACTCAATGGCTAGCATGTACAGAGAGATCCCAGATGCTGCTTTGGAAACACATAAGCTTGGATCTGTACATTACTTGTTGTCTGGATTGCCAACAATCAATTGGATCCTAAGGCACACATTGCTGCCCAAGTCAGGTGATCACAAGATGATCAGAGGACATGCTATCAACTTACTGCATATATTTTATGTGCCTCAAAAGTTCAAAGTCATGAGTCTAATTGTGGAGACAATCAAGAGGACTGCTGCTGATCAGAAGAGATCTTGTGGGTATGCCCCACAAACTCAGGAGCTCATTATCTCCAAGATGGGCATAGGCAAATATCTGCTGGATAAGGAGCACCTGCCCATCTATCCTGACTTTGAGGACAACACTGTTGTCATGACTGAAGAAGATCCAACATCAGCTCAAGAACATGAGAAGAGAGAAAAGGCGAGGGCAGAGAAAGCTGCAAAGATGCCAACAACTGAAGAAGCATCTCAGGTATTCTTGAAGAGCAAGCAAGGTTAGCTTGGAATTGCCTCCACCTTGAGGATTGAGAAGGGCTTGGCCACCCTGACTCAAAACCAGGAGAGTTTGTAGAGGATCATGGAGCATAAATTTTAGGATCTTGATGTCAAGGTCACTGAGATCTAGTCAGTAGTTGAGCAACTTCAGGAGGAAGTGGAGGAGAAGAAGGGAAAGTCTACTACAAATGCTTTCCATAGAGCGCCCAGGAGCTAGAGATCCACTAAAGTGCTTGTTACATACACCAAAGCTACTACATCTGCACCAACAGCCACAACATCAGTTCCTCCAGCTCCAACATCCACTCCACCAGCTCCAGCTACTTCTACAGAAGCTTTAATCCTTGGAGTCATCTCCACGCCACCACATGAAGACCAAGCCTGAGAGTCGTTTAGCACTATGCATATTTTATGAACTTTTTGGTAACTTGTTGCCAAAGGGGGAGAAAATGTATAGATCATAGGCTTCGAGAGAGAGTGTTGCTTTTTATCTCTCTTGCTTTTGGTTGAACTTCTTATTTGTGTGCTTGTGAACTACTTGTCTACTTGTTTGATCATGTGCTACATCAATGCTTGTGGGATGATATTATCTCTTATATCCTTATATGATCACTCACTTGCTTGGTGATGAGTGAATGCTTTCAACTTCTATCATTTTGAGCCCTCCACCAAGATGTATGTGACATGATAGAGTAACCCATGATCCTAACACATTGTGCATTTGCAGTCCAAAGCAAATCTTAAATAATGCACAAATTTAGGAGGAGCTCTTGCTTATCACATACTTATCAAAGCGACGATGTTTTTCAATCTTATTATCATTTGTCAAAGCTTTGATCTATATGTTGTCATCAATTACCAAAAAGGGGGAGATTAAAAGTGCAACTATCCCTGGGTGATTTTCGTAATTCCTAACAACATATATCTCATTGAGCTAATGCTATTTCAAGATAAATATTTCAGGAAAGCTCAATGTTTGGCATGGCATGGATGAGAAACGTGGACCCCTCAAAATGCTAAGGACAAATGGATTGGCTCAAGATCAAAGCACAAAACTCTACATTTTACTTTTAGTGATCCAAGATCACATTGAATCCATAGGAAAGCCAATACTATTAAGAGGGGGTGAGGTGTTGCTTAATGGCTTGCTTGCTCAAAGTGCTTAGTGATATGCTCCAAAGCCCTCAACTACTTTCTCACATCCACATATGTCCCAAACCAAAAGTCAAACTCGTCCCTACCGAAACTTTCTATCTGGAGTCACCGAGTTCATTTGACATAGCCACTGCCAGAAACCCTAGTCTTTTTGGTCTTACCGATAGGGATCTCGGTCTCACCGAGATGGGATTGCAAACTCTCTGTTTCCCTTCATAACGTTTCGGTCCCACCGAGATGAGCGATCGGTCCCACCGAGATTGTAATGCAAACTCTCTGTTTCCCCTTCGTAACATTTTGGTCCAACCGAGATGAGCGAATCGGTCCCACCGAGTTTGCCTGACCAACTCTCTGGTTAGCTTATTACCAAAATCGGTCTCACCGAGTTTGTGTAATCGGTCTCACTGAGATTACGTTATGCCCTAACCCTAATGATATCGATCCCACCAAGTTGACATGTCGGTCCCACCGAAATACCTAACGGTCACATTATGAACTAAATCGGTCTGACTGAGTTTAATGATTCGGTCCCACCAAGTTTGGTAAGTTGTGTGTAACGGTTAGATTCTGTGTGGAGGCTATATATACCCCTTCACCCACTCTTCATTCATGGAGAGAGCCATCAGAACATGCCTACACTTCCAACATACATTTTCTGAGAGAGAACCACCTACACTTGTGTTGAGGTCAAGATATTCCATTCCTACCACATGAATCTTGATCTCTAGCCTTCCCCAAGTTGCTTTCCACTCAAATCTTCTTTCAACCAAATCCATATCCTGTGAGAGAGAGAGTTGAGTGTTGGGGAGACTATAATTTGAAGCACAATAGCAAGGAGTTCATCATCAACACACCATCTATTACCTTTTGGAGAGTGGTGTCTCCTAGATTGGTTAGGTGTCACTTGGGAGCCTCCGTCAAGATTGTGGAGTTGAACCAAGGAGTTTGTAAGGGCAAGGAGATCGCCTACTTCATGAAGATCTACCCTAGTGAGGCAAGTCCTTCGTGGGCGACGGCCATGGTGGGATAGACAAGGTTGCTTGTTCGTGGACCCTTCGTGGGTGGAGCCCTCCATGGACTCGCGCAGCCGTTACCCTTCGTGGGTTGAAGTCTCCATCAACGTGGATGTATGATAGCACCACCTATCGGAACCACTACGAAAACATCCGTGTCTTCTATTGCGTTTGCACTCTCCAAACCCCTCCCTTTATATTATTGCAAGTTGCATGCTTTACTTTCCGCTGCTTATACACTCTTTGCATGCTTGCTTGAATTGTTTTAAGATTGCTTGACTTGTGCTAAGTTGCTAAAATCTGCCAAGAACTAAAATTGGGAAAAGGATAGATTTTTATTTGGTCAAGTAGTCTAATCACCCCCTCTACATATACTTTCGATCCTACAAGTAGAAACAATTTCGTAGCCATGGGGCAAAGGTCTGATAGTTCTTCAAGCAGATGGGAACATCTATGCACCACTATAGATTATGCTGGTGTGGGCTTCTAATGACATGAGAGTTAGAAACATTTTTCCACTCCCAAGTGGCTCCCAGGAGGTCAATTAACTACTTTAGTTTACCCCACAGATAATACTTACACTATTTAAAGGCACACATTTCAAAACACTTTCAAGCTACTAAAACTAGAAAGCAATGGTGGTATACTACATCAACGACGCACGGCGGAAGTTACTCTTCAAGGGATGGGCTAAAAATGAAAGCATGATTTATAAGGTGGAAAATGATAGGTTTATCCACCTTATAAATGAACTTGATCTAAAGGCCGAATCCATCTTACTAGATGCGAACGAACGAACATCTAAGAGGGAGGTTGAGCGGAAATTACGGACGCTACTCAGAGAAGAAGAGAAGAAATGGGCACTTAGAGCTAAAGTGCGGCAGGTCGTCCAAGGGGATGACAATACTCAGTTTTTTCATTTGATTGCAAATGAAAAACAAAGAAAGAAGAAAAATTTCCAGCTATTATAAACAATTGTATATCTCTAAAATTGTAGGACATGAGAACCTAAAATTGTATATCTCTAACTATTATAAACAACTATTTGGTGCTCCTAAGGAAAATTTTGTGTCTCTCAATGAACACATGGTGGGGGATATTCCCTAGCTCGGGACAGACGAGAATGAGATTTTATCCGCACCATTCACGGAGAAAGAGGTATTTGAGGCCATACCACAGATGAATAATAATAAGGCACCAGGCCCGGATGGCTGCCCAGCAGAAGTTTATAAGAAATGCTGGCAAATCATTAAGGGTGAACTCGTGCCAATGTTCCTTGACTTGTTTAGTGTCCAGCTACAGCTATTCCACCTAAACTTTGGAACAATAACGTTGTTGCCAAAGGAGGAGGCACTGTGTATTGAGCAATTCAGACCAACATGTCTACTCAATGTGAGCTTTAATTTTCTTACTAACGTTGGTACAAACCGACTGACGCATATTGCACATCGTATGGTGTAACCAAGCCAGACAGCATGCCATGCAGAAACATACTAGAGGGTGTGGTTGTCCTACATGAAACACTGCATGAGATCCACTCGAAGAAACTGGATGGGGTGATCTTCGAGGTGGATTTCAAAAAAAGCGTACGATAAGGTTAAATGGCCGTTCCTCCAACAAGCCTTACGTATGAAGGGATTCGACGATTCCTGGAGGAAGCAGATCGATTCATTTGTACAAAAAGCCAGTGTAAGGATTAAACTGAATGATGACATAGGTCATTACTTCTAGATGCAAAAGGGTCTAAGAGAGGGGGGCCTCATGTCTCCTATCTTGTTCAACATAGTGGCAGATATGTTGGCAATTCTCATAGGTAGAGCTAAAGAGGACGGCCAAGTAGGAGGACTAGTAGCACATCTTGTGGATGGTGGGGTGTCCATACTACAATACATTGACAATACTACTACTTTCACAGAACATGATCTGGCAAAGGCCAGAAATATGAAGCTCGTGCTATGCTATCCGAACAATGGTCGGGATTAAAGATTAATTTTAACAAAAGTGAATTGTTTTGTTTTGGGGGAGCCAAAGATGAACAAGATGCTTATAGACAATTGTCCGGATGTGAACTGGGTACCCTACTATTTAGTTATCTAGGCATATCAATTCACCATCGCAAGCTTTCTAACAAGGAGTGGAAGTGTATTGAAGATCGATTTGGAAAAACTAAGCTGGTGGAAGGGTAAGCTTATGTCTTACGATGGTCGGCTAGTACTGATAAACTCAGTGCTCACGAGTATGTCGATGTTCCTTTTGTCTTTCTTTGAAGTACATGTATGAAAAAGGTTAGATCTCTACTGATCGTGATTTCTTTGGCAATGTGATGAAATAAAGAGAAAGTACATGCTTATTAAGTGGGATATCATTTGTAGACCGAAGGGCCAGGGTGGGCTCGAGATTGAGAATTTAGAGGTAAACAATTTATGCTTCCTCAGTAATGGCTGTACAACCTTTCTGTTGAGACTGAAGGCATGTGGGTACAAAATTTGCGTAATAAGTACCTACAATCTAAGACATTGGCCTGGGTTACCATTAGACCCAATGATTCACCTTTCTGGAACGGGTTAATGAGAACGAAAGCAATCTTCTTCCATAGGACTAAATTCATCATTAAAAATGGCAATTCCACTAGATTCTGGGAGGATACTTGGTTAGGGGAGGCACCTTTAGCCACACAATATCCGTGTTTGTATAATATTGCACATCGTAAGGAGGCTTATGTTGCTATAGTACTACAGTCTGTTGGGAAACGTTGCATGCAAAACAATATTTTTTCTACGCACACGCAGTGATCTATCCATGGAGATGCATAGCAACGAGGGGGAGAGTGTCTCTACGTACCCTCGTAGACCGTAAGCGGAAGCGTTTAACAACGCGGTTGATGTAGTCGAAGTTCTTCACACTCCAACCGATCAAGTACCGAACATACGGCACCTCCGCGTTCTGCACACGTTCAGCTCGGCGACTGATACGTCTCCAACGTATCTATAATTTTTGATTACTCCATGCTACTTTGTCTACTGTTTTGGACTATATTGGGCTTTATTTTCCACTTTTATATTATTTTTGGGACTAACCTATTAACCGGAGGCCCAACCCAGAATTGTTGTTTTTTGCCTATTTCAGTATTTTGAAGAAACAGAATATCAAACGGAGTCCAAACAGAATAAAACCTTCGGGAACGTGATTTCCTCACCGAACGTGATCTAGGAGACTTGGACCCTACTCCAAGAAGTGCCAGAGGCGGTCACGAGGGTGGAGGGCGCGCCCCCTGGGCACGCCCCCTGCCTCTTGGGCCCCTTGTTGCTCCACCGACGTACTCCTTCCTCCTATATATACCTACGTACCCCCGTCAGATCAGAACAGGAGCCAAAAATCTAATTCCACCGCCGCAACCTTCTGTATCCGCGAGATCCCATCTTGGGGCCTGTTCCGGAGCTCCACCGGAGAGGGCATATACCACAGAGGGCTTCTACATCAACACCATAGCCTCTCCGATGAAGTGTGAGTAGTTTACTTCAGACCTTTGGGTCCATAGTTATTAGCTAGATGGCTTCTTCTCTCTTTTTGGATCTCAATACAATGTTCTCCCCCTCTCTTGTGGAGATCTATTCTATGTAATCTTATTTTTGCGGCGTGTTTGTTGAGACCGATGAATTGTGGGTTTATGATCCAGCTTATCTATGAACAATATTTGATTCTTCTCTGAATTCTTTTATGTATGATTGAGTTATCTTTACAAGTCTCTTTGAATTATCCGTTTGGTTTGGCCAACTAGATTGGTAGTTCTTGCAATGGGAGAAGTGTTTAGCTTTGGGTTCAATCTTGCGGTGCCCTTACCTAGTGACAGAAAGGGTTGCAAGGCACGTATTGTATTGTTGCCATCAAGGATAACAAGATGGGTTTTTTATCATATTGCATGAATTTATCCCTCTACATCATGTCATCTTGCTTAAGGCGTTACTCTGTTTTACTTAATACTCTAGATGCATGCTGGATAACGGTCGATGAGTGGAGTAATAGTAGTAGATGCAGAATCATTTCGATCTACTTGTCTTGGACGTGATGCCTATATACATGATCATACCTAGATAATCTCATAATTATTCGCTTTTCTATCAATTGCTCAACAGTAATTTGTTCACCCACCGTAGAATACTTATGCTCTTGAGAGAAGCCACTAGTGAAACCTATGGCCCCCGGGTCTATTCTCATCATATCAATCTCCACTATTTTGTTTACTTGCTTTGTTTTTACTTTGCCTTTTACTTTTTACTTTGCATCTCTATATCAAAAATACCAAAAATATTATTTATCATCTCTATCAGATCTCACCCTCGTAAGTGACCATGAAGGGATTGACAACCCCTAATCACATTGGTTGCGAGTAGCTATCGTTTTGTGTAGGTACGAGGGACTCGTGCGTGATCTCCTACTGGATTGATACCTTGGTTCTCAAAAACTAAGGGAAATACTTACGCTACTTTACTGCATCATCCTCTCCTCTTCGGGGAAATCCAACGCAGTGCTCAAGAGGTAGCAGCGACGTCCTCCGCCTTCTTGATCCAGTTAGATGGCAAGGTAATAGATGTGTTCCAGTAGCACGACGACATGGTGAGGGTGATGGTGAAGTTATCTCTGCAAGGGCTTCGCCTAAGCACTATGAAAATATGAGCGGGGGTGTAAACGGTGGAGGGGGCACCGCACACGGCTATGTCTGGGGTGTGCTAGGAGCCCCCCTCCTCATATATATAGCTAGGAGGGAGAGAGGAGAGGCCAAGGGGTTCCCCAAGTAGGCATGAATCCTACTTGGGCTCCTGCCCTTGGCCACCCCCTGCCATGTTTGTTAGAGGGGGAAAGGAAAGGGGGGAGAGGAAGGAATGGGGAGGCCGAATCCCCCCTTTCCTTTTCCCACTTGGGCGGCTGCCATGGGGGGCACGCCAGCCCCATGTAGGTTGGCGTACTCCCCTCTTATCGCCCAATAGGCCCACTAACCTCTCGGGGGTGTCCGGTACCCCCTCCGGTGCTCCGATAATCACCTGGTACACACCAAAACACTTCTAGTGTCTGAATATCATCGTCCTATGTATCAATCCTTACCTCTCGACCATTTCGAGACTCCTCGTCATGTCCGTGATCTCATCTGGGACTCCAAACAACATTCTGTCACCAAATCATATAACTCATATAATACTATATCGTCAACGAACGTTAGGTGTGCGGACCCTACGGGTTCGAGAACTATGTAGACATGACCGAGACACGTCTCCGGTCAATAATCAATAGCGGAACCTGCATGCCCATATTGCCTCCTACATATTCTACGAAGATCTTTATCGGTCAAACCATTATGACAACATATGTAATTCCTCCTTTGTCCATTGGTATGTTACTTGCCCGAGATTCGATCGGCTGTATCTCTATACCTAGTTCAATCTCGTTTTTTTGACCTGGCTAGTTCAATCTCGTTACCGGGAAGTCTCTTTACTTTTTCCACAATACATCACCTCGTGACCAACTCCTTAGTCATTTGCTTGCAAGCTTATGATGTGTATTACCGAGAGGGCCCAGAGATACCTCTCCGATACTTGGAGTGACAAATCCTAATCTCGATCTATGCCAACTCAACAAACACCTTTGGAGATACCTGTAGAGCATCTTTATGATCACTCAGTTACGTTGTGAGGTTTGATAGCACACAAGGCATTCCTCTGGTATACGGGAGTTTTATAATCTCATAGTCGAAGGAATATGTATTTGACATGAAGAAAGCAATAGCAATAAAACTGAATGATCATTATGCTAAGCTAACGGATGGGTCTTGTCCATCAACTCATTCTCCTAATGATGTGATGTCGTTATCAAATGACAACTCATGTCCATGGTTAGGAAACCTTAACCATCTTTGATCAACAAGCTAGTCTAGTAGAGGCTTACTAGGGACACGGTGTTTGTTTATGTATTCACACATTTATTTAAGTTTTCGATCAATATAATTATAGCATGAATAATAAACCTTTATCATGAATAAGGAAATATAAAATAATAACTTTATTATTGCCCCTAGGGTATGTTTCCTTCAGTCTCCCACTTGCACTAGAGTCAATAATCTAGATTACATTGTAATGAATCTAACATGGAGTCTTGGTGCTGATCATGTTCTGCTCATGGAAGAGGCTTGGTCAACGGGTTTGCTACATTCAGATCCGTATGTATTTTGCAAATTTCTCCATCCTTGACTTGCTCAGGAATGGAGTTGAAGAGTCTCTTGATGTGTTTGGTTCTCCTGTGAAACCTGGCTTCCTTCGCTATGGCAATTCTTCTAATGTTGTCACAAAAGATTTTCATTGGACCAGACGCACTAGGTATTACACCTAGATCGGATATGAACTCCTTCATCCAGACTTCTTCATTTGCTGCTTCCAAAGCAGCTATGTACTCCGCATCACACATAGATCCCGCCACGACGCTCTGCTTGGAACTGCACCAACTGACAGCTCCACCATTCAATATAAATACGTATCCGGTTTGTGACTTAGAGTCATCCGGATCAGTGTCAAAGCTAGCATCGACGTAACCATTTACCATGAGTTCTGTGTCACCTCCATAAATGAGAAACATATCCTTGGTCCTTTTTGGGTACTTCAGGAAGTTCTTGACCGCTGTCTAGTGATCCACTCCTGGATTACTTTGGTTCCTCCTTGCCAGACTTATGGCAAGGCACACATCAGGTCTGGTACACAACATAGCATACATGATAGAACCTATGGTTGAGGCATTTCTCTCTATCTTCTATAGTGGTCGGGCTTTGAGTCTAACTCAACTTAACATCTTGTAACACAGGCAAGAACCCTTTCTTTGACTGGTCCATTTTGAACTTCTTCAAAACTTTGTCAAGGTATGTGCTTTGTGAAAGTACTATTAAGCGTCTTGATCTATCTCTATAGATCTTGGTGCCCAATATATAAGCAGCTTCACCGAGGTATTTCATTGAAAAACTCTTATTCAAGTATCCTTTTATGCTATCCAGAAATTCTATATCATTTCCAATCAACAATATGTCATCTACATATAATATTAGAAATGCTACAGAGCTCCCACTCACTTTCTTGTAAATACATGCTTCACCAAAAGTCTGTATAAAACCATATGCTTTGATCACCTCATCAAAGCGTATATTCCAACTCCGAGATGCTTGCACCAGTCCATAGATGGATCGCTGGAGTTTGCACACTTTGTTAGCACCTTTAGGATCGACAAAACCTTATGGTTGCATCATATACAACTCTTCTTTAAGAAATCCATTAAGGAATGCAATTTTGACGTCCATTTGCCAGATTTCATAATTATAAAATGCAACAATTGCTAACATGATTCTGACAGACTTAAGCATCGCTATGGGTGAGAAAGTCTCATCGTAGTCAACCCCTTGAACTTGTCGAAAACCTTTTGCGACAAGTCGAGCTTTATAGACAGTAACATTACCATCAGTGTCAGTCTTCTTCTTGAAGATCCATTTATTATCTATGGCTTGCCGATCATAGGGCAAGTCCATCAAAGTTCATACTTTGTTCTCATACATGGATCCTATCTTAGGTTTCATGGACTCAAGCCATTTATCGGAATCTGGTCTCATCATAGCTTCTTCATAGTTCATAGATTCACCATGGTCTAGTAACATGACTTCCAGGACATGATACCGTACCACTCTGGTGCGGAACGTGCTCTGTTCGATCTACGAGGTCCAGTAGTAACTTGATCTGAATTTCATGATCATCATCATTAGCTTCCTCTCTAGTTGGTGTAGGCATCACGGGAACGGATTTCTCTTATGTGCTACTTTCCAAATTGAGAGAAGGTATAATTACCTCATCATGTTCTACTTTACTCCCACCCACTTCTTTCGAGAGAAACTCCTTCTCGAGAAAGGTTCCATTCTTGCCAAAAAGATCTTGCCTTCGGATCTGTGGTAGAAGGTGTACCTGAGGGAGTCCTGGATAAGGGGGTATCTGGACAGCCAGACTGTATACATTGTCCGGACTATAGAAGCGTCAAGATACAAGACTCAAGACTTTGGCTCGTGTCCAGATGGGACTCTCCTTTGCATGGAAGACAAGCTTGGCGATCCGGATATTATGTTTCCTTCCTTGTAACCAACTCCATGTAAACCCTAGCTCTCCGGTGTCTATATAAACCGGAGAGGATGGTCCTTAGAAGGCCGATCACAATTACAATCATACCATCATAGGCTAGCTCATAGGGTATAGCCTCTACGATCTCGTGGTAGATCAACTCTTGTATTCCACATATCTTCAATATTAATCAAGCAGGAAGTAGGGTTTTACCTCCATCGAGAGGGCCTGAACCTAGGTAAACATTATGTCCCTTGCTTCCTGTTACCATCAGCCTAAGACACAAAGATCGGAACCCCCTACCCGAGATCCGCCGGTTTTGGCACCGACATTGGTGCTTTCATTGAGAGTTCCTTTGTGTAGTCACTTCGAGGCTTGATGGCGTCTTCAATCGTCAACAACACGGTCCAGGGTGAGACTTTTCTCCCCGGGCAGATCTTTGTGTTCGGAGGCTTCACGCTGCGGGCCAATTCGCTTGGCCAGTTGGAGAAGATTGATAGCCTCGCCCCTGGCCACCAGACCAGGTTCGGAAACTTGAACTACACGGCAGATATCCGCGGAGACTTGATCTTCGACGGGTTCGAGCCTGTGCCAAGAGCGCCGGACAGTCACGACGAGCACGGTCTAGACCTGCTGTCGGACAATGCTCGGGATATCACCCCCGAAGCAGCTCCGGATCTAAATCCGGAGCAGGTTGCGTTGCCTATGGACGGAGGGCTGGGCCCCGCCCCGCAGGCCGCACACTCATCGGCGGTGGAGCCGAACACATGTCTCACCTCTGTGGAGCCCTGTAACCCCGGGCCCCCAGACTCGTATCCGGTCGTTGGTCCCAGTCTGCTCGCTCTTGAGCCAGCCGATCCAGGTTGGGCTCCGGTAATGGAGTTTACCGCTGCGGACATCTTTCATCACTCACCCTTTGGTGACGTGTTGAACTCATTAAAGTCTCTCTCTTTGTCAGGAGGCTCTGGGCCGAACTATGTCCGGCCCGAGTGGGAAGCAGGCGACGAAGGAATTCGCTGCCCACCCACCACCCACTTTGTCGCCACGATCGAAGATTTAACCGACGTGCTTGACTTCGACTCCGAAGACATCGACGGTATGGACGAAGATGCAGGAGAAGCTCCAGAATCCCTGGGGCGCGGGACTACTACCTTGTCACACGATATATACATGGTAGATATGCCCAATAAGGACAACAACGATAATCCGGAAGATAAAACACCCGGGCAAAAGCCAAAAAGGCGGCGCAGACGCCGCTCCAAGTCCAGCAATGGCAAAAATAGCGACAAGAGCGCAAGAAGGGTCGATATACCCACAAACTCTGAAAGCAACAACGACCACATGGACCAACCGAGGGAGCAGGATGAGCCAGGTCACGCCAAATCAAGTTCGGAGCAAATACCCGGTCACAATGATCCGGAGGGACGAGCTCATGAAGTCGCCCCAGAATAGGAAGACAGTCCGGACGACGATGCATTCATCTTCCCAGACGAACAAGTGGAATGAGACAACCTCCACAGAAAGCTCATGGCCACCGCAAGAAGTATAAAAAAGCAGAAGCAACGACTCAAGGCCGCACAGGAAAAGCTAAGTCGCAGATGGAATAAGGTGCTAGACAGTGAAGAAAGATATGGTGATGATCGCCATACGAAAAGCTATCCGAAGCGCAAACTACTACCAGAATTCGACGACGCGGCCGTTCCACCAAAAGAAAATTCGACCAAGAAACTAGACGTACCGCTTCACAACCATAACAGAGCGGCCTCGGACACTGCGCACGATCTACGTGAGCATCTAGATAAGAAGGCCGATGCAGCCAGGTCCATGTATGGATCTAGAAGACACACCCCGGCGAAGGACTATGGTCACCCAAACGCTCATACCAGCCAGATGCCAGTTCGGAATAAACTCCATACACAACAACAGCCGACCACATGCCACAGCGTGTCCAGATACAGAGGGGCTGCTCACCCCCTGTGCTTCACCGAAGAAGTACTGGATCATGAATTCCCACAAGGCTTCAAACCTGTGAACATAGAAGCATACGATGGCACGACAGACCTAGGGGTCTGGATCGAGGATTTTATCCTGCATATTCACATGGCTCGTGGGGATGACCTCCACGCCATCAAATACCTTCCCCTAAAGCTGAAGGGACCAGCTCGACACTGGTTGAAAGGCCTCCCCGAAAACTCAATTGGGAGTTGGGAGGAACTAGAATACGCTTTCAGGGCCAATTGTCAAGGGACTTATGTCCGGCCTCCGGATGCAGACGATTTAAGTCACATAATCCAACAGCTCGGAGAGTCCGCCCGCAAGCTTTGGAACAGATTCCTCACTAAGAAGAATCAAATCATCGACTGTCTGGATGCCGAAGCCTTAGCGGCCTTCAAACACAGCATCCATGATGAATGGCTCGCCCGACAGCTCGGCCAAGAAAAGCCAAGGACAATGGCAGCCTTAACAAGCCTTATGACCCGCTTTTGCGCAGGTGAAGATAGCTGTTGGCTCATAAAAGCACCAGCTACCCCAGCACATTCGAAATAAGGGATGGTAATGGGAAGCCACGGCGTAATAAAAACAAACGCCCAAACAAGGAAGAGAGCCAGGATAACACGACGGTCAACACCGGATTCAGGGGCTCTCGACCTGATCAGCAAAATAAGCCATTCAAAGGCAGTAAAGAGGGACCATCCGGTCTGAACAGAGTCCTGGACAGATTATGCCAAATTCATGGCACCCCGGAGAAACCTACGAACCACACCCATAGAGAGTGTTGGGTCATCAAGCAGGCCGACAAATTAAATGCCGAACACAAGGGGAGGGACACACCAAGCGAAGACGAGGATGAACCTCGCCAGCCGAACACTGGGGGACAGAAAAAATTCCCGCCAGAGGTTAAAACAGTAAACATGATCCACGCGACTCACACATCCACGAGAAGGCATGGACGTGTGCCCATAGACACGCACAATGTAGTGCCCATCATACCTACATCTCATTACTGGATGTCTCTTCCAATCACTTTCGATCACATGGATGGCCGAACTAGTATTCGGCACGGAGGATCACAAGCCTTGGTGCTTGACCCAATAATCAACGGATACCGTCTCACCCATGTCCTCATGGACGGCGGCAGTAGTCCCAATTTAATATACGAGGACACTGCCCGCAGAATGGGGATAAACCCATCCAGAATTAGACAAAGCAACACCACCTTTGAAGGGGTGATACGAGGCGTTGAAGCCTGTGCCAGGGGCTCCGTCGTGCTGGAAGTAACATTCGGCTCCCCAGGCAACTCCAGAAGCGAAGAGCTGCTCTTCACTATCGCACCCTTCCAAAGCAGCTATCACGCATTTCTAGGAAGAACGGCCTTCGCCCGCTTCAACGCATTGCCACACTATGGCCACCTTACACTCAAGATGCCCGGTCCCCATGGTGTCATCACCGTTAGCGGAATCATAGCGCGCCCTTCACGCGCAGAGGAATATGCAACGGCCCTAGCGGCCGGACTATAAGCGGCCTCCAATATTAGAAAACATGACTGGTTATTACGACCACAGAGACGGTTAGACGAGTCCGGTAGCCCAGATAAAATTCAAAAAGGGCACCGTGTATGTAATCACATAACGGAAACCAGGGGCTGTCTATATTCAATACAGCCCCACACTTGGCTTGACCTTATTGGCACGCCAACATGTTACACTTTTATTATTAATCGCATACTTATACTGCACTCTCCTACGAGTTCTTTTTTTTACAAACAACGTTCGCGCGATACCCTTCCAGGATACGGCACAACGGAGACAAAGGCGCAGACGTGCAGCAGGGCCCCGTGCAACAGGTTTCTTTTTAGATTAAGCCCCTTTGTAAACCTTTTCTACTGCCTCTTGTTCACTACTAGGGAAAACCTTATACACAGAATCTTAGCAGCAGCGCGGTTTAAAAACAAACGCTACTGCTAATTAGCAGTAGCGAGCTTGAGAAAACCGCGCTACTAATAACATGATAGTAGTAGCGCGGGTTTTTACCCCTCGCTACTACTAAGTTATTTCCACTGTGCCTCCCGGGACTAGCCGTAGTAGTAGCGTGGGTTATAAACCCACGCTACTACTAAGTCGATAGTAGTAGCGCGGGTTATAAACCCCACGCTACCACCTGCATCTGCTCCCACCCCACCAACCATACCATGACATGTCTCAGAAAAAACACTCAGAGCCTGATCCAGATCCCCAATCCAGTCTCCGCTCCCACCTCCTCTCCTCAACGCCCTGCCGCAGGGCGTGGAAGCGGTGCGTCCACTCGGGCCACCACGACAGCACCACCTGGGGCCACGCCACCGCCGCCGACTTCGCGCCCGTGCCCAGGATGTGCCGCCTCGTCATGGCCAACTACGCCCCGCCGGACTTCCTCGCCGCGGCGCCCCTCCTCCTCGACCCCTCAAACATCATGCGCTGCCGCACCTATGCCGACACGGGGGGCCGGGTCACGCCCTACCTCGTCTACCTCGACCACGCGCACGCTCCTTGACAACCGCCTCGGCAAGCGCCGCTTCGACGGCGGCTACATCCACAACGGCCTCCTCCGCGCCGCTGGCTGGGTGCTCGACAGGGAGTGCGACCTGCTTCGGGACCTCCTCGACCGGTACGTACCCCGCGTACACGCTCACCTTCACGGGCCACTCCCTCAACGCCAGCGTCGCCGTCATGCTCACCATGGTCGTCGTGCTCAACCTCGACAAGCTCGGCAAGGTCGAGAGGGGCCGCACCAGGTGCTACGGCATGCCCCCGCCCGCTGTATGTCGCTCAACCTCACCGTCAGATACACGGATGTCATCAACTCCGTCATGCTGCAGGTGACTCACTGATGACCCAATTGATTTGGTTGCTTGCTTGTCTGAATTTTGTGGTTACAAGTTCAGTTGTAGAAGAATTTGGGTTACATGTAGTATGTCTGAATTCGGGTTACATGTAGCTGTCAGACTGAATTTTGGTGGATACCTGCTCTGCTTCTAAGTAAGATAAACATTGCATTGCAGAATCTAGTATAATGCCTATCTCAATTTTGCTGGGTGCTTCCTTGTTGCTAGAAATTTAGTTTAGAATTTAGTTACATGCATATCTGAATTTTGTTGAGTGCTCGCCTGCTGCTAAATTCAGTTATTACAGAAGTTAGTTACATGCCTATCTGAATTTTGGTGAGTGCTTGCTTCCTGTTAAAAGTTTAGTTGCATAATTTAGTTACCTGTCTATCTGCATTTTGTTGGGTGCTACTTCTGTCAGATAAGAATCTGGTTCAGTTAAAAACTGCTCTGTCAAATCTGGATAGCCAGCTTCAAGGTGAAAAACGAGTTAGTTATTCTCAGAATTTCGAGTTGCCTCTATATGAAATATGTAAAGCAAGTTCCAACTTTCCATAGATTATTTATTTGTGTTGTTTGGATGTATGGTTTGAGAGCAGCCATCGCTTTAGTTTGTTGTCCCAAAAGTTAGTATCCTGAGCGCATTGTTTTCGTATGCCAGTTTACGGCCTTATAGAGGCTGTTTAGGATTCGCCACGCCACGTGTAGAATGTTAGTCGCTGATGACATCCTAACTGCCTAGTACCAAAATTCTTCATGGGTGACTTTTTTTTCTTAGCGAATGGAACGCGTGGCTTCTTCTAGAAGCATAGACCATTGAAAGGAGAAGAGGACCATGACCTCACCTCATGTGTGTGTAATGCATGAGAGCAGGGCCGGCCCTGGGGGGGGGGGGCAGGGGGGGCGGCCGCCCCGGGCCCCCAAAAACTAGGGCCCCCCCGAGGTATGCATGTAGTAGGAGGGCGCCAGAAGTAGGAGGCCCGATCGGCAAAAAAAGAGAAAGAAACGAGGCCCAATCGGCAACAGCGATGTCCGATCCCAGCGGCCAGCGATCGCGAGATCGTTCCCAGGAAACAGCGAGAGATCCTCTGGAAAAAAAGAAAGATAGCGAATTAGAGAGCAATCAGCGCCTGGACGTGATTCCCTTCCTGTTACGTTCGACGCCTTTCTTCCATCACGAAGAGTTCCCAGGTCCCAGCCCTACGCCCCTACCTGCTGGCCGCCGACGCCGTGCACGCACAGACGCACTCCGACCTCGCCGTCCCCTGGTAATTTCCTTTCTAATTTGATTATGTTGGTCGTTGTTTTCAGTTCTGGGGCCTCCATCTTCACCCCAGGGCCTGCTTCACCCTCCTTTGGTCTTTTCTCAATTGCTCTCCTCTCGGCAATCTGCAGACTCTAGACAGGTACAGACTACTGAAGTTTGATCGTCAGGATTCTGGACATTAGGTATTGAGGTATATTATTCATACAAAAAATTCTTTGGACTTTGGTTTACAGCTAGCACCGTTCAACAATTGATTCAGTATTATTTTTTCAGCAATGTGTTTGTTCTCATGGCGCCCAGCAAGAGGAACTATCCATCGGGTAGCCACAAAAGGAAAAAAAAGGAGAAAGAGAATAAACTTATAAAGTCACATCGCGGAGGTATTCGCAATTTTTTCATGCCAAGTGATATTGGTGCCTGTATTACTCCGCCGGACCCAGCTGATGCGTTGGCGATTGTTGCCATTGTGGAAGAGCAACAAACAAATGAAAACTCGGACTCTAATCAGCAAGAAGAAAATATCAACTCCAACATCGGCGATGACAATGTAAGTGGCTCCGAGAATGTAAGTAATTCGTCGGATGCACATGCCCAATCTGCTAGTGTTGATGAACAACCAGTTTATACTTCCGATATTTATGATCCAAAAAACTGGGATAATCTTGATAATAAAGCAAGAGATATCTTAGTTGAGAAAGGGCCTATCAGAGAGGAAAAAATGGAATACCATGTAGATGAAACAGGAAGACATTTTTCGTATGCTCATTATCATAGAAAATTAAGCAATGGAGAGGAACATGATAGGAAATGGCTAGTTTATTCAAAAAATGTCAATAAAGTTTTTTGTTTCTGTTGTAAGATCTTCAAGTCTAGCACCAACAGGAGTCAGAGTTCCTTAGCACATGATGGACTAGGACATTGGAGGCATATCAGTGAGAAGCTCAAAGAACATGAAAATAGCATTGAGCATATTAATAACATGAACAAGTGGAATGAATTGAGAGTTAGACTGAGAAAACAGGAAACTATTGATAAGGATTTGCAACATCAAATAGCAAAGGAGAAAGAACGTGTCAGGCAAGTTCTGTTAAGAATAATAGCAGTTGTGAAATATCTTGGTAAACGCAACTTGGCTTTTCGTGGAAGTAGTGAGCAGCTTTACAAGGATGATAATGGTAATTTCTTAGCTTGCATTGAGATGATTGCAGAATTTGATTTGGTAATGCAAGATCACCTTAGACGTGTTGAGAACAAGGAAACCCATTATCACTATCTCAGTCATAAAATACAAAATGAGCTGATATCTCTTTTGGCTTCTGACATCACATGTTCTATCATAAAGGTTGTTAAAGAGGCCAAGTATTTCTTTGTTATCCTAGATTGTACCCCTGATGTTAGTCATCAAGAACAAATGACCTTTTTAGTTCGATGTGTTAATCTGTCTGATGGCAAAATAAAAATTGAGGAGTACTTTCTGGGGTTCTTGAAAGTGGATGACACTTCTGGCTTAGGGATTTTCAAAGTACTGCTTGATTCTGTTGAGTCTTTTGGCGTAAATATTCAAGATATAAGGGGTCAAGGATATGATAACGGTTCTAATATGAAAGGAAAATACCGAGGGGTACAATCTAGGTTACTTGATATGAATCCAAGAGCATTATATATGCCATGTGCTTGTCATAGCCTAAATCTCACTCTCTGTGATATGGAAAAATCATGTGAGAAAGCTGTTTCATTTTTTGGAATTGTTCAACACATATATGTATTATTTGCTGGCTCTACAAAAAGGTGGAATGTTTTGCTTAAACATGTTCCTAGTTTGACCGTGAAATCATTTTCCAATACTCGTTGGGAGAGTAGAATCAAAAGTGTTACAGCAATAAGATATCAAGCCGCTGAGTTAAGGTCAGCTTTGTCTGAGTTACGTCATGCTTCTGACACTGATCCTAAAGATAAAAGTGATGCCAAAAATTTATTTGATGCACTTGGTCGCTTTGAGTTTATAGTTGGTATGATTATCTGGCATGATGTTCTATTTGCTGTAAATAAAGTTAGCAAGATGTTGCAATCGTCAACCATGTGCATTGACTCCGCTTTGAAGCAAATAAAAGGTATAACAAAATATTTTGAGAAGTACAGAGATGAGGGGTTTTCTTCAAGTCTGACCATCGCTAAAGGTATTGCAACTGAAATGGGAATAGAGCCATTGTTTCCAGTGAAACGTCATGCTAAGAGGAAGAAACAGTATGATGAAAGTGATTGTCAAGAAGAAATCTTGGAAGCTGAGAAGGCTTTCCAAGTTAAATATTTTAACGTTTTGGTTGATATGGCGATCACTTCTTTGAATGATAGATTTAAAGAACTCATGGTCTTTAAAGATATATTCGGATTTTTATTGAGCTCGGGCACTCTCACGTCATTAAGTGACAATGAACTTGAAGAATGTTGCACAAAATTTGCAGAAACTTTCTCTCTTAATGGTTCATCTGATGTTGAGGTATACGATCTTATTTCTGAATTGAAGATTATGAGATTCACTTTGCCAGATGGCGCAATGTCTGCTATGGAGATTTTCAGGCAAGTCAGAGAAGTTGATTGTTACCCCAATATATCCATTGCCTATCGCATCTTATTTACTGTGCCTGTGACGGTCGCATCGGCCGAGAGAAGCTTTTCAAAGTTGAAATTATTGAAGAATTATTTGAGGTCAACCATGACTCAAGAGAGGTTAAATGGTTTGGCCACATTATGCATTGAGAAGAAATTATTGGATGAGATTGACATCGACCCCATCATAAGTGACTTTGCATCGAGGAATGTTAGAAGAAAATTTTAAGGCATTATGTATATTTTTTTGGATACACATACAGATTTTGGATTTAATTGTTACTACTACTACTACTACTACTACTACTACTAATAATAATAATAATAATAATAATAATAATAATAATAATAATGGCTTGTATATTAGGGGCCCCCAATTTTTAGTTCGCCCCGGGCCCCCGAAATCTCAGGACCGGCCCTGCATGAGAGCCATGCAGGAAGGGGAAAAGATCTTGTTTCATTCCTGGCCGGTTGCTTTCAGTTTCAGGTTAGTCGTCAGGCTAATAATTTGACTGTTTCTTCTAAAGGACTTGCTGTCGATGTTAGGCCATCTATGTAGTGTATAGTCGACCAATCATCTCCATCACATGTGATTCATAAGTGTAGATGTATGTTTTTTCTCAACCCATGGAATACACTACATGACCTACAGTAAGTGGTTGGGATCTAGATATGTTTTTGCTCATGTAATTTATCTCTAATCCCCTATCCAGCGTTACATATTTGCAGGTAGTAATATTTTGTTCTTCCATCAATTTTATTAATTGAACACAAAATTGGACCTTATTGTCATCAATGACAATACGTAATGGGATGATGAGATAACTGAAATTTCATAACAGCGACTCCATGCATGGTATGTTCCCCTTTTGCCATATTTTGCATACGCTTCTTATATATTCTTTGAGATCTAAGCCCTTGGAGACAATAGATTCTGATCTTCTGGTCTTTGCCTGCTGATGCTTTTATTATTCAAAGTGGTTCAGTTCCAGTACGTATAGACTAGCCATATTATGACTTGCAGGATTTTTTTTACTTTTTCTACATTCTCATTTAAGTTTTCTTGCGATAGCACACTAATTAACAGAAAACCTTATGGCATATGACCTTTTCTATGTGTGACGTATATGTAAAGTTAGTTTTCTCTTAAAAAAATCATCCGTCGATAAGCTGAATTAGAGGGAAATTCATGGAAAGTGAACTAGCATACAAACCATAGTAATAATCCCAGTGAACTAGCTCTACAGACTAGCATACATGTTATTTAGAAACAAGGGGTTTGCCATGCTACAACAGATTCCTGACTAATTTTATCTATTCTACTTGGTCTTCTGATTTGAAACATCCATATATTCCTCATAAACATATTGGTATTGCTACCAGCAGTAGGTGCTTTCTTTCTTCTGCAGCTGGGATTTCAGTAAAAAAAAGTTTAACCTTCAGTGAATATGCACAGTACCAAGACTTTGTTCTGCAGCTCGCACGCCGCATCCGTGTCGAGAGGGCCTAGGCTTCTCTGTGCGCGTCGTTGTCTTAGCCAGTTGTGTTAATCGGTGGAAATGCGAGAGGGCCACGCCTCACTAGTAATGTTGTTGATTGCCTCTGAACCTGAATGAACAGCCTTGCTCGTTCAGTTCTGTGTGTCCATATGATTTATGCTTTGCTATTTTATCCTGTTGTTCCTTTTGATCCTTGTGACTGTTGCAATCAACTCTCACCTGTACCATGATGCTAACTGGTAAATTAGGACAAGAGATGTTTCTATTTTGCACTGCTCATACTGTACATACTGTGATTCATCTGATGGGTTTCTTGCACCTGCAAATGACAACGTCATGATGTTGTCAACGGTGTGACTAAGGCAGAAGGTGTAACCAAATATGATGCAGGTGAAGCTGCTGCAGATCAGAAAGGTGAACACATGTTCGCCTGTATTAAGATATTTTCAGTAATTTAATGCTGGAATGATATCCTGTAGCGAACTGGGATTATGGTCTGTCTCCTAAACTGTCTTTGATCTTGTCCATAATGCTTCCCTACAGAGCAAAAAGGTTCAACAACCATGAAATCCTAGCTGAGGACGTGCGAGACTGGGATATAGCCAGTGACCGGGGGCAAGGGCAGCGTGCGCATGTGCTTTCTTTGTTTTCAATCTAATTGTTGTGTGTTATTATCTTGAATACATTTCTCTTTTAATTTATTTTCAATCTTCCAAACCTGGACATAGTTATTGTATCTTATTATCATCTTTGTAAGTGCCCGGACCCTTCCGCGAACCCTGCGCAAGCAGGAGCTAACTAACAAGTTTTCACTTTCTCGACTGGGTGCAGGGTGATCGACGAGGACTACTGCGGCCCGATGGGAGTCGTGCTCTTTAACTACTCAGAGGCAGACTTCACTGTGAAGCCCCGCGACCGCGTCATACAGATTATTGTCCAGGTGATTGCGACGCAGGAGGTTCCCAGGGTGGAGGACCTCGACACCACCGTTCGGAGGTCACCGAGGTGGAGGACGACACCACCGTCCGGAGTTCCTCAAGGTGGAGGACCTCGACGCTTTTTACATACATCTAGAGAAGTGGTCTGGTTAGGTTGGTGGTGAAACGCTAGAGAAGGTACCAACCTTTTGATGATGGTTGTGTGTGTCCTCGTGATCTCTTCGAGTTGAGATGTTGAATGTTGCATCCATGAACACTGCAAGTGTTAAGATGGTTTTGTGAAATTTATTTTCCATTGGTCGTGTCTCTGATCTCCATTCATGAATACTGCATCTATTTTTATTTTTTTAATTCCTAATTTGCTACTAGTAGCGTTGGGAAAAAAGTTCCCTACTAGTATCTAGGATACTAGTAGCGCTGGTGTTGTAGGCACGCTACTACTACTTCATTAGTAGTAGCGCGAGTTTGTAATAGCAGTAGCGTGGGTGGCACACGCTACTACTAACAAAGTTAGTAGTAGCGCGTGTTTCTCCCACGCTACTACTATCTATTAGCTATAGCGCCTTATTAGTAGCGCCGGTCCCCGCGCTCCTGATACACCTAAAACCCGCGTTGCTGCTAGCCTTTTCCCTAGTAGTGGTTGTTTAACCATCCCATGGGTTCTATACCCATAGAGGATACTGCCGTTATTGGCATTTGGCCATGGCAGACTAAATTGCACGTACCTAGAAATTAAGGGCTTATAATAGGCTCTTGTCAGCCTATTTTCTTTTACAAAAGATCAAATACCCTCGGGAGTGTTCGGCGTCATGAGATTGGCCGTATATGCATCAGCTCCGAATCATGTCTTTGGTCAAATCTTGGGTTTGCCCGGCTCCTGGGTTTGCCGCCTTACGTTCCGTTATCATCCGGCTAAGGCAGGCCAAAGGAGAACTACTGCGATTGTGCCCTGGTTATTCCGGATGAGCGCCTCAGTAGAGAAAGCCGAAAACTAACTGTCATGATATAACGAGAGACTGTTCAACCACTCGAAGACTCACCAGAATCCCTAAAGACTCCTCCGCATTAACGAAGGGCCATTTTCCGGCCATGTACACACGCGCCCGTATTCGGATGCACACGAAGGTAGCAGGGGCTATATAGTAGCCCCGCCATTATACTCCCATGGCTGAGCGAAAGTGTTACAGCTATATAGTCTGGTTGCCTAGTTCGACATGCGCTCACCTCTTTAATGGACCAAGACGTTGGATCAAGTGTGATTAAGCATATTTTTTGCGAACACCCCCGCATTGTATGCGTGGGGGCTAAAGCCGATGACTGCTATCTTTCGGACTACTTATACAAATAAAAACGGCCACAAAGGGGATACAATCATACTTCCGGGCAAAAGTATAAACATAGCCTCATAATTAATCTAAAACATTGTTTTATACAATGATTCGACTTATCACTCGAATAAAAAATTCTTCGAGCACTGCGCCTCTACTAGGCGGGCACCTTCCGTGACTTGCGCCAAGTAGTGCTCGGCCGGATATTGGCCTCCCGGTGGATTGTGGCTCGCTATTACAGTGGCATCCATATCCGTCCAATAGGCTTTAACGCGGGCTAGAGCCATCCGCGCACCCTCTATGCACGCCGACCTCCTCATGGCATCAATCCGAGACACGGCCCGAAGGAATTGCTGGACCAAACCAAAGTAGCTGTCCGGCTTAGGCCCCTGTGGCCAAAGATGATCTATTATAGACCGCATTGCAAGCCCAGACAGCCTGTGGAGCTCCGCCATAGCAGCCACCTTCTCATTTAGCGGCAGTGGGCGAGTGGGAGCATGGAATTGCGACCAGAAAAGCTTCTCCACTTCTTTATCACCTTGATCCTCGAAGAACTTGACAGCATCAGCTGTACTATTTGTCAGGTCCGCATACGCGTCTGCCGGACTAAAGCACCCAGCCAGGGGCGCATACTTCGGATCCAAAAACTTCGTCCGCAGTAGGTACGAGGCCCCAGCCACAATTTTGTCGGCCTGTTGGAGTTCCTCCCGCATACCTCGGATCTCGGTCTGCATCTCCTTGGCGGCATTCAGTTCCTTGTCCAGCTCAATCGAACTAGCCTTATTCTCCTTTTTCAGGAGCGCATACCGGTCGGCGGCATTTTTCAATTCTTCAGCCATTTTGGCCATCTTTTCCTCGCTTCAGCAATGAGCAACCTGTTCGGCTCTCAACTCTTCGACCGCCTTTAGGGCAGCCGCATTGCTAGCCCGAGCTTGTTCCTTGGCCTGAGCTAGCTCTGCCCTTAGGGCCTCCATGGCAGTAGCACCATCTGCAGTGCAAACACATGGCATTAATATTATGCCCCTTTTGCATTTTCCTATACATAATAATAAGGAGAACCGAGCACATACCCTGTGACTCCTCAAGCCGTTTATTCACCAGCATGATATCGACATCAATGGATCGGATCTGCCTCCTTAGTTCGGCAACTTCAACAGACTGGTTGGCTGCCGGATCCTTGTATACCTGCGCACATGTACGGCGCAACCATTAGTATATGATCCCCCGTTTGCCACCTATGGCGTGCAACCATAGTCTCAGGGGCTACTATCTATAGGGAGCACACCGAGCGCGTGTTTCATAACCCAAAAGTTGTGCATTTTTCACTACATACCTCAAAGCCTTTGAGCAGGCTTGTAAATGCCTCATTCAAACCGTTGGTAGCGGATGAAATCTTCGTGAGCACCGTGCTCATTAAAGAGCGGTGCTCCTTCGAGAGCGCGGCTCGCTCCAGACGGCCCGTCAGTACATCCGGCCGAACACTAAACTGCGCCGGACCCTTCTCATCGCCCTCCATAGGAGCCAAACGCTCCGGGCTCAGGGCGGCTGATGTGTTAGCCTCCGGCTTCGGCAGATCCGGACTCCTCCGTGACGACACCTCCGTGTCGCCCTCTTCATGAGGCGGAGATGTCACATCCCTAGTTCTGGTCTGCTCTGGGTTAGCTAGTCTTGTGTTGCATCATGTTTAAATTTCTCTTAAACCTGAAATAGGGAGCAACAAACCCCAGCACCCCCCCTGAAAATACCAGGTTCAACTGAAAAACATTTCAATGAACCCAGAATGCCCTTCTCAAAAGTTCATCATTTTTGAATTGGTCTAGAACCTCTCCCAAAAATGGTGCACATTTTTCTAGGCCATTCTGGATTTTTGAATTAAATCATATAGTATTTGCATTTGGGCATTTAAATGCTAGATAATATTTTAAATGCTCAAATAATCATAAACTAAAATGTTTGCTGTTGGTTATACTGTAAACAGTGGCATTGAGTAGTTTCATGATTTTTGGATCTGTTTAAGTATTTTTCATAAAGCCACAAAGATTACAGAGTAATAGAAAAACTTAAATAAAAGAGAGAGAGAGAGAGAGAAAGGAACTAACCTGGCAGCAGCCCACCTGCCTGTGCGGCCCAGGACCGCAACAGACCGGCCCACCCCACCCCGCCGTGCGTCGTCTTCCTCGCGCCTACTAGTGTTGCGCGTGGCGCGCGCACAGCCGAGCCGCGGCCACCTCCTGCTAGCCACGCAGCTGCTCCCCCTCGCCCTGGACGACGCCACGCCACCCCGCAGAACCCCCTCGACCCCCTCACTCTCTGGTCCTCTCTCCCCCTCGCCTCCCTCTCGCCCTCTCCACCATGGTCGAGACGCCCGTGAGCTCGCTGCCGCCATAGCCGCGGCCACCGTCCATCCCGTGCCTCCCTGATGGGTCCAGAGGAACCGCAACCACCTTCTGCGTTGTCTACACCAACCATTCGATCGCGGGAGCCCTACATCGCCGCCACGAGTCGTCTTCCCCGAGCACGGCCGCCGGACTCCATCGACGGATTCGTCGCCTTCCGGTCGTCCCCGAGCCAGCTGAGCCTGTCGTCGACCTCCTAGTGAGCTCTGCTACGTTTCCCCCCTCTTTCTTGCATCTTTCCCGTCCTCTAGCCGTCACGTTCATCGAGACCGAGAACCACCGCCACCCGAGCTTGTCGCCGGCGTAGCTCCGGCGACCATTTGGTCACGCCAGTGCGTCCAAATGCTTCGAAGCAACACGTAGAGCCTCGCGGGAGCTTCAGTTCGTCCTTTTGCACGTCGTAGCCCCGACCCCGAGCTTGCTCGAGCTCCGGCCGCCGTTGTGGTCGTCGCTGGCGATGCAACATGCCATTCTAGGCCCTGAGACCACCACCATCTGATGCGCCGCGCCGCCAGCGTCCTAGAGCTGCCTCCAGCGCATCCAGCCGTGCTCTGTGGAGCTTTTCTGAAGCCCGCGGCCGCCACTGACCTCGCCGGCGGTTTAACACCGACAGGTTTGACTTTATTTGACCAGGGGTTTGACCTCCCCAGAGTCAATGACATGTGGGCCCCACCCGACTAATTAACCTTGTTCAAGTTTAAACTTAATTAGAATGACCCAGGTTAGTACTAACTAAACTAGATTAGTTTAGCTAAACACTGACATACGGGCCCCACAGGTCAGATTTGACTTGGACCGCTCCGTTGACCTGCTGACGTCACACTGACGTCAGGCTGACGCAGTTAATAATTTTCTGGATTTAAAATAATTCAGAAAATTCCAGAAAATGCCCAAAACTTCTAAAATTCATATAAATTCAACCGTAACTCCAAATGAGATAAATTATATATGAAAAATGATCAGAAAAATCCAATCTATCCATCTGTACCATTTTCATGCATGTTAGAACAACTTATAGCTGCTGTTTAGTACAAATCACATGAACGACATTTAAAACATCACATATGGAGTTTGAATTTGAATCGTTGATTCAAACCAACTTCATTTAATCTGGTTTTAGTTACATTAGCACAAACCACATCAGCCATGTCACATTCATGCATCATATTGTTGCATTGCATTGATTGTGTTTCTTCTTTGTTTGTCGGTGTTTGTCCCCTCTCGATAGACATGGTTCCGACGATGAGATCAATGACACCGATGAAGAGCTATATTATCTTCAGAAGTGTCAGGCAAGCAAAACCCCCTTGTTCATCCCGATAAAATCCCACTCTCTCGCTCCTGCTCTCTTTTGCTGCATTAGGACAACAACGATTCAACTGTTACATGCTGCGGTAGTTGAACCCCTTTCCTCTGCATGACCTGTCATTGCCACAGTAAATAGATGAAACCCACTAACATGAGTAGGAGTTGTTTGAGCCTTGATGTGCCTACTCATTCATGCTTGTTTGTCATGCCTGCTACTGCTTAGAGTTGAGTCAGGTCTGATTCATCGGGGATGAATTGGAGGTGTGTGAACTGTCCTACTGTGTGTGGTCTAAGTGTGTGAATGCGATTTGGTAAAGGTAGCGGTGAGAGGCCATGTAGGAGTACATGGTGGGTTGTCTCATTGCAGCCGTCCTCAGGAACTGAGTTCTGTGTTTGTGATCCATGAACACTTACTACCACACATTGGGTTCCGGTAACTCGACCCCTCTCGACTTATTAATCAACATGATCTCTGTCCAGGAGTTGCAACTAGTTTCTGGTGTTTGTAGGTTGTGGTAATAGTCTACCAAGTGGTATCCGGTACAGGTGGGCTTGGGACAGACTAGGCACCATGGCACGGTGTACCAAGCGTAGATCCACCCGTCGAGGTGGGCTTGGGAACCCTGCACACATCGTTTGGGGCCGTGAGTGACACCCCGGCCGGATCTCCTTGCGGATGGAACCCGAATAGGCGATAAACCTGGACGAGAGACTTGTGTGGTTAGTCTGGTCGTGGCCGACACCCTCGCTGGGCTTCCGCTTGAAGGTTGTCGAGTACATGTCGTGTAAACGGCGGTAAGTGGTGAGAGCGTGTGTGAAGAAGTACACCCCTGCAGGGTTAATATGATCTATTCGAATAGCCGTGTCCGTGGTAAAGGACTTCTGGGTTGCCTGTACAGTTCATAGACAAGTGAAAGTGGATACTCTAAAATACGCAAGATAAGCGTGAGTGCTATGGATGGCGTTCTCGTAGGGAGACGGGAGCGGATCCATAGTGGTGTATTGATATGTTGAATATGTGGACTCGTGTGCGCCACCTCAAAAGAGTTACTTGAAGTCGTAGTTCAGGTTAGCCACCAAGTCAAAGCTGGCTTGCTGCAGTTAAACTCCACCACCCCCTTTGTTGATAATGATGCATATGTATTTAGATCTGATGTAAGTCTTGCTGGGTACATTTGTACTCATGTTTGCCTATTTTATGTTTTTGCAGAGAGACTTCAGTCTCGCTAGTAGTACCGCGTGGACTTCGACGTTTAGCTTGTTACCTCAGCTACGATCTTGTGCCCTCGGCAGGATCTGGTAGATAGTCAGGCTTCTCAGCCTTTTTCATTTGTAGATGTCTGTACTCAGACATGTTGATCTTCCGCTTGTGCTTTGACTTGTATGCTCTGAATGTTGGGTCGTGAGACCCATGTTTGTAATATCTCGCTCCTCGGAGCCTATTGAATAAAATACTTGAGTCATAGAGTCATGTTGTGATGCCATGTTGTATTTGCACATATCGAGCATATTGTGTGTATGTTATTGAAATGCTTGGTATGTGTGGGATCTGACTATCTAGTTGTTTATCCTTGGTAGCCTCTCTTACCGGGAAATGTCTCCTAGTGCTTCCACTGAGCCCTGGTAGCTTGCTACTGCTCCGGAACACTTAGGCTGGCCGGCATGTGTCCTTCTTCGTTCATGTGTCTGTCCCTTCGGGGAAATGTCACGCGGTGTCTACCGAAGTCCTGTTAGCCTGCTACAGCCTGGTTTACCGGAGTCCTGCTAGCCCAGTTGCTACAGCCCGGATTCACTCGCTGATGACCGACACGTTCGTTGTTGGGTCATGTATGCCTGTCCCTGTAAGTTAGTGCCACTTTGGGTTCACGACTAGCCATGTCAGCATGGGTTCTTTGTCATATGGATGCTAGCGGCAGTATCATATACGTGAGCCAAAAGGCGCAAACGGTCCCGGGCCAGGTAAGGTGGCACCCGTGGGAATATCGTGCATGAGGCCGCAAAGTGATATGATGTGTTACATGCTAGATTGGTGTGACTTAGGATCGGGGTCCTGACAGGAGAGTTAGGTGGAGTCTCACTCTCCATCATCTCGGGATGAAGGTCCCCCGAAGACGAACTCTGTTGAGAAGAGCTGCTCGCCGGACTACAAAAGACGAAGTCCTGGTTATGAATCTCGGAGTAACATTACACCTTCGAATTGATGAATAACTTACGGCTCGGTGGAGGGCTGGCCCGTTGGTGGGCATGACGCGGTGAGGGTGCCCGTCGCGGCAGAGCCCTCTGGTGAGGTTTTCTTCCCTTGCTTGGGTGTCTCCGCCTCCAAGTCTTCAGAGGCGGCCCTCTTCTTCCCGCGTGGGGAGGAGGCTTTGGCCTCCCCTTTCCTGCTATCCTCCATAGGATGGGTAGCGACTTCCCTGGTCTGGATGCGTAGCGTGTGAAGTTCGGCTTCACTGCCCTTTCCTTCGCCTTTCCCTGAAGGATTTTGTTGAGCGCCCAGCCCAGCATCTTTGCAATAGTGGGACCAGGCGAGCCTTCAGGAAGTGGCACCGGACACCTGATTCTCTCCGCCTTGTTGAGCCATTCCTGGCCATGGGAGGATTTTCAGAATAATGGTTATGATAAATATAAATGAAGTGTCCGGCTCTAAAGTTACTTACTTGGGCATCTAGGCGATTGCAGCTTAGGCCTGCATCCTCGGTGGTGTCCAGACACTTTACATGTGGTCCGAAGAATAACTTGCACATCCCTTCGAGCGTCAGGCCGAAGAAGTGCTTAGTAGTCTGCGGACCCTCCGGATTAAACTCCCACATCCGGAGAGGCCGACGCTTGCACGGCAACATCCGCCGGACTAGCATTACTTGAATTATGCTAACAAGATTTATGTCCCTCCCAATAAGCTCCCGGATGTGATTCTACAGTTCTGGTACATTGCCAGCAGGCCCATAATTCCGTCCCACATCGGTCCAAGATGCCAACTATGATGGAGGGCACGAGCGGAACTTGGGGGTAGCTACCCACTTTGTGCCTCTGGGAGTAGTGACATAGAACCATCTCTGTTGCCATACGTCAGATACTTCCGGAAAAGAACCCTCAGGCCATGGGGCATCAGAGTTCCTGCTTATTATGGCGCCTCCGCACTCCGCATGTCGCCCCTCGATCATCTTCGGCTTCACATTAAAGGTCTTCAGCCATAAGCCGAAGTGTGGGTTGACGTGGAGAAAAGCCTCACACACAATAATGAAAGACGAGATATGGAGGATGGCGTATGGAGCCAAATCGTGAAAATCCAACCCATAGTACATGAGCCCCCTTACAAAGGGGTTGAGGGTGAGGCCCAGGCCTTGGAGGAAGTGAGGAATAAACACGACGCTCTCATTGGGCTCCAGCGTGGGGATAATTTGCCCCGGAGCAGGAAGCCTGTGCTGAACATCTGCGGTCAGGTATCCGACCTCCCTAAGCTTCACAATATCCTCTTCCTGAATCGAGGAGACCACCCACCGGCCTGTTGCGTCGGATCCGGACATACTGGAGGGTCTGGGGTGCTGGAGCTTAGGTTTTGAGTGCTGGAGCTCGAGGTGCGAGAAGGAGTAGGAGAGATGGTAAAAAGGTGTAGGCCTTGGCCCCTTTATAAAAGGGATGAATACCAAGAGTCCTCAGCGTGACCGCTTGAGACTTATCTAAAATACACGGAATCATACCAACAGTCGTCGTGGGGTCACATATGCCCATATTGATAAAAGAGCCCGTATTAAGGGGGACACGATCTCTGCTTTGGCAGGACGTGCCAATAAAACCGCCTCGCGACGCGAGTTGAGGTGGAGCAGGAGACGCCGGTTCGTGTTGGACCAGGCCACGATGCGAGGGCACGACGTGCAAAAATTGCCAGCAGAACAGATTTATGCTAGGGTATGTGAAGATCATCTTGCAGATCCGGACACGGTCTATGTGTTCAATAACCATCTTGGAGTATTCGAAGGAGGAACCCACCTTGCAATGCCGAAGACAAGACTGCACGTCGGACTCATCATCATTGAAGCCTGGTTCAGGGGCTCCTGAGGGAGTCCTGGATAAGGGGTATCCGGACAGCCGGACTGTATACATTGTTCGGACTATAGAAGCGTCAAGATACAAGACTCAAGACTTCGGCTCGTGTCCAGATGGGACTCTCCTTTGCGTGGAAGACAAGCTTGGCAATCCAGATATTATGTTTCCTTCCTTGTAACCGACTCCATGTAAACCCTAGCTCTCCGGTGTCTATATAAACCGGAGAGGATGGTCCTTAGAAGACCGATCACAATTACAATCATACCATCATAGGCTAGCTCAGAGGGTTTAGCCTCTATGATCTCGTGGTAGATCTACTCTTGTATTCCACATATCTTCAATATTAATCAAGCAGGAAGTAGGGTTTTACCTCCATCGAGAGGGCCCGAACCTGGGTAAACATTGTGTCCCTTGCTTCCTGTTACCATCAGCCTAAGACGCACAGATCGGGACCCCCTACCCGAGATCCGCCGGTTTTGACACCAACAGTACCCAATTGTTTCCATAGGGTATCCTATGAAGACGCACTTCTCCGATTTGGGTTCAAGCTTATCAGGCTGAAGCCTTTTGACATAAGTGTTGCAACCCCAAACTTTAAGAAACGACAGATTAGGTTTCTTGCCAAACCATAGTTCACATGGTGTCATCTCAATGGATTTTGATGGTGCCCTATTTAACGTGAGTGCAGCTGTCTCTAATGCATAACACCAAAATGATAGTGGTAAATCAGTAAGAGACACCATAGATCGCACCATATCAAATAAAGTATGGTTACGACGTTCGGGCACACCATTAAGCTATGGTGTTCCGGGTGGTGTGAGTTGCGAAACAATTCCACATTGTTTTAAATGAAGGCCAAACTCGTAACTCAAATATTCGCCTCCATGATCAGATCATAGAAACTTTATTTTCTTGTTATGATGATTCTCCACTTCACTCTGAAATTATTTGAACTTTTCAATGGTTTCAGACTTGTGTTTCATTAAGTAGATATACGCATATATGCTCAAATCATCTGTGAAGGTCAGAAAATAACGATACCCGCCGCGTGCCTCAATACTCATCGGACCGCATACATCGGTATGTATTTCCAATAAGTCATTAGCTTGCTCCATTGTTCCAGAGAACGGAGTTTTAGTCATCTTGCCCATGAGGCCTGCTTCGCAAGTATCAAATGATTCATAATCAAGTGATTCCAAAAGTCCATCTGTATGGAGTTCTTCATGCGCTTTACACCAATATGACCTAAACGGTAGTGCCACAAATATGTTGCACTATCATTATCAAATTTGCATCTTTTGGCATCAATATTATGAATATGTGTATCACTACAATCAGATTCAGTAAGAATAGACCACTCTTCAAGGGTGCATGACCGTAAAAGATATTACTCATATAAATAGAACAACCATTATTCTCTGATTTAAATGAATAACCGTCTCGCACTAAACAATATCCCAATATAATGTTCATGCTCAATGAGGGCACCAAATAACAATTATTTAGGTCTGAAACTAATCCCCGAGGTAGGTGTAGAAGTAGCGTGCCAACGGCGATCACATCGACCTTGGAACCATTCCCGACGCGCATCGTCACCTCATCCTTAGCCAATCTTCGTTTAATCTGTAGCTCCTGTTTCGAGTTACAAATATGAGCAACCGAACCAGTATCCAATACCCAGGCGCTACTATGAGCATTAGTAAGGTACACATCAATAACATGTATATCAAATATACCTTTGTTCACTTTGGCATCCTTCTTATTCGCCAAGTATTTGGGGCAGTTCCGCTTCCAATGACTAGTCCCTTTGCAGTAGAAGCACTCAGTTTCAGGCTTGGGTCCAGCTTTAGGCTTCTTCTTGGGAGTGGAAACTTGCTGCCATTCTTCTTGAATTTCCCTTTCTTTCCCTTGCCCATTTTCATGAAACTAGCGGTCTTGTTAACCATCAATACTTGATGCTCCTTCTTGATTTGTACCTCTACGGCCTTAAGCATTGCGAAGAGCTCATGAATTGTTTTGTTCATCTCTTGCATATTATAGTTCATCATGAAGCCTTTGTAGCTTGGTGGTAGTGATTGGGGAACTCTGTCAATGACATAATCAACTGGAAGATCAAGTCCTAGCCAAGTCAAGTGATTATAATACCCAGACATTTTGAGTATGTGTTCACTGACAAAACTGTTTCTCCTCCATCTTGCAGCTATAGAACTTGTTGGAGACTTCATATCTCTCAACCGGAGCATTTGCTTGAAATATTAACTTCAACTCTTGGAACATCTCATATGCCGCATGTCGTTTGAAACGTCTTTGAAGTCCCGGTTCTAAGCCGTAAAGCATGGCACACTGAACTATCGAGTAGTCATCAGATCAAGCTTGCCACACGTTCAAAACATCACCTTCTGCTCACGCACCAGGCCTTTCACGTAGCGGTGCATCAAGGACATAATTCTTCTGTGCGGCAATGAGGATAATCCTCAAGTTACGGACCCAGTCCGTGTAGCTGCTACCATCATCTTTCAACTTAGCTTTCTCTAGGAACGCATTAAAATTCAGGGAACGGTAGCTTGGGCCATTGATCTACAACATAGATAGGCAAAACTATAAGACCAAATTCATGATAAATTAAGTTCAATTAATCAAATTACTTAAGAACTTCCACTTAAATAGACATCCCTCAAGTCATCTAAGTGATAGGTGATCCAAATAAACTAACCCATGTCCGATCATCACGTAAGATGGGGTAGTCATCAATGGTGAACATCTCTATGTTGATCATATCTACTATATGATTCACGTTAAGTCAGTCTACAATGTTCCCAGGCCATGTCTGTACATGCTAGGCTCATCAAGTTTAACCCAAGTATTGTGCATGTGTAAAACTGTATTACACCTATTGTATGTGAACGTAGAGTCTATCACACCCGATAATCATGTGGTGTCTCTAAACAATGAACTGTAGTAATGGTGCATACTCAGGGAGAACACTTTACCTTGAAATTTAGTGAAGGGATCATTGTCGGTGTCAAAACCGGCGGATCTCGGGTAGGGGGTCCCGAACTGTGCGTCTAGGCGGATGGTAACAGGAGACAAGGGACACGATGTTTTTACCCAGGTTCGGGCCCTCTCGATGGAGGTAAAACCCTACTCCTGCTTGATTAATATTGATGATATCGGTAGTACAAGAGTTGATCTACCATGAGATCAGAGAGGCTAAACCCTAGAAGCTAGCCTATGGTATGATTGTTGTTCGTCCTATGGACTAAAACTCTCCGGTTTATATAGACACCGGAGAGGGCTAGGGTTACATAGAGTCGGTTACAATGGGAGGAGATCTTCATATCATATCGCCAAGCTTGCCTTCCACGCCAAGGAAAGTCCTATCCGGACACGGGACGAAGTCTTCAATCTTGTATCTTCATAGTCCGGGAGTCCGGCCAAAGGTCATAGTCCGGCCATCCGGACACCCCCTAACCCAGGACTCCCTCAATAGCCCCTGAACCAGGCTTCAATGACGATGAGTCCGACGCGCAAATTGTCTTCGGCATTGCAAGGCGGGTTCCCCCTCCAAATAATCCATAGAAGATGTTGAACACAAAGATAGTGTCTGGATCTGCAAAATAAGTTCCACATGCCACAGTAGAGAGAATAATATCAGCACAAATCTAATCTGCCGACGTATTCCGCAGCGTGACATCACGCCATAGCCAGGCCTTTATTCGAATCATTTTACTGTTCCACCTCAGCGTGTTTAGGGAGGCGGTTTCCTTGGCACGTCTTGTCAAAGTAGAGATCGTGTCCCCTTATTCCGGGATTCTCATCAATTCGGGCGTGGGTAACCCAACCGCGCCATTAACCGCGGTGCTTGGGACATAAGCGAGTTTTATTAGGCTGGTGGGGGCTCATAGTCTCGGCCACCCATATAAGGGGATAAGGATCCACCCTTTCCATTCACGCCTTCTTCCTCCCTTGCTTGTCCATCCCCGCGCACTCGAACTCCAGCGCCCAAGTCTGCACTTCCCACCTCGACCTTTCTCCAATCATGTCCGGAGCGGGAGGTAGATGGATGGCCTCCTCCGTCACGGAGGGGCAAATAAAAAAGTTGAGGAAGGCCGGATACTTGTCTGATGACATCGCGCACCGGCTTCCCGAGGAGGGGCAACTCGTCCCCACCCCTAGGCCCCATGAGAGGGTCATGTTTCTCCCCATTTCCTCCATGGACTGGGCTTTTCTCTTCACCCGTTCGTCCGGGGGCTCATGTTCTACTACGGCCTAGACTTCCACGGTCTGGCCCCGAACTTCATCCTCAACATTTCGGTGTTCATCGTCGTATGCGAGGCCTTCCTCCGCATCCAGCCTCACTTTGGCCTATGGCTAAAGATCTTCAACGTCAAGCCGAAGGTCGTGGGCGGACGTCAAGCGGAGTGCAGAGGCGCCATGGTGGGCAAGATAGCCAACGTCACATGGCTCGAGGGCGCCTTCGTAGAGACCATCAAAGGATGGCAATCGGGGTGGTTCTATATCACTGAGCCGCGTGACCCTGAATGGGCAGCGACCCCCGAATTTCGATCCGGCATCCCCACTTGGCTCACATCTTGGAAGGAGACGGGCCTGTTGTGGGGTAGTCCGGAAGAGGTGAGCAGACTCGAAACCTGCATCCGAGACCTGGTGAACAAGAAGGTTAAGCTTGTCAACATAGTCCAGGTCATGCTCTTCTGCCGGATTCTCCCGTGTCATTGATGGGCCTTCACCTTGTGGGAGTTCGACCCGGCCCGGCACTAGAATCTGTCCCGACTTTTCGACACAAAGCATGAGGACGCTTGGAAGGTGCTATTCAAGAGTTCCAAGGTCTCCCCACCCGTCTCCGAGGATCGCGGATTCTGCGCCAAGCGCCAAGCCACCGAAGTAAGCTTGCCTTTAGTCTTTCTCAGGACACTTGATTTTCATGGTTTGATTCCATGCAGGATCTAAACTCCTGCTCCTTTGACAGGACTGGAAGAGGACATCCGGGCAGTTTGACTGCCCGACCCCTTTGCCCAAAGGCCCAACAGACGCGCGCTTGACAAAGCTGCTGGTTCCGGCACCTCACGTGGTGCTGGAGAAGAAGGCCACAGGGACCCGAAAGAGTTCCCGGCGCCTGGTGGTGTCGGATTCATCGCCCGACAACCCCAAAGCACCCTCCGCCTCCGAGGATGAGGAGGAGGAGGAAGAAGAAGAGGAAGCCTCTCCCCCTCCCGCGAGGGGAGGAAAGAAGAGGAAGGCCGCCCCAACTGGGGAGGCCGGAGGGTCCAAGAAGGGGAGGACCCTTCTGCCGGACTACGCCTCCGATGCCGAAGACGGCGGGGAGGAATGGCCATCCAGGGTCAAGCCCCTGGCAAAATCGTAAGTATTCGGATACCAGAATAACTTATGGCGCTCCTCTGATGTATGGTACCTTCTAACGCTGAATTCAATTATGCAGTCCGCCCCGGGCTCAGCTCGGCGATTCGTCAAGCGGCTCCCTGGACTCGTCGGATGTGAATAGCGCTTCACTTCCGACGGCCTCCTCCCCTCTCCCTACAGATGACGATGAGGTGGAGTCCCAAAAGGGGCTAAACCAGGAGGAGGTGGTCCTGGAGGCGCCACAAGGCGACCTCCCGGACTCCAGGCCCAAAGGGGGTAAAACCCCCGAGGCATCTAAGTCCAGCCCTGGGCCGGACACCGCTCCGGAACCAACAACGGTTCCAGAGTCCGGCAGGTGCCAACTGGAGACGCCGGACAATTTGCTGGAGGTGCTTAACGGCACCTCCATCGACGAGGAGCACCGCACTGTCATGAGTGCGGTGATTTAGAAGGTTCAGTCCGCCAAGAGCGGACTGACAGAAGCCTGTACCAGCCTGCTAACAGGCTTCGAGGTATGTAAAACATATAAGAATGTTACCGCATAGACAGTAGCCCCTGATGCTCAGTTCAGCGTTCAAAAGGAAAAGCCGAGCTGAGGATCTAAAAAGATGTACACAGGAGTCTAACATAAATGTGTCAATATGGGAATGCAGGCTGCGCTGCTGACCTCTGCCGCACTGACTGCGGAGGTCGATACATTGAAGAAGAGCCTCGAGCGGTCCGATAACGAGCTCGGCCGTGCCAAGAAGCAGCTCGAGGACAAGGAGGGTACGTAATACCGTATGTAAATGTATATAGAAATACCTGGTTGCAAATAATGACAGGACCAACATGAATGTTGCAGGGACCACAACCGAGCTGGCGACCCTGAAGGAGGCGGTGTCCAAGGCTGAAAACAGTGCGGCCTTGGAGCGCACCGAGCGAGAGAAACAGGAGGCGTGAGTGGCGGAGGTGCGGCTAGAGCTCCAGGCTCTCGTGGAGAAGCACGAGAGTTTGGAGCATGACTCGAAGACTCGAGAGTCCGAGCTCGCCTTTGCTCTTGAGAGTGCCAAAACCGCTAAGGCCGAAGCCCAGAAGGCCCTCCAGGAGATCGAGGCGATAAAGAGGATAGCGGCGGGTAAGGCATTCTTTATGCAAAGCAAGCATATAAAAGTAAATTATCTATTACTTACCCAAATCCGGAGCTCTCCAGGAGCGTTCGCCGATCTACCCAGTAGTGTGTCTGATGCTACCACGTTCTACCATGCCGAGGAGGGGAGCTCGACGGAAAAGGTGTTCTGGTCTCAATATGCTGAGGCCGGACATCCGGTGCCCCTGAGCGACCAGCTGAAGCAGCTGGTCGAGCTCCACAAGGTGGCCGAATAGGCCATGAAGGGCCTCATAGTTCGGCTGTGGCCTGGAGAAGCCATGCCTGGGAGCTACTTCGGTCTGGTGCGGCGGCTGGTGGATGCTTGTCCCTGGATTGAAGTCATCAAGTGCTCCGTCTGTATTGAAGGTGCCCGTCGAGCCCTTGCCCGTGCTAAAGTGCACTGGGGGAAGATGGACACCGAGAAGCTTGTGACGGATCCGCCACCGCCGGGCAAGGAGTATCGCAAGCCCGAGATGTATTATGAGGGCGTCCTGAAGGGTGCCTGCATTATAGCGGGTGAATGCTCCAAAGATGTAATTTTTGAGTAGACTCGCATATGTTATCCTGTGCGCTGAAAACTTTGTTCATATGTGCTAAGCAATGCTTGTTAATTTAAAATATTACCTTCCGTGCGGCCGTTTATTAAATCTAAGAGATGCAAGTCGTCGGCTTCGGCTCCCATGCCACGAGTGCTGGGGTGTTCGGGATAAACCTGAGCGCTCTTGTTCCCATTCTTGGGTCCATCTAGGGAGGCGCTCAGCACAACGAACAAGGCCATCGGGCTTATAGTGCTTTATCACTCTCACTTAGCCATAGAATTCTATAATTTTAAATTTCGGCGAAGCCCCTAGTATTTGGAAGACCGAGTTCGGGGTGCTATCCACGCCTAGGCCAGATAAATACGGCTCCTCGCTCGAAGCGGCATAAGTCTTTAGGGACTCAAAAAACCTCGCGAACAGCGACCGGTCTCTCGCATTATCATGACAGTCAGTTTTAGCTTTCTCTACTGAGGTGTTAACCCAGCTCAACTGGGGCACAATTGCAGTAGTTCTCCCAGCGCTACCTTAGCCAACATTGTGGAACGTAAGGTACCAAAACATGGGAGCCGGGCAAACCCAACTATTGACCCAAGACATGATTCGGAGCCGATGCATATAGTGCTATAAGTTCGGGGTGCCGCACTCATGGGAGTGTTCGGTCTTCTCACACCGTGTTATGGGGTGCTGAAGCCCCTGGTGTATTGGCCGTACCAAAGTGTATGGTTGCAAAATGTCATGACTGAACATATTTATATAAAAATAGATGAATACAATAATAGATAAAAGCTATATATTGTTTATTAAAGGGGGCTGCTATGAAAGCAGAACGATACAAATAGTGTGGTAAGCAAGAGATGGGATTATTTGACATATCCCCCTCCAGGGGCAAGCTGTGAGAATTTTAAGTAAAACGGGTATTTAGCTCGTTATAGAGACCACCTGGACATTTGACGTGGCTTGTCCTCTCCCTGGCTGTTGCATCGTGTGTTCGGCGAGTGTATTGCCGGATAGGCCTTCCGTATAGTTGGGTCCTGAAAGTATATAATAAAAAAAGGAAACGGCAGAATAGGGAGCCCCTAGTGCGGTTAAGCCGCATTCTAGGCGTGCCATAGTTGTGCCCCTCCCCTTATTCCCATGGTATTTCCAAAGCGTAATGATGTACACGTGGTACCACTATCGCCGTCTAGCGAGGGTTGGGGTTAGGGCCGCACTGCTATGCTTGCTCGGAGCGTGCCAGCCGGTTTTGTTGTAGGTTACTTCGGGCGCGCTTGACGTTGTCCGGACGTTTAACACCCGGATTGGGGAATTGCCTTGATAGGCTACTTTGAACTTCCGCCGCCAGGGCTGCCATGTGCTCCTCCTTTCGGAGGGAGCGTTCGGTGTTTCCATTTATCGTAATGACACCACGAGGGCCTGGCATCTTGAGCTTGAGATATGCGTAGTGCGGCACCGCAATGAATTTTGCGAATGCGGTTCGTCCGAGCAGGGCATGATAGCCACTGCGGAATGGGACTATGTCAAAGATTAACTCTTCGCTTCGGAAATTATCTAGGGATCCGAAGACCACTTCGAGTGTAACCGAGCCTGTACAGCTGGCTTCTACACCTGGTATGACTCCTTTAAAGGTTGTCTTTGTGGGTTTAATCCTTGAGGGATCTATACCCATTTTCCGCACTGTATCCTGATAAAGCAGGTTCAGGCTGCTGCCGCCGTCCATGAGGACTCTGGTGAGGTGAAATCCGTCAATGATTGGGTCTAGGACCAATGCGACGAATCCGCCATGACGGATGCTAGTGGGGTGGTCCCTTCGATCAAAAGTGATCGGGCAGGAGGACCATGGGTTGAACTTTGGGGCGACCGGCTCCAATGCATAGACGTCCTTGAGAGCATTCTTCCGCTCCCTTTTGGGTATATGGGCTGCGTATATCATGTTCACCGTCCGCACTTGCGGGGGGAAACCCTTCTGTCCTCTGTTGTTCGGCGGCCGGGGCCCCTCCTCGTCATCGTTATGCAGCCCCTTGTCTCTGATTTTGGCACTTAACTTGCCTGCCTGCTTGAACACCCAACAATCCCTGTTGGTGTGGTTGGCTGGTTGTTCGGGGGTGCCATGTATCTGGCACGAGCGATCGAGTATCCGGTCTAAACTGGATGGGCCCGGGTGGTTTCTTTTGAATGGCTTCTTCCGCTGACCGAGTTTAGAGCCTATGAATCCGGCATTAACTGCCGTATCCTCAGTGTTGTCGCTGTTAATGTGGCGCTTGTGCTTGTTGCGACGTGACCTGCCGTTGTTGTCCTTGGTATCCAAATTGCCAGGGCTCTTGGTTATGTTATTGCTACGAGCTAGCCAGCTGTCTTCTCCTGCGCAAAAGTGGGTCATGAGTGTCGTGAGGACTGCCATAGATTTCGGCTTTTCCTGTCCTAGGTGCCTGGCAAGCCATTCGTCTCGGATGTTGTGCCTGAAGGCTGCAAGGGCCTCGGCGTCCGGACAGTCGACTATTTGATTTTTCTTGGTTAGGAACCGTGTCTAGAATTGTCTGGCCGATTCCTCTGGTTGCTGGATTATGTGGCTTAGGTCATCGGCGTCTGGTTGCCGCACATAAGTGCCCTGGAAGTTGTCAAGGAACGCGGATTCCAGGTCCTCCCAGCAACTAATTGACTCTGCTGGCAGGCTGTTAAGCCAATGCCGAGCTGGCCCTTTAAGCTTGAGCGGGAGGTATTTGATGGCGTGTAGATCATCACCACGGGCCATGTGGATATGAAGGAGATAATCCTCGATCCATACCGCGGGATCTGTTGTGCCATCGTATGATTCGATGTTTACGGGTTTAAAACCCTCGGGGATTTGATGATCCATTACTTCTTCTATGAAGCATAGTGGGTGTGCGGCGCCCCTGTACTGGGCTATATCGCGATGCAGCTCGGATGAGCTTTGTCTTTTGTGTTCGGCTTGGCTGTATTTATCATATCCGGCGTGACGGTTATCGTCACGTGACGTGGGGCGCCCCCACGATCCGTAGATCGATCTTGTTTGCCGTGCCATATTCTCCAATATGTCTTGTAGGTCTGTTGCGTCTCCCCGTGCTCTGGTATTTTTTGAGCGGTGCCGGGGTGCGGCTTGGGTCGAGGGCCGGAAGGCCTCTCTATCGCGGCCACGGGGTGGCCGATCGGGTGCATCGTACGCTGGTGATGTAGGTTTAGTTGCTTCCTCCTCAAGTTGGGGTAGCAGCCTGCGCTTTGGGTAGCTCTTGGAGGGGCATTCGAGTTTATACTCTTCGGCCGCCAGGACTTCGGTCCATCTATCGGCTAGCAAGTCTTGGTCAGCTCTAAGCTGCTGCTATTTTTTCTTGAGGCTGCTTGCCGTGGCCATAAGCCTACGTTTGAAACACTCTTGTTCGACGGGATCCTCTGGCACGACGAATTCGTCGTCGTCGAGGCTTTCCTCGTCTTCGGAGGGAGGCATATAATTGTCGTCCTCGACCTCCCTGTCCACAGCTCTCTCATGAGGGCTGGCTCCTTCGTTTTCCTGCGCTGAATCCTGCTGGAGGGGGTTGTCTTCGGCACTGTCTGGGGTGTTGTTGTCTCCGGTGCCGGACTCGCCGTTTTTGCTTTGGCGGGATTTAGAGCGGCGCCGCTGACGTCGGCGCTTGGGTTGCTTCTTGGAGGGGTCGTCCTCCGTTTTTTCATCGCCATCCCCTGCTTTGGGGGTTTCCACCATGTATATGTCATATGACGAGGTGGCTTTCCAGTGCCCTATAGGTGCTGCTTCTTGGTCGTCTCCTTCATCGGCGTCCATACGGTCGATGTCTTCGGAGTCGAAGTCGAGCATGTCGGTTAAATCATCGAGAGTGGCTACAAAGTGGGTGGTGGGTGGGTTTCGAATTTCTTCATCGCCCGCATCCCAACCATGCTGACCATAGTTCGGCCAGGGCTCTCCTGACAAAGAGAGAGACTTTAGTGAATTCAGGATATCGCCAAAGGGTGAGTGCTGAAAGAGGTCCGTGGCGGTGAACTCCATGATCGGAGCCCAATCGGGTTCGATCGGAAGGGGTGCGGGAGATTCGGAGTTCGGAAAGGAGTCCGGCACCCTGGAGTCATAGGCCTCGCAAAGGACTAAGCTGGTGTTCGACTCTATCGCCGTAGAGATTGCAGCTCCTGGGGCGGTGTCCAACCATCCGTCCCCAACTGGCGTAGTCGGCTCCGAGCTAATGGTCAGAGCGGGCACCTGAGCGACGCTTTGGGGGTTATCCGGCGGCAGAGCTAAATCATGGCCATCGTGACAGTGCGGCGCGCTCGGCCGTGGTTCGAATCCGTCGAAGATCAAGTCCCCGCGGATGTCGGCCGTGTAGTTTAAACTTCCAAACCTGACCTGATGGCCAGGGGCGTAGCTTTCGATCTGCTCTAGATGGCCAAGCGAATTGGCCCGTAGTGCGAAGCCGCCGAATACGAAGATCTGTCCGGGAAGAAAAGTCTCACCCTGGACCGCGTTGTGGTTGATGTCGAAGAAGCCATCGGGCCTTAAGGTGACGACACAGAGGAACTCTCAATGAAAGCACCAATGTCGGTGTCAAAACCGGCGGATCTCGGGTAGGGCGTCCCGAACTGTGCGTCTAGGCGGATGGTAACATGAGACAAGGGACACGATGTTTTTACCCAGGTTCGGGCCCTCTCGATGGAGGTAAAACCCTACTCCTGCTTGATTAATATTGATGATATGGGTAGTACAAGAGTTGATCTACCACGAGATCAGAGAGGCTAAACCCTAGAAGCTAGCCTATGGTATGATTGTTGTTCGTCCTATGGACTAAAACTCTCCGGTTTATATAGACACCGGAGAGGGCTAGGGTTACATAGAGTCGGTTACAATGGGAGGATATCTTCATATCATATCGCCAAGCTTGCCTTCCACGCCAAGGAAAGTCCTATCCAGACACGGGACGAAGTCTTCAATCTTGTATCTTCATAGTCCGGGAGTCCGGCCAAAGGTCATAGTCCGGCCATCCGGACACCCCCTAACCCAGGAATCCCTCAATCATCTTATAATGCTACCGCCGTTCTAAGCAAAATAAGATGCATATAAGATAAATATCACATGCATAAAAAATGTGACATGATATGGCCATCATCATCTTGTGCTTTTGATCTCCATATCCAAAGCATCGTCATGATTTCCATCGTCATCGGCTCGACACCTTGATCACCATCGTTACACTGTGGTCATTGAGGGAGTCCTGGATTAAGGGGTCCTCGAACAGCCGGGCTGTATACATTTGCCGGACTGTTGGGCTATGAAGATACAAGATAGAAGACTTCGTCCCGTGTCCGGATGGGACTCTCCTTTGAGTGGAAGGCAAGCTTGGCGATTCGGATATGTAGATTCCTTTCTCTGTAACTGACTCTGTGTAACCCTAGCCCCTCCGGTGTCTATATAAACCGGAGGGTTTAGTCCGTAGAACAACAATCAATCATAATCATAGGCTAGCTTCTAGGGTTAGCCTCTACGATCTCGTGGTAGATCAACTCTTGTAATACTCATATCATCAAGATCAATCAAGCAGGAAGTAGGGTATTACCTCCATCGAGAGGGCCCGAACCTGGGTAAACATTGTGTCCCCCGCCTCCCGTTACCATTAGCCTTAGATGCACGAGATCCGCCAGTTTTGACACCGACGTTGGTGCTTTCATTGAGAGTTCCACTGCGTCGTCATCATAAAGCTTGATGGCTCCTTCGATCATCTACAACAACGCAGTCCAGGGTGTGATCTTTATCCCCGGACAGATCTTCATATTCAGCGGCTTCGCACTAGGGGCCAACTCGCTTGGCCATCTGGAGCCGATCGACAGCTACACCCCTGGCTGATAACCCACAAGTGTAGGGGATCGCAACAACTTTCGAGGGTAAAGTATTCAACCCAAATTTATTGATTCGACACAAGGGGAGCCAAAGAATATTCTTGAGTATTAGCAGTTGAGTTGTCAATTCAACCACACCTGGATAACTTAGTATCTGCAGCAAAGTATTTAGTAGAAAAGTAGTATGATAATAAAGGTAACGGTGGCAAAAGTAAAGATAATAGTTTTTGGGTTTTTGTAGTAGTTGTAACAGCAGCTACAGAAAAGTAAATAAGTGAAGAACAATATGTGAAAAGCTCGTAGGCAATGGATCAGTGATGGATAATTATGTCGGATGCGATTCCTCGTGTAATAGCTATAACATAGGGTGACACAGAACTAGCTCTAGTTCATCAATGTAATGTAGGCATGTATTCCGTAAATAGTCATACGTGCTTATGGAAAAGAACTTGCATGACATATTTTGTCCTACCCTCCCATGGCAGCGGGGTCCTAGTGGAAACTAAGGGATATTAAGGCCTCCTTTTAATAGAGTACCGGACCAAAGCATTAACACATAATGAATACATGAACTCCTCAAACTACAGTCATCACCGAGAAGTATCCCGATTATTGTCACTTCGGGGTTGTCGGATCATAACACATAACAGGTGACTATAGACTTGCAAGATAGGATCAAGAACACACATATATTCATGAAAACATAATAGGTTCAGATCTGAAATCATGGCACTCGGGCCCTAGTGACAATCTATAAGCATAGCAAAGTCATAGCAACATCAATCTCAGAACATAGTGGATACTAGGGATCAAACCCTAACAAAACTAACTTGATTACATGGTAAATCTCATCCAACCCATCACCGTCCAGCAAGCCTACGATGGAATTACTCACGCACGGCGATGATCATCGTGAAATTGGTGATGGAGGATGGCTGATGATGATAACGACGACGAATCCCCCTCTCTGGAGCCCCGAATGGACTCCAGATCAGCCCTCCTGAGAGAAATTAGGGCTTGGTGGCGGCTCCGTGTCGTAAACCGCGATGAAACTTTCTCTCTGATTTTTTTTCTCCCCGAGACGGAATATATGGAGTTGGAGTTGAGGTCGATGGAGGTCCAGGGGGCCCACGAGATAGGAGGACGCACCCTATAGGGGGGGGCTGTCTCATGGACAGGGCGTGGGCCCCCTGGTGTATTTCTTTCGCCCAGAAATTCTTATTAATTCCAAAAACTGCCTCCGTGGATTTTTAGGACATTCTGAGAACTTTTCTTTTCTACACATAAAACAACATCATGGTAGTTCTTCTGAAAACGGCGTCAGTCCGGGTTAGTTGCATTCAAATCATGCAAGTTAGAGTCCAAAACAAGGGCAAAAGTATATGGAAAAGTAGATACGTTGGAGACGTATCAACTCCCCCAAGCTTAAACCTTTGCTTGTCCTCAAGCAATTCAGTTGATAGACTGAAAGTGATAAAGAAAAACTTTTACAAACTCTGTTTTCTCTTGTTGTTATAAACATGCAAAGCCAGCATTCAGGTTTCAGCAAATATTATGAACTAACCATATTCGCAATGGCACTTAGGTCTCACAATTACTCATATCAATAACATAATCAGCTAGCGAGCCATAATAATAAAACTTGGGTGACAACACTTTCTCAAAACAATCATAACAAAATGGTATCTCGCTAGCCCTTTCTGAGACCGCAAAACATAAATGCAGAGCACCTTTAAAGATCAAGGACTGACTAAACATTGTAATTCATGGTAAAAGAGATCCAGTCAAGTCATACCCAATATAAACCAATAGTAATGAACGCAAATGACAGTGTGCTCTCCAGCGGGTGCTTTTTAATAAGAAGGGTGATGACTCAACATAAAAGTAAATAGATAGGCCCTTCGCAGAGGGAAGCAGGGATTTGTAGAAGTGCCAGAGCTCGATTTTAAAATAGAGATTGAATAACATTTTGAGTGGCATACTTTTGCTATCAATGCAACAACTATGAGATGGCTGTATCTTCCATCCTACATGCATTATAGGCAGTTCCCAAACAGAATGGTAAAGGTTTATACTCCCCCAACCACCAACAAGCATCAATCCATGGCTTGCTCGAAACGACGAGTGCCTCCAACTAACAAAAACCCCGGGGGAGTTTTGTTTAATTATTTTGATTTGCTTTGATCTTTTTGGATCATGGGACTGGGCATCCCGGTTACCAGCCCTTTCTCGTGAATGAGGAGCGGAGTCCACTCCTCTTGAGAATAACCCACCTAGCATGGAAGATATAGGCAGCCCTAGTTGTAACATGAGCTGCTCGAGCATACAAAACAGAATTTCATTTTAAGGTTTGGAGTTTGGCACATACAAATTTACTTGGAACAGCAGGTAAATACTGCATATAGGAAGGTATAATGGACTCATTTGGAACAACTTTGGGGTTTAAGGATTTTGGATGCACAAGCAGTATTCCCGCTTAATACAGGTGAAGGCTAGCAAAAGACTGGGAAGCGACCAATTAAGAGAGTGACAACAGTCATAAACATGCATTAAAATTAATTCACACCGAATACAAGCATGAGTAGGATATAATCCACCATGAACATAAATATCGTGAAGGCTATGTTGATTTGATTCAACTACATGCGTGAACATGTGCCAAGTCAAGTCACTCAATTCATTCAAAGGAGGATACCATCCCATCATACCACATCATAATCATTCTAATAGCATGTTGGCACGCAAGGTAAACCATTATAACTCAAAGCTAATCAAGCATGGCACAAGCAACTACAATCTCTAAATGTCATTGCAAATATGTTTACTTCATAATAAGCTGACTCAGGAACGAAGAACTCATCATATTTACAAAAACAAGAGAGGTCGAGTTCATACCAGCTCCTCTCATCCCAATAAGTCCATCATATGTTGTCATTATTGCCTTTCACTTGCACGACCGAACAATGTGTATAATAATAAGAGTGCACGTGCATTGGACTAAGCTGGAATCTGCAAGCATTCAACTCAAAAGAGAAGACAAGTAATATGGGCTCTAAGTTAAATAAATAATCATGCATATGAGAGCCACCTAAACATTTTCAATATGGTCTTCTCGACCCCCAAAGGAAAGAAAAGAAAATAAAACTATTTACACGGGAAAGCTCCCAACAAGAAAGAAGAAGAACTAGAAATCTTTTTGGGTTTTCATTTTAATTTCTACTACAAGCATGGAAATTAAACTAACTAATTTTTTGTTTTTTCTCAAGGTTTATCAAACACACAAGAAGAAAACTAGAAAAAGGAATTTTAAACTAACATGGATAATACAATGAAAGAGTATGAGCACCGACAACTAGTGTGTGATCATGAATGTAAAGTCGGTGATAAATACGTACTCCCCCAAAGCTTAGGCTTTTGGCCTAAGTTGCTCTAATACCAGGGACCGCCTGGCTGATATCCATAAGTGAAACCGGGGTTGTACTGAGATGCAGCGGCAACCGCCTCCTGAGCTGCAGCGTGTTGGCGAGTTGCTCCCACTCTCCTCTTGTGTTCATCTGCTTCCTCCCTGCTGACAACATATCTTCCTTTTGCCTAATAATCAAAAAGGTAGGGAGCAGGAAGAGTAACATGGACGGCGTTGCGTCTGTCATAGGTTAGTTGATATTGGAGGAATTGTTCATTCCTCCCAAGAAATTGCTGATTGGCCATAGCTTCATAATCCAAATAAACAGGAGGTATTATCATATCTCCCTCTCGTGGGGCTATACCAAGATAATTAGCCACACGGGTTACATAAATTCCTCCAAATAAATTTCCCTTTCTACTATTATTCCGCAACCTACGTGCAACTATTGCCCCCAAGTTATAACCTTTATAACCTAACACAACACTCTTGAGGATACTCAGATCAGGAACACACATGTGACATGCTTCATCCTTACCATTAATACATCTACCAATGAAGAGAGCAAAATAATGTATTGCAGGAAAATGAATGCTCCCTATGGTAGATTGTGCTATGTCCCTAGATTCTCCCATAGTAATACTAGCAAGAAAATCTCTAAATTCAGATTTGTGAGGATCATTAATATTACCCCACTGCGGGAATTTGCAAGCAGTTGTGAAATCCTCTAAATCCATGGTATAAGATGTATCATAAATACCAAATATGACACTAGGAGAATTACGTGTACAGTTATATTTAAATATCCGCACAAAGGAATCGGTCAATTGATAGTACCGAGGACACTTATCTTGTAAGAAGTCCTCCAACTCGGCATTACGCAGATATGCATAAAATTCCTCCTTAAAGCCTGCTTTGACCATAAAATCATCGGATGGCCACTCACAAGCTCATACATCCGCGTTCCTCAGCAATTCAACATCTTGCTCACGTATAGCAATCCTGGGCCCTTTCTTCACCGAGGAACCACCTTGGTACATTCTCCTAAGCATTTTTCTGAAATAATTCTGAAATTTTAGTAACTTCAAAATAAAAGTGAATAAAATTAAACAAGATTGGTAGCAACTACTCCTACAAGTGCCTAGAGCCTATATCATGCATCAGAACTACTTGGAACCTCATAAATTTAACATGCGAGCTCAAGAACAGGGTCACCAAGGCATCGAGGATTTGCAATGAATAAAGCACTAGAACAAAAACTAATTGGACCAATGGAGGAGTCACATACCAAGCAACAATCTCTAGCAGTTTTGTGAATGGAGCTTTGAGCAAGGAGATCGAAAATCGCAGCAAAATGAGCTAGAACTCATGCTTGAGCTGGATGAGGAATTTTTTGGGTAGAATATGAAATGTGTGGGTGCTGGCATAAGTGGAGGGGGGCCACTAGGGCCCACGAGACAGGGGGCACGCCCTATAGGGGGGGGGGTGCCCTCCACTCTCGTGGCCTGGTGCTTGCCCCTCCTGCAGTGATTTTAGTGCCTAAAATCCTCAAATATTCCATAAAAACTCATTCTAAATTTGCAGGGCATTTGGAGCACTTTTATTTTCGGGATATTTTTTTATTGCACGGAAAATTCAGAAAACAAGAGGAAAATACTATTTTTGCTTTATTTAATCTAAATAACAGAAAGTAAAAAGAGGGTAAAGAAGGTTGTGCCTTCTAGTTTCATCCATCTCATGATCATCAAAATGAATCCACTAACAAGGTTGATCAAGTCTTGTTAACAAACTCATTCCGAATAACACGGAACCGGAGAAATTTCGAATAACACTAAGTTACCTCAACGGGGATATGAAAATCCCCAACAATAAGAATATCATACTTTTTCTTGACCGTAGGGAGAGGAAATTCAAAACCTCCAATAATGATAGTTGGAACTTTTCCAATAGAATTGATGCTATGAACTTGAGATTGTTTCCTTGGAAAGTGTACCGTATGCTCATTACCATTAACATGAAAAGTGACATTGCCTTTGTTGCAATCAATAACAGCCCCTGCAGTGTTCAAAAAAGGTCTACCAAGGATAATCGACATCCTATCATCCTCGGGAATATCAAGAATAACAAAGTCCGTTAAGATAGTGACATATGCAACCACAACAGGCACATCCTCACAAATAACGACAGGTATAGCATTTGATTTATTAGCCATTTGCAAAGATATTTAAGTAGGTGTCAACTTATTCAATTCAAGTCTATGATATAAAGAGAGAGGCATAACACTAACACCTGCTCCAAGATCACATAAAGCAGTTCTAACATAGTTTCATTTAATGGAGCATGGTATAGTCGGTACCCCTGGATCTCCAAGTTTCTTTGGTATTCACCCTTAAAGGTGTAATTAGCAAGCATGGTGGAAATTTCAGCTTCCGGTATCTTTCTTTTGTTTGTAATGAGATCCTTCATATACTTAGCATAAGGATTTACTTTAAGCATATCAGTTAAGCACATACGTAATAAAATAGGTCTAATCATTTCAGCAAAGCACTCAAAATCCTCATCACCCTTTGTATTGGATGGTTTAGGAGGAAAGGGCATGGGTTTCTAAACCCATGATTCTCTTTCTCTACCGTGCTCCTAGCAACAAAATCTCTCTTATCATAACGTTGATTCTTCGATTGTGGGTTATCAAGATCAATAGCAAGTTCAACCTCTACTTCATTGTTTTTGCTAGGTTGAGCATCAACATGAACATTATCATTAACATTATCACTAGGTTCATGTTCATCACCTAATTGTGTTTCAGCATCAGAGATAGAAATATCATTGGGATTCTCACGTGTGTCTACAGTAGGTTCACTAGAAGCATGCAAAGTCCTATCATTTTTCTTTTTAGAAGAACTAGGTGCCTCTAAATTATTTCTCTGAGAATCTTGCTCGATTCTCTTAGGGTGGCCTTCAGGATACAAAGGTTCCTAAGTCATTCTACCAGTTCTAGTAGCCACTCTAACAACAAAGTCATTTTTATTATTTAATTCCTCAAGCAAATCATTTTGAGCTTTAAGTACTTGCTCAGCTTGAGTAGCAACCATAGACGCATATTTGCTAATGAGTTGAAGTTCACCTTTAACTCTAGCCAAGTTATCGCTCACTCGTCCTATCTCGAAAGCATTATTCTTTAACTCTCTACCAACATAAGCAGTAAAACTTTCTTGTCTAGCCATAAAGTCATCAAATTCATCTATGCAAGGGCTATGAAATTTAGTAGAGGGATTTCAACTTTATCATATCTATAGAGAGAATTTACCTTTACTACCTGTGTCAGGTTATCAAGACAATGTGGTTCTTCAACAGGCGGTATATTAAGACCATGTATTTCTTCAATAGGTGGTAAATTCTTAACATCTTCAGCTTTAATACCTTTTTCTTTCATTGATTTCTTTGCCTCTTTCATATCTTCAGGACTGAGTAATAAAACACCTCTCTCTTCATAGTGGGTTTAGGAATAGGCTCAGGAGTTGGCTCAATTGGTTCAGGAATTGCCTCAGGAATTGGCTCAGGAAGAGTCCAATTATTTTCATTAGTCAACATATTATTCAATAGTAATTCAGCTTCGTCGATTGTTCTTTCCCTGAAAACACAACCAGCACAACTATCCAAGTAGTCCTTGGAAGCATCAGTTAGTCCATTATAAAAGTTATCAAGTATTTCATTTTTCTTGAGAGGATGATCAGGCAAAGCATTAAGTAACCGGAGAGGCCTCCACCAAGCTTGTGGGAGACTCTCTTCTTTAATTTGCACAAAATTATTGATTCCCACAAGGCAGCTTGTTTCTTATGAGCAGGGAAATATTTAGCAGAGAAGTAATAAATCATATCCTGGGGACTACGCACACATCCAGGAGCAAGAGAATTATACCAAGTCTTAGCATCACCCTTTAACGACAACAGAAAAATCTTAAGGATATAAAAATAGCAAGATCTTTCATCATGAGTGAACAGGGTAGCTATATCATTCAACTTGGTAAGATGTGCCACAATAGTTTCAGATTCAAGGCCATAAAAAGGATCAAATTCAACTAGAGTAATAATCTCAGGATCAACAGAGAATTCATAATCCTTATCAGTAACACAGATAGGTGAAGTAGCAAAAGCAGGGTCAGGTTTCATTCTAGCATTAAGAGACTGCTACTTCCATTTAGCTAATAATTTCTTAAGATCATATCTATCATTGCAAGCAAAGATAGCTCTAGTAGCTTCTTCATTCATAACATAACCCTCAGGAACAACAGGCAATACATAATCATTGGGAGAATTTTCATCATCACTATCATCAATAATAGCATCTTCAATAATTTCATTCCCCCTAACCCTAGCAAGTTGTTCATCAAGAAATTCACCTAATGGCAAAGTAGTATCACACACAGAAGTAGTTTCATCATGCATAGCAGAAGTGGCATCATCAATAACATGCGACATATCAGAATTCATAGCAGCAACAAGTTTAGGTGTCGCAAGCTTACTCATAACAGAAGGAGAATCTAGTGCAGAGCTAGATGACAGTTCCTTACCTCCCATCATAGTTGAGGGATAAATCTTGGTTTTAGCATCTTTCAAGTTCTTCATAGTGATCAACAAATATAAATCCCAAGTGACTCAGAGAACAGAGCTATGCTCCCCGGCAACGGTGCCAAAAATTAGTCTTGATAACCCACAAGTGTAGGGGATCGTAACAGCTTTCGAGGGTAAAGTATTCAACCCAAATTTATTGATTCGACACAAGGGGAGCCAAAGAATATTCTTGAGTATTAGAAGTTGAGTTGTCAATTCAACCATACCTGGATAACTTAGTATCTGCAGCAAAGTAGTATGATAATAAAGGTAATGGTGGCAAAAGTAAAGATAATAGTTTTTGGGTTTTTGTAGTAGTTGTAACAGTAGCAACGGAAAAGTAAATAAGAGAAGAACAATATGTGAAAAGCTCGTAGGCAATGGATCAGTGATGGATAATTATGTCGGATGCGATTCCTCATGTAATAGCTATAACATAGGGTGACACAGAACTAGCTCCAGTTCATCAATGTAATGTAAGCATGTATTCCGTAAATAGTCATACGTGCTTATGGAAAAGAACTTGCATGACATCTTTTGTCCTACCCTCCCATGGCAGCGGGGTCCTAGTGGAAACTAAGGGATATTAAGGCCTCCTTTTAATAGAGTACCGGACCAAAGCATTAACACATAGTGAATACATGAACTCCTCAAACTATGGTCATCACCGAGAAGTATCCCTGATTATTGTCACTTCGGGGTTGTCGGATCATAACACATAATAGGTGACTATAAACTTGCAAGATAGGATGAAGAACACACATATATTCATGAAAACATAATAGGTTCAGATCTGAAACCATGGCACTCGTGCCCTAGTGACAAGCATTAAGCATAGCAAAGTCATAGCAACATCAATCTCAAAACATAGTTGATACTAGGGATCAAACCCTAACAAAACTAACTTGATTACATGGTAAATCTCATCCAACCCATCACCGTCCAGCAAGCCTATGATGGAATTACTCACGCACGGTGGTGAGCATCATGAAATTGGTGATGGAGGATGGTTGATGATGACGACAACGACGAATCCCCCTCTCCGGAGCCCCGAACGGACTCCAGATCAGCCCTCCCGAGAGAGATTCGGGCTTGGCGGCGGCTCCGTGTCGTAAAACGCGATGAAACTTTCTCTCTGATTTTTCTCTCCCCGAGACGGAATTTATGGAGTTGGAGTTGAGGTCGGTGGAGGTCCAGGGGGCCCACGAGATAGGAGGGCGCGCCCTATAGGGGGGGCGCCCCCCTGTCTCGTGGACAGGGCGTGGGCCCCCTGGTGTGTTTTTTTGTCCAGAAATTCTTATTAATTCCAAAAAGTGCCTCCGTGGATTTTTAGGACATTCCGAGAACTTTTCTTTTCTACACATAAAACAAAATCATGGCAGTTCTGCTAAAAACAGTGTCAATCCGGGTTAGTTTCATTCAAATCATGCAAGTTAGAGTCCGAAACAAGGGCAAAAGTGTTTGGAAAAGTAGATACGTTGGAGACGTATCACTGGCCATTAGGTTAGGTTTGGAAGCTTGAACTACACCGCCGACATTCGCGGAGACTTGGTATTCGACGGATTCGAACCCATGACAACCGCTCCCTACATCCACGATGAACATGACTTGAATCTGTCATTGGACCATGCTCAAGAGATAGCGCGTGTAACTGTCCTGGCCCTAGATCCAGAGCAGATCGTGCTATCCGAGGACGGGGGGCTGGACCCCGCTGCGGAAGCCGCAGACTCAACGGTGTTAGAGCCAAACACAGATCTGGCCTCTAACAAGGCCTGTGTCATTGGAGCCTCGGACTCGTCTCCAGCTATAGGCTTCGAACCGCGTGTATCCGCGCCCATCAAATCTAACTGGGCGCGGATCTTGGAGTTCAGCTCCGTGGACATCTTCCAACACTCACCCTTGGGTGATGTGTTAAACTCATTGAAATCCCTCTCCTTGGCAGGAGATTCTTGGCCGAACTATGTCCGACTTGAGTGGGAAGCGGACGACGAAGAACTTCGTTACCCACCCACCACCCACTTGATAGCCACTGTCGACGACTTGACCGACATGCTTGACTTCGACTCCGAAGACATCGGCGGTATGGACGACAATGTGGGAGAAGAACATGAACCACCTCCCACAGGGCGCTGGACAGCCACCTCCTCATATGACATATACATGGTGGACACACCTAAAGAAAACAATGGCGAGGACAAAAAGGATCCAGTGGAGGATAAGCCTCCTGAGAAGCAGCCGAAGCACCGATGTCAGTGGCGCCGCTCTAAACCACGCCATGGTAAAAACAGCGATACCGACACAAGAGAAAATAACACCCCGGATGATGCCGTAGACAATGAAGACCCCGCAGACCCAGCCATGAAGCAGGATGAGCAAGGAGATGACGAACACAGTCCGGGACCGCTGTCCGATCACAGCGATGCCGAAGATACCACATACCAACCTGTCTCCAAAGAGGAGATTAGTCTGGATGACGATGCATTCATCGTCCCGGAAAAACACTTGGAACAAGAGCACCTCTAACAGAGACTTATCAGCACCGTGAGGAGCTTGAAGAATCAGAAGCAACGGCTTAAAGCTACACAGGATACGCTCAATGATAGATGGAACGAAGTGCTCGACACTGAGGAAAAATACGGCGGTAATCACCAAACAAAGAGCTATCCCAAACGTAAACTACTGCCTGAATTCGACGATGAGGCTATCGCGCCCATACGGCCGAATAACAATACGGCCGACCAACTAGACCGACCGCCTCGTGGTCGAGACAGAGTGGCTAACAACGCTGCACAAAAACCCGCACCCCTCCCCATAAAGGAAGGGAGGTTGCAACCCAGGGCCAGAAACACGATTTACATGAAGACCTGGACAAAAGGGCTGGTATAACCAGGTCCATCTATGGATCTAGGGTACGTGTTCCTGCACAGGATCATGGCCATCAAACCAAATATGCTGGTCGCTTACCAGTGCGGAACCAACACCAAACACTACAACCGTCGGACCCACGCCATGACATAACCAAATACTGGGGTGCTGCACACCCCCTGTGCTTCATCGATGAGGTGCTGGATCATGAATTTCCAGCAGGGTTTAAAACTATAAATATCGAGGCATACGACGGAATGACAGACCCTACGGTCTGGATAGAAGACTTTATTCTTCACATCCACATGGCTCGCGGAGATGATCCCCATGCCATCAAATACCTACCCCTCAAGCTCAAAGGACCAGCTCGGCACTGGCTGAAAAGCCTCCCCAAAAATTCCATTGGAAGCTAGGAAGAGCTCGAGGACGCTTTTAGGGCCAAATTTCAAGGGACCTATGTCCGCTGGATGCAGACGATCTAAGTCACATAACCCAACAACCCGAAGAGTCAGCCCGAAAGCTTTGGAACAGATTTCTTACCAAGAAGAACCAAATCGTCGACTGTCCGGATGCCGAAGCCTTAGCAGCTTTCAAACACAGTGTTCGGGATGAATGGCTGGCCAGACACCTCGGCCAGGAAAAGCCAAGGACAATGGCAGCCCTAATTACCCTCATGACCCGCTTTTGTGTAGGTGAGGACAGCTGGTTGGCCCGTAACAGCACCAGTGATCCTGGCACATCCGAAATCAGGGATCGCAATGGAAAACCACGACGCAATAAAAACAAATGTCGAAACAATGAAGAAAGCCTAGACAATACAACGGTAAACGCCGGATTCAGGGGATCTAGACCCGGTCAACGGAAAAAGTCATTTAAAGGCAGCAGAGATGGTCCATCCAGCCTAGATAAAATTCTAGACAGGTCCTGCCAGATTCATGGCAACCCCGATAAACCAGCTAATCACACCAACAGTGAATGTTGGGTCTTCAAGCAGGCCAGCAATCTCAACGCCGAACACAAAGGGAAGGGATCGCAAAGCAAAGACGAGGATGAATCTCGCTAGCCGAATACAGGGGGACAGAAAAAATTTCCACCGAAGGTCAAAACAATGAATATTATTTATGTCACTCATGTCCCAAAGAGGGAGCGTAAATGCGCACTCCGAGACGTATGTGCTGTAGAGCCCGTTGCCCCCAAAAAACCCATGGTCGGCCTACCCGATCACCTTCGATCGCAGGGATCATCCGACTAGTATCCGTCACGGGGGTTCGGCTGCCTTAGTGCTCGACCCAATAATTGACGGATACCACCTCACCCGAGTCCTCATGGACGGCGGCAGTAGTATCAACCTGATATATCAGGACACAGTCTGCAAGATGGGGATAGACCCGTCAAGAATCAACCAAAGCAACACTACATTTAAAGGAGTAATACCAAGCGTAGAGGCCCACTGCACGGGCTCTCTAGCATTGGATGTTGTATTTGGTTCTCCTGATAACTTTCGAAGCAAAGAGCTAATCTTTGACATTGCTCCGTTCCGAAGTGGCTATCATGCACTACTCATAAGAACGGCCTTCGCCCATTTCAATGCAGTCCTGCATTACGCTTATCTCAAACTCAAGATGCCTGGACCACGTGGCGTTATCACAGTTAGCGGAAATACGAAGCATTCTCTTCATATAGAAGAATACGTGGAGGCTCTAGCAGCCGAAGCACGAAGCGGCCTTTTCAAGCCGAGTAGCTCATCGGTCTTCAAGACCGCGGACACAACTAAACGTGTTTGGCGCACACCTAAGTGTAGCAGCTTAGATAAACATAAGCCTGTTTAGCAGCCATGCCCCCATAAGAACAGCCCATAAGAAGACTGTACATGTTTCCCCATATACATAAATATACACTCAAAATTCCCTAAGTGGCACTAGGGGCACCCTGCACGTAAGAAGTCTATAGTTCGTCTTGACCCTATTCGGACTCAAGAAGCTACATTTCACGGTTCATTAAAACAAACCAACTTTACTCACGGCCATACCGGATTATTTCACCTGGTTTTTTCATTTTCTTTCAGATGGCCAACATGCTATACCCTTCAAGGATACTGCACAATAGAGACAAAGGCGTAGACGTGCAATAGGGCCCCGTTTTAAGGTTTCTTTTTAGATTAAGACCCTGTGTAAACCTTTTTTTATCTCTTGTTGTTTTGCACTTTCCTGGCACTTAAAATGACCAAGTTATAGAAGCAGCCACCAATGTGTTTTGAGATTTATGCTCTCACCACATGCGCTCTTTTGTCATGCCGGATTGCCGCACGTACCTTGAATCCAGGGTTCATTACCAGGGGCTGTATTCAGCCCGGTATATGTTGTAAAGTCCGAATACCTTCGGGAGTGTTCGGCGTCGCGAGTTTGGCCTTATATGCATCAACTCCGAATCATGTCTTTGGTCAATAGTTGGGTTTGCCCGGATCCTATGTTAGCTACCTTACGTTCTGCTCTATCGGCTAAGGTGGTACAGGGAGAACTACTGCGATTGTGCCATGGTTCATCCAGATGAGCACCTCAGTAGAGAAAGCCAAAAACTAACTGTCATAATAAGGCGAGAGCTGATCAACCACTCGATGACTCAGTAGAATCTTTGCGATTCCTCCGCATTAACGAAGGACCAGTTTCCCGGTCACGTATGTAAACGCACAATATTCGGATAAACGCGGACATACCAAGGGCTATATAGTAGCCCCACCGTCAAACTCCTATGGCTAAGTGGAAGTGTTAAAGCTCTATAGTTCGATTGCCTAGTTCACCGCACTAAACACCTCCTTAATGGACCAAGACATTGGGTCAAGTGTGATCAAGTGCTTTTCCGAACACCCCCGCATTATACGCAAGGGGGCTGAAGCCGACGACTGCAAACTTTCAGGTTATATACATATCTACATAAACGGCCGCACAGGAGGCACTAAAATACTTTATGGGCAAAAGTATAAAGAAAGCCTTCATTATCATAAGCATTGTTTTTACAATTCGGATACATGTTACTCGAACATAATATTTTTCGAGCATTGACCCTCTATCAAGTGGGCACCCTCTAAGACTTCTTCAAAATAGTGCTTTGGTGTGTCCTGGCCCTTGGGTGGACCCCCTGTTGCAATATCGGTGGCTTCCATCTTTGCCCAGTATGTCTTCACATGGGCAAGGGCCATCCGTGCACCTTCTATGCACGTTGACCGCTTGACAGCGTCGATATGCGACACCGCACGAACAAGTCGTTGCACCAAACCAAAATAACCATCCAGACTTGGTTCCCCAGGCCATAGCCGGTCCACGACAACCTTCACGGCAAGTCCGGATATCCTTTGGAGCTCTGCCCATTTGGCCATCTGCTCGTTCAACAGCAGCGGACGCCTTGGCATGCTAAACTGTGACCAGAATAGTATTTCCACTTCACGGCCTTCTTGGTCTTGGAAAAACTGCGTCGCAATAGCAGCACTCTTCGACAAGTCCAAATACGCGTCCGGAGAACTCCACATTTGATCAAGCGGGGAATACTTCGGATCGTCGAATTTAGTTCGCAATAAAAAGGGCTTCCCAGCCGCGATCTCCCCGGCTTGATGGAGCTCCTCCCGAGCCGCTGTGATCTCGGACCGGGTTTCCTTTAGCGCTTGTAAGGCCTTCTCTAGGTCAACCGTTTTTGCTTGGCTTTCTCTCTTGAGAAGCTCATATCTACCAGCGACATCCTTTATCTCAAGCGCCATGTTGGCTATTCTCTCCTCACTCTGGCGATGAGCAGCTTGTTCGGCTTTTAATTCACCAACTGCCTTCTTGGCAGCCGTGTTGCTTATACTGGCTTGCTCCTTGGCCTGGGCAAGCTCATCTCGAAGGGTCTCCACAGTGGCAACACCATCTGCAATCAACCATATTATAAATTCCAGCATCATGCTCTTATTTATACTCACTGACCTACCCAAAGACATACCTTGCGCCTCGTTAAGCCGCTTGCTAACAAGCTGATGTCATCATCCGCCACATCAAGTTGCCGCTTCAGTTCGGTAAACTCAGTAGCCCGGGCAGTTGCCGGGCTACAGCCGCCTGTGTACAAATTGGCAAAATCATTCCCCGAGCTTTTTTATATTTCTTTGATCCTCTGATTGCCCCTTTCGGATGGCAACCAGAGTCTCAGGGGCTACTATCTATACACGGTGCACCTTGTGTTTATAGTACAATTAAAAATGTTACATTACGTACCTCGAAGCCTCTTAGCAAGCTCATGAAAGCTTCATTCAGTCCACTTTTTGCGAACGAAATTCTCTTAATCACCATACCCATTAAGGTACGATGTTCCTCTGAGATAGGTGCTTGCCGCAGAAGGCCCATCGACATATCCGGCTGTATATCGGATAGTCCGGGCCTTTTGTTTTCGGTCTCTCTAGGAGCCGAACACCCCGGACCTCGGGCGGATGAAGAGTCACCTTCTGGCCTCGCCCTCCTTTGCGGATTAGGAGAGATCCTCTGGGACGACACCTCGGGGTCGTCCGCCTTATGGGGCGGAGATGTATGAGGAGGCGTTTTGCTCTCCATCATCTCCGGAAGAAGATCCCCCGAGGACGAAGATTGTTGAGGAAGGCTATAGGCCGAACTGCAAAAACACGCGTCTCAAATATTACTCTCACAAACAGGAAAATAATGGGGTATGCTTATAAAACACCTTTGTTCGCTTACGATTTGCCTAAAGGATGGCCCCCTTGTGGGCACTGTATGACAATGTTGCCACCTAAATCATGGCCTCCTAATAGGGATTTCTTCCCTCGCTTGGAAGCCTCCGCCTTCAAGTCTTCGGGGGCGGCCCTTTTCTTCCCATGGGGGAGGGAATATTAGATTCTCCTCCCCATTCATCCTTCAACACGGGAGTTCCAATTTCCCCGGATACAGTGCGTGATGTACCTCCGGTATGGAGGCCACTTTTGACCACCCCACTCCTCTCCTTGTCGTCTCCCGATGGCACTTGATAAGGTGCACGAGCCAACATCCTGGTTAATAACGGATCCGCTGAATCTTCGGGAAGAGGGACCGAACACCTGATCCTCTCCGCCTTCTTTATCCAGCCCAGACCAAGGATGGTTTTTCAGAGTAATGTTATGATAAACATAACGGAAATATGTTCGGTTGTTGAGTACTAACCGGGGTATCTGGATGGTTGCAATTGAGGCCCGTGTCCTCTGTATTGTCCGGACACTTTTTTCATGATCCAAAGAATAATTTATACAACCCTTTGAGCGTCATGCCGAAGAAGTGTTGAATGGTCTGCGTTCCTTTCGGATTGAACTCCCACATACGGAGAGGTCGTCGCTGGCATGGTAGGACCCGACGGACTAGCATTACTTGAATTACTTTCATAAGACTGATGTCCTTCTCGATGAGATCCTGAATGCGGCTTTGCAATGTCCTCACTTCATCAAGCGATCCCCAGTCCAGCCCCTTGTTGACCCATGATACAAGCTACGACGGAGGACCGGACCGGTAGCAGGTGCAGCCGCCCACTTTCTACCTTGGGGTGTTGTAATATAAAACCACTCCCGTTGCCATAGGTCGAAATCTTCCGGGAAGGAACCCTTTGGCCATAAAACATTGGTAAATTTGCTTATTGTAGCACCTCCGCACTCCGCGTGTCTCCCGTCGATTATCTTCGGCTTCACATTGAAGGTCTTTAGCCATAAGCCGAAGTGTGGAGTGATGCATAGGAAGGCCTCACACACGACAATGAATGAGGAGATGTGAAGGAAGGAGTCCAGAGCTAGATCGTGAAAATCTAGCCCGTAATAGAACATGAGCCCTCTAACAAAGGGATGAAGACCGAAGCCTAGACCTCGCAGGATGCGAGGTATAAACACGACCCTCTTATTGGATTTGGGAGTAGGGATAACCTGCCCTTGAGCAAGAAGCCTGTGAAGGATTTCCATAGTCAAGTACCTTGCCTCCCTAAGCTTCGTGATGTCCTCCTCTATGACAGAAGAGGCCGTCCACCAGCCTTGAAGTCTGGATCCGGACATGGACAGAGGTCCGAAGCACTTGGGCTAAACCTTGGGTGTTGGAACTCGAGGTGGAAGAAGGAGTGGATTAGCATAGAAAGAGAAAGATAGGTCTTGGCCTCTTTATAAAGAGGAGGAATATCAAACGTCCCCTACATGGCCTTTTAAACATGCCTATTCCCAAGGAATCATACCAACGGAATGGTTGGGTAATCCACGCCCGTATTGATGAGAATCCCGTAATAAGGGGACACGATCTCTGCTTCGAGAAGACGTGCCAATAAAACCGCCTCGCAAAACATGGAGTAGCAGGTTGGGAAAACGGTTCGAGTAATGACCGGGCTACGGCGTGATGTCATGCTATGGAAAAATTGTCAGCAGATTAGACTCGTGGAATATTGTACTCTCTATGGTGGTATGTGGAATTTTTTTTGCAGAGCCGGACATGATTGTTGTGTTGAAGATCTACTTTGGAGTATTCGGAGAAGGAACCCGCCTTGCAATGCCAAAGACAATCTGCGCGCCAGACTCATCGTCATTGAAGCCTGGTTCAGGGGCTACTGAGGGAGTCCTAGATTAAGGGGTCCTTGGACAGCCAAACTGTATACATTTGCCGGACTGTTGGGCTATGAAGATACAAGATAGAAGACTTTGTCCCGTGTCCTGATGGGACTCTCCTTTGCGTGGAAGGCAAGCTTGGCGATTTGGATATGTAGATTCCTTTCTCTGTAACAGACTCTATGTAACCCTAGAACCTCCGGTGTCTATATAAACCGGAGGGTTTAGTCCGTAGAACAAAACTCAATCATAATCATAGGCTAGCTTCTAGGGTTAGCCTCTACGATCTCGTGGTAGATCAACTCATATCATCAAGATCAATCAAGCAGGAAGTAGGGTATTACCTCCATAGAGAGGGCCCGAACCTGGGTAAACATTGTGTCCCCCGCCTCCTATTACCATTAGCCTTAGACGGACAGTTTGGGACCCCCTACCTGTGATCCGCCGGTTTTGACACCGACAGTCATCTTGCCAACTATTGCTTCTACAACTATTGCTTACTCATAGCAATAAAGTAAAGCAATTACATGGTGTTTGCATTCCATACAATAAAGAGACAACCATAAGGCTCCTGTTGGTTGCCAGATATCTTACAAAACATGATCATCTCATACAATAACGTATATCACATCATGTCTTGACCATCTCACGTCACAACATACCCTACAAAAACAAGTTAGACGTCCTCTACTTTGTTGTTGCAAGTTTTACGTAGATGCTACGGGTTTCTAGTAAGAACCGCTCTTACCTACGGCAAAACAACAACGGTGATTCGTCAAGTTTGCTGTTTTAACCTTCTTCAAGGATCGCACGTAGTCAAATTTGATTGAACTAAAGTAGGAGAAATAGACACCCGCTAACCACCTTTATGCAAAACTAGTTGCATGTTAGTTGGTGGAACCGGTCTCATGTGCGTGGACATGTAATGTTGGTCCAGGCCGCTTCATCCCACAAAACTGCCGAATCAAAATAAGACGTTGGTGGTAAGCAGTATGACTATAACCGCCCACAACTCTTTGTGGTCTACTCATGCAAATCATCTACGCATAGACCTAGCTCATGATGCCACTATTGGGAAATGTTGCATGGAAAACAAAAAAAATACGACGCACACGCAATGATCTATCCATGGAGATGCATAGCAACGACGGGGATAGTGTGTCTACGTACCCTCGTAGACCGTAAGCGGAAGCGTTTAACAACGCGGTTGATGTAGTCGAACTTCTTTGCACTCCAACTGATCAAGTACCGAACGTACGACACCTCCGCATTCTGCACACGTTCAGCTCGGTGACGTCCTCCGCCTTCTTGATCCAGCAAGACGGCGAGGTAGTTGATGAGTTCCGCCAGCATGATGGCGTGGTGATGGTGATGGTGAAGTTATCTCTGCAAGGGCTTCGCCTAAGAACTACAAAAATATGTCCGAGGGTGTAAACGGTGGAGGGGGGGGGGGGCGCCGCACACGGCTAGGCAATTGTCTGGGGTGTGCTAGGTGCGCCCCTCCTCATATATATAGGTGGGAGGGAGAGGGGAGAGGCCAAGGGGTGCCCCAAGTATGTCCGAATCCTACCTGGGCTCCTGCCCTTGGTCGCGCCCCCTGCCATGTTTGTCGGAGCGGGAAAGGAAAGAGGGAGAGGAGGAAGGGGGAGGCCAAATCCCCCCTTTCCATTCCCCACTAGGGCGGCTGCCATAGGGGGGTGCTAGCCCCTTGTGGGATGGTGTGTTCCCCTCTTATGGCCCAATAGGCCCACTAACCTCTCGGGGGTGTCCGGTACCCCCCGGTACTCTGATAATCACCCGGTACACTCTGAAACACTTCTGGTGTCTTAATATCATCGCCCTATGTATCAATATTTACCTCTCGACCATGTCGAGACTCCTGGTCATGTCCATGATCTCATCCGGGACTCCGAATAACATCCGGTCACCAAATCACATAACTCATATAATACTATATCGTTAAGGAAAGGTAGCGTGCGGACCCTATGGGTTTGAGAACTATGTAGACATGACCAAGACACCTCTCCGGTCAATAACAATAGCGGAACCTGGATGCCCATATTGGCTCCTACATATTCTACAAAGATCTTTATCAGTCGAACCATTATGACAATATATGTAATCCCCTTTGTCCATCGATATGTTACTTGCCCGAGATTCGATTGTCGATATCTCTATACCTAGTTCAATCTCGTTACCGGAAAGTCTCTTTACTCGTTCCATAATACATCACCTCGTTACCAACTCCTTAGTCGTTTGCTTGCAAGCTTATGATGTGTATTAGTGAGAGGGCACAGGGATACCTCTCCGATACTCGGAGTAACAAATCCTAATCTCGATCTATGCCAACTAAACAAACACCTTCAGAGATACCTGTAGAGCATCTTTATAATCACCCAGTTACATTGTCATGTTTGATAGCATATAAGGCATTCCTCTGGTATCTGGGAGTTGCGTAATCTCATAGTGGAAGGAATATTTATTTGACATGAAGAAAGTAATAGCAATAAAACTGAACGATCGTTATGCTAAGCTAACAGATGGGTCTTGTCCATCACATCATTCGCCTAATGATATGATACCGTTATAAAATGACAACTCATGTCCATGGTTATGAAACCTTAACCATCTTTGATCAACGAGCTAGTCTAGTAGAGGCTTACTAGGGACATGGTGTTTGTTTATGTATTCACACATGTATTTAAGTTTCCAATCAATATAATTCTAGCAGGAATAATAAACCTTTATCATGAATAAGGAAATATAAAATAACAACTTTATTATTGCCTGTAAGGCATATTTCCTTCACAATCTACCGCTCTAAACATTCAATTCTAAAGATCTTAAGTAGGAGACTGATGGGACGCATGGCTACATCTAGTGCGGAGGTTGATGGACGTTCACCTTTTTGATGAGCTAGATACTATTCACTGGAGACTATCTATGAACGGAATCTTGCTACTTCTTGAGCTTGTGTTGATTTTTCCCTTGAAGAGGAAAGGGTGATTCAGCAAAGGAGAAATAAGTATTTCCCTTAGTTTAGAACCAAGGTATCAATCCAGTAGGACGCACAAGCAAGTCTCCAATCTATGCACCTACACAAACTAACAAACACTTGCACTCAACTCGAAAAAGGGGTTGTCAATCCCTTCACGGTCTCGAACAAGAGTGAGATCTAATAGAGATAAGTATAAAAGATAAATAAAAGAGCAAACTAAAGTAAATCTAAATAAATTGCAGCAAGATATTTTTGGGTTTTTTGGTTTATAAATCTAAAAATATATGATGTAAAATAGACCCGGGGGCCGTAGGTTTCACTAGAGGCTTCTCTCTAGAAGGAAAACATACGGTGGGTGAACAAATTACTGTCGAGCAATTGATAGAAAAGAGCAAAGTTATGAAGATATCCAAGGCAATGATTATGAATATAGGCATCACGTCCGTGTCAAGTAGACCGACTCCTACCTGCATCTACTACTATTACTCCACACATTGACCGCTATCTAGCACACATCTAGAGTATTAAATTCATAAGAACGGAGTAACGCCTTAAGTAAGATGAGATGATGTAGATGGATAAACTCACGAAATATGATGAACCCCCATCTTTTTACCCTTGATGGCAACAATACAATACGTGCCTCGCTACCCCTACTTTGTCACTGGGTGAGGACACCACAAGATTGAACCCAAAACTAAGCACCTCTCCCATTGCAAGAAGAACCAATCTAGTTAGCCAAACCAAACCTATAATTCGAAGAGAAATACTAAGATATTTAATCATGCATAAAAGAGTTCAGAAAATACTCAAATAATATTCATAGATAATCTGATCATAAATCCACAATTCATTGGATCTCGACAAACACACCGCAAAAGAATATTACATCAGATAGAACTCCAAGAACATCAAGGAGAACATTGTATTGAAGATCAAAGAGAAAGAATAAGCCATCTAGCTACTAGATATGGACCGTAGGTCTATGGTAAACTACTCACGCTTCATTGGAAGGGCAGCAAGGTTGATGTAAAGGCCCTCCATGATCAAATCCCCCTCCGGCAGGGTGCCGGAAAAGGCCCCAAGATGGGATCTCACAGGAACAGAGGCTTGCGGCGGCAAAAAAGTATTTTGGTGGACGCTTCTATTGGTTTGGGAATATTTTAGGATTTATAGAGCTGAGTTGGAGGTCGGTGGACTCCTAAGGGGCCCACAAGCCAGGGGGCGTGCCCTGAGGGCTTGTGGTTCCCTTAGGACTCTTCTGGCCCTCTCCCCAAGTCTTCTGGGTGTCTTCTGGTTCAAGAAAAATCATATCAAAAGTTTTATTCCGTTTGGACTTCATTTGGTATTCCTTTTCTGTAAAACTCAAAAAACAAGGAAAAAAACATAAACTGGCACTAGGCTCTATGTTAATAGGTTAGTCCCAAAAATAATACAAAATAGCATATTGATGCATATAAAACATTCAAAACAGATAATATAATAGCATGGAACAATAAAAAATTATAGATACGTTGGAGATGTATCAAATCTTAGTGAAATCTATGTATGTTGACCTAATTTACCCTGGTCCAATCCCAAAATCGATACATATTTGGAAGATTAAAGTGCCTTTAAGAATCAAAGTCTACATTTGGTTTGTTCACAAGGAGGTGATTCTAACTATGGATAACTTGGCAAAGAGAAGTTGGGAGGATAGTCAACGATGTTGCTTCTGTGATCAAGATGAAACTATTAAATAGCTCTTTCTCGATTGTCCACTCGCCAAACTATTATGGCGTTCAATTCATATAGCCTTTAATATCACCCCTCCAAGTAGTGTTCACACGTTATTTGGGACATGGCTAAATGGAGTAGAGCCAAATACTACGAGGCATATTCAGATAGGAGTATGCACATTACTTTGGGCTATATGGAACTACCGAAATGATATGGTTTTTAACAGAAAAATCGATTAAATTTCTTGCAGGTTGTCTATAGGTCACTACTTGGATCTGTACATGGTCGTTATTCACACCTGTGGAAGCTAGGGAGCCTTTGGTTGCGGGTTCTACGCGATGAGAGATGGAAGCTCAGGATACCTACAACCGGTTTGGATGGCGGTCCACTAATAGGCTAGGTGTTTAGTCATATCGTCCTATTTTTTCTGGTGGTGGCAACTTTTACCTTTTTAACTCTTTTTTAGCTCCGACAGATCTTGTACTAGACCGTAGACCTTTCAGATACTTTGCTTAATAATATGTCTACATGCATCATTCTGATGTAGTGGCCGGGGGTTATCCTCCTTTTCTAAAAAAATGGTCAGACATGATGAGGTGCTAGAGCATAACAATGATATGCCAAAGAGGCACAAGTATGGACACAACTAGTTGTGCCATCCGGTGGCTCCGACGAGGGGATATCGACCTCAACTTTGATTGGAAGGAGTAGAGTGGGATTTTGTAGAGTTCTTTTTAAGAATAATTTTCATCGTAAATCTACACTAAAATTCTATGAAAAAATCGATCTCCACTTCGCTTGGTGAGCCGCATTGGATGGACATCGTCTGACTGGACATGTCTGTATGTGTCTACAGATACTGGAGTTGGAAATATGCCCTAGAGGCAATAATAAATTGGTTATTATCATATTTCCTTATTCATGATAAATGTTTATTATTAATTATAGAATTTTATTAACATGAAACTTAAATACATGGGTGGATATATAAACAACACCGTGTCCCTAGTGAACCTCTACTAGACTAGATTGTTGATCAAAGACGGTTAAGGTTTCCTAACCATAGACATGAGTTGTCATTTGATAACGGGATCACAACATTAGGAGAATGATGTGATGGACAGACCCAACTGTAAGCATAGCATCAAATCTTATCACTACTTGAATCAGGATCTTTGCCGTCAGCTGGCTCTTTGATGTCAGCTACACTACAAAAAAATACACTTCCGTGATGATGCGTGTTTGTCACAGTAGGTCGCGTTTTCTGTCATGCATGTACATCCATGAAAAATTTATGACAGAATCAAGATAGTCATACCTGTGATGTCGTAGAAGTGTTCCATGACATTACCAAAATTATCATCACGGAAGTGTCTACTTCCATGACGATAAATCGCGCGTCACAGAAGTGCTTTCTTCAAGGGTGACCGACACGTGGCAACCATCATAACGGAACGCCGTTGAACTATCGGGTCGGGTTTTGGATCTGATAACCCGTTAACAGCCCCAACCAATGGGAAATTTCCACATGTAAAATTCTTATTGGCCGGACGAAACACGTGTCAGCTCGTCAGTGGGTCAGATAGGCGCCTATGATATGTCCACACGTGCCACGGCACACCACTGACCCATTTAGCTTACAAAGCCGGCCTGTTTGACTTGGTCAAAAGTTAACGGGCTGGCCCATGAAAAGCCTGTTAACGGTCTCTTCCCAAATAGCCCATTTTACGGCCCGTTAACTCACGACCCGTTAGGCCCTGAAGGAAATTGGCCCAACAACGTCATATGGGCCATCGAATATAACACCATCCCATTTCACTTTCGGCCCATGTATGACCCACAACGTCTTTTGGCCCATATGAGGCCTTCGTATCTTTTGGCCCTTTGCAGGACCACGGTGACTCTAGCCCATAATGAACAATAATTTTCTTTGTACCCGTTAACGGCCCGTGATTTACATGGGTCGTTTCCAGCCCGTGTTAGCTTTCGGCCTATTGACGGCCCATACGTTCTTGGGCTCCTTTTCGGCCCTCGATTACTTCCGGCCCGTTACTGGCTTGTTCCCCTAACGGGCCAAATTCGGCCCATGGCAAGAGTCGGCCCATTACTGGCCTGTTACCCTAATGGGCTGAATTCGGCCCATGGCAAGAGTCGGCCCGTTTCTGGCATGTTCCCCTAATGGGCCAAATTTGGCCCATGGCAAGAGTTGGCCCGTTACTGGCCTGTTACCCTAATGGGCCAAATTCGGCCCATGGCAAGAGTCGGCCCGTTTCTAGCCTCTTAACCTGTTGCGCCGTTTCCAGCCTGTCCTATATTGTGGCCCATTAACGACCCGTTATGCCTGTGACAGAATGAAGCCTCTACTATCCTACGGCCTGTTAACGGCCCGTTACCATGGTGGGCCGATACCAATTACGCCCATTTACGGCCTATGTAGACCCATTTATCCGATGGCCCAAGGCCGACCAATTCTTCTACGGCCCTGTTGGAGGCCCATTTATCGACGGCCCATAGGAGACCCATGGATCCTACGGCCCGTAGGAGACCCATGGATCCTACGGCCCTTATATGGCCCATGGTAGTTTCCGCCACTAGAAAACGAGGGAAAAAGAAGACTAGGACATAAATAAGGCCGAAACTAACGCTAGGCTCTTAAGGCGATTGCACAGATTACATCCACTCGGCATTAAAGATCGCCACCAGTTCAAATATAGGGAACACCCTACACTATACAAAAATGGCTTGCTGTTTTCTTCAGCCAGTGGATGCAAGTTAAGAGTAAATTTTGTATCGCACCAAAACAAATTACAACTATATAATAGAAGGAAGGTTGGCATAAAACTTAACAGTGTAGCAGATAAATGCACCACCAGAAGTTCAGAAGCTCAGTTCATTTGACCTGACTGTTACATTTTCATGTTGTATTGTCCGATGGAGCACCATAACCCGCTCCTTCATTTCCCCTAGGCTCCTGAACAACATAGCAAATGTCTGATAGTCTGGTTTCAAAACCATGCATATCTTGAAGACATCGAACAATGTCTCTCCTTGTTTCACAAAGGGTCTCTGTTAGGGAATGGACTTGTGTCTGGAGCGCAGATACAACATTGCTTTGAGCTTGCATATCTTGATCATGAGGCAGTTTCGACGATATTGCCTTAACAACCAACCCAGTATTACGCAGGAACGTGCTGTTGGCACTATTAGTGGACAGGTACGGACCCACTGCAGCAAGAGCTGACATTGCGGTTATAGGTGCCTCGCCAACTTCAGAAGGTGGCGGTTCCACCATTTTTTCCATAGCTCACTGAAAAGTTGAGGTTTTACATTAGTAGTACCAGAATAGAAGATATTAAGGAGGCAGCAAAACCAAACAAAATAGCTTTGGTCTATATACTGAACTTATTCTGGTGAACCCATGTAAAATATTAGTTGTATTTTATTGCAAAGTACATAATAAAACCAGGTCCCAAACATATGACCATGTACCATCGCTAATGTATTGTCTATTTCTTCACATTGTATTGAGGGCTAAGGATAAAGAGATGAAGTTTATAATACGGTAAGCATAGTATGACATCATTCATATCACAAAACAACTGAGAACAAACAAACAGGCAATTGTAACGTTGTGTGGGCAAGTCCAGCACGGCACTAGATTACAGGTCAAGATCAAAGGAACATCACTCCTCTCTTTTAAACCTTGTAAGGTGCAATGATATGCTAAGACAATTGTGTATAAAATTGAAAAGAGTAATAGACATTGGCTGCAAACCATGCAGTTCAAGGCACAAGTCAGAGTAAGTAGTAGTTAAAAGGCATGAGGATTAAGGACTTACAACAACGGCTTTGACTGGTATAGTTATGCCCTTCTTCTTGCTGGTGTGACAGTCCTTGAAGATTTCCACAACATTTGGTTTAGGTACTTTTTGGTCCTTGCAGGCTTTCCTCTGCATTTCGAACAAGTCAATATAGATATGATAATATGGTACAGCGAAAAGAGTGAAACAACAGCTAATTACAAGAGCCTCGCAGTGTGCAATATAGCTACGAGATACTGTCGTCTGTTAGAATTTCACTTTCGTATGGTTGGCCTTGTTCTTTGAACAGTTCACCTACAAGAAGATAGATTTGTGTGGCACATGCGCAAATAGGACTTCAACATGTGATATTATCACATATATATAATGTACCTGATACTTCGGATCAGACCAGTGTTTAACAAGGCCCCTCCAGTCTTCATCCGATATATTTTCCACTTGTGATGTTTGGGAAAGTTCACTGTTAGCCTTGCCTTCAAAGTGAGTTTTCCACAAGTTATACCGATACTGTCGTAGAGCAGACTTGAAAACATGGGTGCAAGCTTGTCTGGTTGCATCATCTTGGCTATCCAACTTGAACCTCATCTATTGAAAATTATGGGAGTCTCATTATTAGCAACCTAGAAAGTATGGGACAGAGCAAGACGATATTACTAGTTTCCATACATAACCATACTTATAGATAAATGGTAGAGGAAGGTGTTGAACTGGGTTTCATCTTTGTCATTCCTGTACTGAATCCATGTTGGGAGGATACGTACATGAAACCTAATGGCAACCGCTGCCTCTGATACTAACTTGGCTGACTCTGTAGCATCACGTGGCCTTTTTAAACCTGCCTCAAAATGGATCTCCATTCTTCCTCCTCTAGATTTAGTTAACCTATCGAGCATTATCCCTGATGTTTGTTTCCTCTTGCTCCTAGGTGCTAGTCCAACAACGAACATAGGAAGTGTTAGTGTACATCAAACTGTGAGACTACATATAAAGCATGCAACTGTAACTTGACTCCAGCAACTACCTTCTTGCTGTTGAAGCTCACAAGGTTCATCTGATATTGCCAACTCGTCTTGTGTCAAGAGTGCTTAGGAAGTAGTGTCAGGTGGCAAGGGAGCTTGGGAATGTGCTGCTAGCTCAGTTGACGCACGAGTAAGTCGTGCAGCTGGTAGTACTGTGGTAGGTGTTGCAAGAACTAGGGCTGTCTCTGCTTGTTTGGTGGCAGCTATTTGTTTATGTTTGTCTTTTTTGCAGCTCATGTAGCATGGGATGGCGTGTTTGTAGAATTTTCCGCTGGACTTTGACCTTCTATTGCACTATTAGTACCAGCAGAATCTACATGATTCATCCGCTTCTCATTCCCTGCCATTCTGTGTTTCTTCCTATTTCTCTGTGCCATGTTAAGTCAAGCCGACAAGAAAAACGAATAATAATTTAGTTCTTCAGAACAAATTGATGCGTGATGCAGACGAAGTGAACTTTGATGTTAGACAACCACATGATAGGAGGATGTAATATGTATGAAAAACAGGACGGAAGAGATAACCAGAACTATGATGTGTAAACTAAGAAAAAGACATTTCACCAAGTTAGAAGCAATGGAATGGAAGGTAGACACCATAGGAAAGATGCTATAAATATTGCTCTGCCAAGTTAACAGTGTCTCATCATAAATGGCATTTAAACAAATGTGAAGTAGTACAAGAAATAAATCATATGCAAGATGCAAACAACATCACACTACCATGTTAGAGGTCTCTCGTCATTAGTGCCATTGCATATTCACAGCTTATGATGTGTAAACTAAGGAGAAGGCATTTCAACAAATTAGAAGCAATGAAAGCTAGACACCATATGAAAGATGCAACGAATATCACTCTACCAAGTTAAAACTGTCTCATCATAAGTGCCATTTCAAGAAATTAGTAGTAGAAGCTAGAAAATAATGTGAGATGTAACCTATATCACACTCCGAAGTCAAATGTGTCTTATGATAAGTGATTGTTGCAGGTTACACAACAGTAGTAATTTGATGTAAGAACATGGTGTGATAGACAGATATTGTATGTTCTAGAAACAGGAACACGTGTCTTATTCAAGTATAATGTGTAAACTAAGCAGATGGAATTCAACAAAATTAGAAGCAATAGAAGCCAGACATCACACATAACATGCAACCACATATAACAGTGCCAAGTTAGAGGGAGCACCGGTGATGCTGCACTAGGGGAGACATGCTCCTCATAAACACAGCTTTGTTGAGTGTCTATGCATGTGTTGTCTTGGAAATCATCTTGGGGGTGTGGAGGAGTAGAAACTGTAGAGGCCCTCCATTCGGAAGGAGCACATTTATCCGCTGCCTTGCTAACTTCCTTCCGCTTTATTGATTTTGAATTGTCAAGTAAAACCAACAAGAAAAAGCAATAAAATTCTCTCTTCAGAACTCATTCATGCATGATACTGACAATCACTACTTTGATGTAAGGCAAACACATGATACCAGGATGGAATATGTACGAAAAACAGGACGACATGGCATGTTCACAACTGTTTGTGTAAACTAAGAAGAAACCATTCCAGCAAATAAGAAGCAATGCAAGCTAGACACCACATGAAAGATGCAACCAATATGACTCTGCCAAGTTAAAAGCGTCCCATCATAAATGAAATTTCAACAAATTAGAAGCAGCGCATGCTATAAATCATATGAAAGATGAAACTAATATCGCACTGCATATACTAAAGGTGTCTCGTCATATTGATTGATGCAGGATACAAAAAAGCAATAGTTTTATGTAAGGACATGCTTAATAGACAGATGTACTATGTACTAAATGCAGGAAGGCATGTCACATTAACAGGTATAATGTATAAGCTAAGCAGACTAGCACATGCAGTTTAACCAGATTGGAAGAATTACAATCTAGACACCATATGCAACATGCAACCACATATAATGCTGCCAAGTTAGAGCAAGCACCTGCGATGCTAGTGTAGGGGAAATGCTGTAATCAACTACAGAGCTATGTTCACTATCTTCATCTAGCATTTCTGTTTCTTGAGAATCATGTCGGGAGGCTGACACTGCATTCTTTAAATGAGGAGTAGTCCCCTTGCATGCCTGCCTGGTCATAAGTGATTGATGAGGGATACACAAGAACATCAGTTTGATGTAAGAACATGGTTAATACACAGATGTACTAGTATGTACTAAAAACAGAAAGGCATGTCATATTCAAAGGTATAATGTGTAAGCTAAGCAGATGCAATTTAACCAAATTGGAAGCAATACAAGCTAGACATCCGGCTCGAGTGGTGAGCATGATCATCTAGGACCTGAGAGCCTGGTGGGAAGCGGGCTGCTTCACCACCATCGCAGCTTTTTACTCCCTCTGTTCCTAAATATAAGTCTTTGTAGAGATTTCACTATAGAGTACATACAGAGCAAAATGAATGAATCTACACTCTAAAATGCATCTACATACATCCATATGTGGTTCATAGTGAAATCCCTCCAAAGACTTATATTTAGGAACAGAGGAAGTAGTTGGCTTCCAGGTGGTGCCTATCTTTGCCGGGCTTGTCACTGGCTCGGCCAGTGCCCTGACTAGCTATTTGTATTCTGGTGCTCACGGGATGGTGGTTCATGTAAAAAATATATTTCCTTATCTTAATAAAGACCGACTTCGGCCTTTCAAATACAAGCTAGACACCATATGGAACATGCAACCACATATGACACCGCGAAGTTAAAGTAAGCACCTGGGATGGTGGTTCGTTGTGAGCGTTGTCATCAACTCCAGAGCTACGTTTATCGTCTCCATCTGCTGACACTGCACCATTTATAGTGCTGTAACGTGTCGTGCCTACCCGCATAGCAAGCTGGAGCAACTTCTCTCTTCTCGTTTCAGCTTCCCTTGAGGTAGACTCTGAAATACCCTTGCATAAAAACACAATAGTGAGAGTATGGGTGAAGTGTGTGCAGAACTAGTGCACTGTAAAAGTAGTAGATAGTAGGTGGCTAAAATATAAATGACAGGAGACAAATGATAGTTCTACAACATTGCTTGGCAAACAAAATTAGATTCTACTTCGTATGATTTTGTAATATATGAGCGTAGGAAATGTAGGTACTCCTCCAACACACCACCACATGTGGTCATCTCTAAGATAACAGTCAACTGAAAATAAATAGGTCAGTCGATTTTTCTAATGAACCGTCTGATCTATAAGGAACGGGCAGATGGCCTTCGTCTACCTCCCGCCAGTCACTGTTGACGATCTTTCTCGAACCGCCAGCGACCACCGGCCCAGACCCCTGCCTCCGCTGCCCCGCCCTCCCCTCGACCTCACACCACCGCCGTGCTTGGCAGCGCCCCCAGGCCATCCCTTTAATCCTGGCCGACCTCCAGTCTATAGATCGGGCGCCAGTAGATCTAGGCTGCACACGCCCCTAAGATAAACACCAAGGCGTTGCTTCCCTGGGGTAATAGGCGTACTAGCGCCTGTTACGCTGGGGAATGCTTCCGTTAATTGGGAATCAACTGGCCAGAAATTGAAATTCAGGGGGGCGACGGACCTCTAGCTAAGGTGAAATAGTATATGAGGAGAAACCTTGTGCATCGCGAGTTACTAGGAACATCTAGTATGAAGAAGAAGCGGTCAACTAGTGTCTTCTGTGGGATGAATACCGTGCAAGCAGACACGTAAGATTTGCACGAATAAGGGAAGAGGAGTACCCATATCGGTTGCCAGTGTGGTGTAGATATGTCGCAGCGATCTTCTTGTTTTTCCCGGGGGAACCGATGTTTTGGAGAGCCATTGTTCCTTGGACAAACCCATGGCCAAATTTTTGACTGTGTTGCCGTGGCCGTATATCGGCGGAGGGGAAGCAGATCCGAGGTGGTGAAGGACGGCGTAGCAGGAACAGCTCTGGTGCGGTGGACGGTGGCGAAGTTGGAGCGGTAGCGGTGAGGCGCAGGACGGCATGGTTGAACTGGCTCAGGTACAGACTGCTCGGCCTCGGCTTCAACTACTAGCCGGGGAGGGAGTTGCGGTTGAGGTTGCGGTGGATGCCGACGTCGGGGTATCGACTCCAGCATGATGGAGGAGGACAGCGGTTGATGGGTGGGATGGGGTGGCGGACGGAGGACGTCGGGGTTTCGCGGCTGGTGGAGAGGTAGTTTTGGCGCCCATGGAGTACGAATGGGGAATCGGACGGGTGGGGGGAACCATGTTTCGGTCTGGGACGCGCTTGTTTTTGGCTTTTTTGAACAGAAGATGGGACGCGCTTGTTTGAAATTTGGGGAAAGTACAAACTTTGCCCCCCTCTTAAATTTCGGACCTACTGCGGGTCGGGGGTAGGATGGTAATCCCGGGTGTCCCAAATAGTGGGCGGGAGCGATTTCGGCCACGTGCATGTGTGCTTAGGCGGCCATTGTGTATGAATGTTTTTTGGAGGCGGTTGCGTGGCGTCTAGATGAAGCTACAAACCTACCCCGGTTTAGACCTTTGGACGTCAGGCCGGTAGGTTTCACGGGTCGGAGTTATTAGAAAAGTAATTTCCTTGTACTACCAAACATTGGTCTCACGCGGTTTCGGGCGAGTAGAGGCTCTTTTGGTGCTTCGTTCGAAATTTTGAAACACAAGCATCCACGTTTAGAGTACTCTGGAACTATGAGGATTGACCTAAATAGACAAAATTATATTTGACCTTGTATGTTTGAAAACCTCATTAAATTATCCGCTTCTTTTTGAAATTTTGACACTTGAAAATCCTATAACTATGATTATTTTGGAATGGAGGAGCTAAATTTGAATCTATTTTGTACACGACTACATATGCTATTATGTACAAAATCAGAGCAAAGATTGGTGCCCCCATAATTTAGGTATGGTTTACAAATGCCATGATATCAAATTCAAATAATTGAATGGACTTAATGTTGAATTCGATTTTTTAAACCACCCTAAGTTGAGTTCAAATGTATGCTAGTTCATAGGTATCTATTTATAATGTTCATTGTGTAACTTTCGTATGTATAATGTGCTTTACACACACAACATGAACTATACTCATGTTTGTATTTGATTGCTAAAGTGATGCATTGTCTGGAGTTCAAAATACTAACTATGTGGATCAATTGTGTCGACTAATAACATAGACATGCTCAAATTCGATAGAATCTAGATGTCTGATGGATCAATGACCGCTCCTTACGCGAATTGCAAATATCATGATCCCATCCTAATACTTGGATACAATTTATATCTTTAATCAATGTGTACAGCAGTCTTTTACGTGTAGTTTCACTCTCCATCGGTGGTCTCTAATGCTCACACACTCTCTCCCGAGGTGTCTTTCTCGCACACATGCTCTAGATATTACCTTCCCTCCCTCTCGTAACCATTTACAACTGTTTTCACTAACCTTTATCACAAGCACTCTTCCTCTCGCAAACATACACACGCGCAATCCCCATCGACCCTTTCTATATACATGGACCTGCCTACGTGTCTCATGTATGCACATTATCTTTAGGCATGTCTCTCATGCATTGTCTCACACCTATCTTCCTAATCGACGAGTATGATTCTAGCAGAGCATTCTGTAGGATGCCCCTTAAAGTTAGGTTGGATGAATAGTAATATCAGAGATAAAGGGGTTACCTTAATTAGTCCGAGAACCTAGGGTTACAAATCCTAGCCGGCTTTGTCAGTGGACACAGAGTCCTTCACAATTCTGCTATCTTTGTCTTGTACGACTAGTCATCCATGGGTCTTCCTAAATGTGTCACGGTCCGACCAATGTGGCGCAGGACGGAACCGAACGAAGGGCCCCACATCGACCCACCAGACCTCACGCGGTGACACACCCTCTGCCCCCACGTCTCATTATCTTCTCACACCCACACATACCAACACAAACACCACACACACAGAAAATTTCTCCTGGTGCCTCTATTCCCTCCCCCTTTCATATACACACTCAAGGGAATGGAATCTCTCGTCGTGACATCATATTCGTCTCTCTCTCTCTCTCTCTCTAGACCACTCGTAATACACACACATACCTCTCTAGGCCCCACCAAATGCATCAACTACACATTCACACATGTTACATCACGTACCCCATTGATCTAAAAAGCCTTCTCTTCACGTTTATTTCGCATACAACATTCCTTTTGAATAAAGTGTGGCCAAAAAATTATTTTAGAGTTTCTACATATATACAACATTACAAAGTTATATGGAGGAGTACGAACGCTAGTAATCATTGCATGGTGCCCACAATGATATTTATCCCGCACTGTGAATTTGTATATTTTTATACTATATACAAAGTTAGTCATAATAAAGAGAAATGAAGAGCATCTCCCTCTCCATCACATACCCCCCCTGTATGCCCCTTTCACGTATGCACACAAAACTATCTCCAGGTTAAGCCCCCAGAAAATTCACGCATGTTTCATCTTTCTCTCGCGATATATGCAATGACGATCATTGTATTTGAAGTGAAAGCACGATACGCACATTGGACTTCGGAATCCACTCATTACAATCACCATTTACGTTTAGTGGTTATTATACAGTCACGAGCTCACCGTACAACTCTGTGTTTGCTCATGACATGACTGGTTGACCAGTTAAACGCTGCACGTGGCACCTCTAGTGTTGCATCACATTATCTCACTACCATCATGCCCCACCTGTCGACTTGTATCTACTCTACATCTACACTCTTATAAAATATATAAAATACACTCTTATAAAAAATAGAGTTGGTGATGATGGTGTGCCTGCCATCCTGCAATATAGGACGTCCGATTTATATCTAACGGATAGGAAGGATACTATGGCAATTTTATAAAAAGGTACCCACACACCTCTCCACATTTGCAAATAAGGCCTTCCCTGTTCATCCTTTTCTCTCACAAGACAAACAAGTCATACAAATGCATCTTGATGTTACGTGCAACGCACGGGCATCTTGCTAGTAAGAATGAAAACAAACGACAAAAAAATATTTGGACGGTGGTTCGAAGTCATGACCGCGGGCACAGCGGACAAGGTGGCCTTGTATTGGTATGATGCGCCGTCTGTTTTAACACACAGGAGCTAGTGTGGTGATTATACACACACGCACGCATGCACACGAACTGCATCCCGGCAACACTCTCACAAACAAATGCACCCACGCACGCATGCAACACTCACACGTACACACGCATCCATGCGTGCATGCAACACTCACACGCACACACGCACGCATGCATGCACACACCAGTACACCACACGACCAACACACACTCTCACGCTCAAGTGCTCAACATACACGTGTATGCGCACACATCAGGCCCTGACAGACACATACACAACCAGGTGATTCCCGCGCACGGGTTGGAGCCTTGTTGCGTCTACGTAAATTTGTGTTTATCTGACCTTTTCCCTATGCGAACTGACAGATGGGACCCACAAGGAACATGGTCAATTTAACTAGTCAACATGGCACCACGCAGACTATTTGGCCGGTCAACAGAGTGCAATCCGATGCTGAACCGTGAGCAAGCGACCGTATAATCACCGCAAAACGTATATAGTGACCATAATCAGCTTATTCTGAAGTTCGGTGACCGTATTACGCTTTTCTCTCGGTAGGCCCTCCAAAACTACATCTCTACACGTCCTTGCATGTTACAGCACTACTACTACACTCTAACACAATAAATCATATGTGTTTTTAGTTTTACTAGATATCATATTGTTATTTATAATTATTCAGTTTGCATACATTAAAATTGCCTTTGAAATGTATGGCCAGTATCATCTACCGTGCGGGAAAAATCCCGCCCTTTCCTGTTTAATCGGGTTTGTATCGATGGATCGTGCGAAATAGCAAAACTGTAGTACTATACAGTACAAGTGATAGTTCACTGGGCCATCGTGTCGTCTACTCCTCCGTCATAAGAGTGGAGCGCTCGCTTTCATAAATCTTCTAGTCCCTTTCGCCGACATGTGGGACATCAAGCTACCGGGTCCACGTGCCATACCGGAATACAGTGCAGAGCAGCCAGGATGAAGCACCCCAGTCATGGCACCGGCGTAGTAATGAGCAATGAGGCGTCAAATCACAAAGCTGCACCTTTCCCACAGTTAAGTTGGAGGGACAAAGTAATAATGCTAAAAAAAGAAGTTGGAGGGACGAAGCAACCATCATTTCACTCGTTGCTGAATCCGCTTCTCCCTCATCTTCTTCAACTTAACCATGTGTTGCTTCTACCATTGTTCTGCCTCAGGTGGGACGTGGATCGGCTTGGTAAAGCACTGACACGTGGGACCGCATGTTAGCAAACCGCCAGGACAACATCCTCCGAAAATAAGAAACCTCCCCCACCATCCGCGTGGCAAAATCACCTCCTTTTTACTAATCTTGATTCTATAATTTTTTAGATCAATATAATTGAGATTTGTATAGATAGCACACAGGAGCAAAACCAAGTGGTATGGTTAAGGGCATCCACAATGTGTAGCCAAATGTTAAAATAGCTTTTGGCATCGTGGGAACCATTGTGGACGGTGTTGCCAAAGCCAAAAAGATGGAACCGAAGCTCCCTAATTGATTGATTGAAGAAATAGAAAAATGCAATGTCTCTGCTCTTTCTCCCATGCTTGGACGCACATACTAGTAGTACAGCATAGAGCACAGAGTCTACTCCCCTGTCCCTTCTATCACAAATCACAAAGCAGCGAGGCGTCAAATCACAAAAGCACGAACGAAGCAACCATCATTTCACTCTTCGCTGACTCCGCTTCTCCATCGTCTTCTTCGAGAAACCATCTCACCCCACTAGTACTCCTAGTAGTACAAGTCCTTTGGTTCAATGAATTCCTTGATGCAAATAAGGCGGTTGGATCGGCTTGCAGGCGGCACTTGCGAACGACTTACCGTGGTCTCCCTCAATGGTGTTCTCCATCGAACGCACTTCCCCAAACCACAAAAAAAGATATCATCAACGTCACTGATGACCCACAAGTGTAGGGTATCTATCGTAGTCCTTTTGATAAGTAAGAGTGTCGAACCCAACGAGGAGCAGAAGGAAATGATAAGCGGTTTTCAGTAAGGTTTTCTGCAAGCACTGAAATTGTAGGTGATAGATAGTTTTATGATAAGATAAATAGTAACGAGTAACAAGTAAATAAAGTAAATAAGGTGCAGAAAGGTGTCCCAATCCTTTATGTAGCAAAGGATAAGCCTGGACAATTTCTAATAATGAGAAAGGAGCTCCCGAGGACACATTGGGAATTATCATCAAGCTTGTTTTCATCACACTCATATGATTCGCGTTCGGTACTTTGATAATTTGATATGTGGGTGGACTAGTGCTTGGGTACTGCCCTTACTTGGAGAAGCATCCCACTTATGATTAACCCCTATTGCAAGCATCCGCAACTACAACAAAAGTATTAAGGTAAACCTAACCATAGCATGAAACATATGAATCCAAATCAGCCCCTAACGAAGCAACGCATAAACTAGGGTTTAAGCTTCTGTCACTCTAGCAACCCATCATCTACTTATTACTTCCCTATGCCCTCCTCTAGGCCCAATAATGGTGAAATTTCTTGTAGTCGACATTCACATGACACCACTAGAGGAGAAGACAACATACATCTCATCAAAATATCGAACGAATACCAAATTCACATGACTACAAATAGCAAGATTTCACCCATGTCCTTAAGAACAAATGTAACTACTCACAAAGCATATTCATGTTCATAATCATAGGTGTAATAATATGCATGAAGGATCTGAACATATGATCTTCCACCAAGTAAACCAATAAGTATCAACCACAAAGAGTAATCAACACTACTAGCAACCCACAGGTAACAATTTGTGGTTTTGGATACAAGATTGGATACAAGAGAGGAACTAGGGTTTGAGAGGAGATGGTGCTGGTGAAGATGTTGATGGAGATTGACCCCCTCCCGATGAGAGGATCGTTGGTGATGATGTTGGTGATGATGTCCCCCTCCCGGAGGGAAGTTTCCCCGGAAGAACAGCTCTGCCAGAGCCCTAGATTGGTTTCGCCAAGGTTCTGCTTCGTGGCGGCGGAGTTTCATCCCGTAAGCTTGCCCATGATTTTTTCCATGGTAAAAGTGATGATATAGTAGAAGGTGGACGCCGGAGGCCCACCAGGGGGCCCAGGAGATAGGCGGCGCACCCTATAGGGGAGGGGCGCCCGTGTCTCCTGGACAGGGTGTGCCCCCCTGGCCTATTTCTTTTGCTTAGAAATTCTTATAAATCCCAAAAAGTTGTTTTGTGGAGTTTCAGGACTTTTGGAGTTGTGCAGAATAGGTTTCCAACGTTTGCTCCTTTTCCAGCTAGAATTCCAACTGCCGGCATTCCCCCTCTTCATGGTAAACCTTGTAAATTAAGAGAGAATAGCCATAAGTAATGAGATATATTGTGTAATAACAGCCAATAATGCAATAAATATTGATATAAAAGCATGATGCAAAATGGACGTACCAACTCCCCCAAGCTTAGACCTCGCTTGTCCTCAAGCGGAAGCCGAAATCGAAAAATATGTCCACATGTTTAGAGATAGAGGTGTCGCTAAAAATAAAATACGGACATGAGGGCATCATGATCATTCTAATAACAACAACATATATAGATTTTGTCATATGATTTCCTATGCTCAAGTAACAAGCAATTCACAATGTCAAGTATGGTTCAGAAACTTCATTGGGAACTAACAAACTATAATCTCAGTCGTTGAAGCAATTGAAATTTATCGTAACATCGGAAAAAGTCAATAAAAGAGCTTTCCAGCAAGTCCACATACTCAACTATCATATAGTCTTCTACAATTGCCAATACTCACGCAATACTTGTGGTTATGGAGTTTTAGACGGACACAGAGAAAGATAGGGGCTTATTGCGTTGCCTCCCAACGTATTCACCTTTAGGTGATGTCAACAATAATAGCCCATGCTAACAAACATCCAATTGGATATGTATATCATGATCTTTCAAACACGAAGAGCTTGCCAAAGGATGAAATAAAAAAGGTAAAGGTGGAGATCACCTTGACTCAAGCACAAAAATAAAAGTATAAAGTAAGAACATGAAGTAAAAGATAGGCCCTTCGCAGAGGGAAGTAGAGGTTGCCATGCGCTTTTAGGGTTGATGCATAAAATCTTAATGCAAGAGAACGTCACTTTATATTGCCCCTTGTGTGTGGACCTTTATTATGCAGTCCGTCGCTTTTATTACTTCCATAACAAGTTCGTACAAAGCTTATTTTCTCTGCACTAATAAGTCATACATAATTAGAGAGCAATTTTTATTGCTTGCACCGATGACAACTTACTTGACGGATCTTACTCAATCCATAGGTAGATATGGTGGACTCTCATGGCAAGAATGGGTTTAAGGATATTTGGAAGCACAAGTAGTATTTCTACTTGGTGCTAGGAATTAGGCTAGCATGAGGGGGAAAGGCAGGCTCAACATGTTCAGAAGGTCAATGACAACATACTTTAACTGAGATGTGAGAAAACATAAACCATTACGTTGTCTTCCTTGTCCACCGTCAACTCTTTTAGCATGTTATACTTAATGAGTGCTCACAATCATAAAAGATGTCCAGGATAGTGTATTTATATGTGAACCTCTCTTTCCTTATCACTCCTTATTAATTGCAACGATGACCAAAACTACGTTCATCAACTCCCAACAATTTTTATGCCTCATACTTTCTATGTGTGAAGTTCTCACTATCCATAAGATCAATATGAACTCTTTTATTCTTTCTACTTTCTCAAGATCATAGCACATAGCAAAGCCCTTGACTCAACACTAATCTTTATTATAGATAGCTCGCGGACTCGAATACAAAAAGAGATCACAGAGCAAAACTCAAACTACTTGATATCAAAACTTCAATCTACTAGATCAAGATACTACTAAAAGGATCGAACTAAATAAAGCGGTAAAGATAGGAGTGTGATGGTGATACGATACCGGGGCACCTCCCCCAAGCTTGGCAGTTGCCAAGGGGAGTGCCCATACCCATGTGATTATGTCCTCAGAGGTGATGGAGGTGGTGATGATGATGGTGGATAATCGCACATTGAGTGTAAAAGCTCCTCCAACTTGCGGATAATGCCCTTTAGCCCTGCAATATGATCCTTCAACAGAATATTCTCCTTTGTGAGATACTTGTTCTGTATGCGAGCTAACTCAATCATCTTGAAAGATTCAATCTCTGTTGGAGTAAAGAGGTTAGGTAAAGGTTGAGGGATATCTTCTTCTTTCACCGCCGGAGCTTGAACCTCCATGGCTTCCTTGATCCCTTCATCCTTGTTGATCTCTTCTGGTTCTTCTCTTTTCAGCTCTATCTTCAAAAGCCAAGCATCCTTGACTTCATTGTTGGAGGAGGGTGAAGTAATGGTGCTCTAAATCTGCAACGGAAATAGCTCGAAGTGAAAACAGAGGAAATTTGCGTGATACGGTGGTCAAAACCCTCAGGAGTATATATAATGAATTTTTACCGATCAAAATACGTAACATGCAAGAAAACGGAGTCCGGGAGGCACACGAGGTGCCCACGAGACAGGGGGGCGCGCCCTACAGGGGGGGCGCCCTCCACTCTCATGGGAGCCTCGTGTCCCTTTAGGACTACTTCTTTCTTCCTAAAATTCTTAAATATTCCAAAACTGATAAAAATTGTCATTGGAGTTGTTTTGGAGTCGGTTTACTTACTGTACCGCATACCTATGCCTTTTTAGAGTCTGTAGCATTCTGGAAAGTGTCCCTTATGTATTCCTCAGGGGTTACGGTTTCAATAATATTAGTTTCAACATTGATAGGATTACCTGAAATATAATGTTTAATTCTTTGACCGTTTACCACCCTCGGATTTGTGCCTTCGAAGTTGTAGATTTTTATGGCACCAGAATGATACACCTCCTCGATAACGTAGTTGAATAATAACACATAATCTCCTATGTTAAACTCACACTTTTGTATCCTCTTATCATGCCAGCGTTTGACTTTTTCTTTGAAAAGCTTGGCATTCTCATAGGCTTGGGTTCTCCATTCATCAAGTGAGTTAATATCGAATAACCTCTTCTCACCAGCAAGTTCAAAGTCATAATTGAGCTCTTTAATAGCCCAATATGCTTTATGTTCAAGTTTAAGAGGTAAATGACATGCTTTTCCATAAACCATTTTATATGGAGACATACCCATAGGATTTTTGTATGCAGTTCTATAGGCTGATAATGCATCATCAAGTTTTTTGGAGCAATTCTTTCTAGATATATTCACAGTCTTTTGCAAAATTAATTTGAGCTCTCTATTGCTCAACTCTACCTGACCACTAGACTGAGGATGATAAGGAGATGCTATTCTATGATTGACATCATACTTAGCGAGCATCTTACGGAAAGCACCATGAATAAAATGTGAACCACCATCAGTCATAAGATATCTAGGGACTCCAAACCCTGGAAAAATAACTTCTTTAAGCATTTTTATAGAAGTGTTATGATCAACACTACTAGTTGGAATAGCTTCTACCCACTTAGTAACGTAATCAACAGCAACTAAAATATGTGTATAACCATTAGAGGCAGGAAAAGGTCCCATATAATCAAAGCCCCAAACATCAAATGGTTCAATAACAAGAGAATAATTCATAGGAATTTCTTGACGTCTACTAATGTTACCTATTCTTTGACATTCATCACAAGATAAGATAAACTTACGAGCATCTTTGAAGAGTGTAGGCCAATAAAAACCAGATTGTAGTACCTTGTGTGCAGTTCTATCTCCAGCGTGGTGTCCACCATAAGATTCAGAGTGACACTTGCGTAGGATCTGTTCCTATTCATGCTCAGGCACACAACGTCTGATAGCACCATCTACTCCTTCTTTATAAAGGTGTGGATCATCCCAGAAGTAATGTCTTAAATCATAAAATAACTTTTTCTTTTGCTTGTATGTGAAACTAGGCGGTAAATATTTAGCAACAATGTAATTAGCATAATCAGCATACCAAGGAGCAGTACGAGAAGCATTGACGACCGCTAATTGTTCATCAGGGAAGCTATCAGTAATAGGCAGTGGGTCATCAAGAACATTCTCTAACCTAGACAAGTTACCTGCAACGGGGTTCTCAGCTCCCTTTCTATCAATAATGTGCAAATCAAACTCTTGGAGCAAGAGAACCCATCTAATGAGTCTAGGCTTAGCATCTTTCTTTTCCATAAGATATTTAATCGCAGCATGATCAGTGTGAATAGTAACTTTGGAATCAACAATATAAGGTCTAAACTTATCACATGCAAACACAACTGCTAAGAATTCTTTTTCAGTGGTAGCATAATTTCTCTGGGCAGTATCAAGAGTCTTACTAGCATACTGGATAACATTCAATTTCTTATCAACTCTTTGCCCTAAAACAGCACCTACAGCACAATCACTAGCATCGCACATAATTTCAAAAGGTAAATTCCAATCAGGTGGCTGAACAATAGGTGCAGTGATCAAAGCTTTCTTAAGCACTTCAAACGCTTCTACACAATCATCATCAAAGACAAAAGGAATATTGTTTTGCAATAAATTAGTCAGAGGCCTAGAGATTTTAGAAAAGTCCTTAATGAACCTCCTATAAAAACCGACATGACCAAGGAAACTTCTTATACCTTTTATGTCCTTGGGACATGGCATCTTTTCAATAGCATCAACTTTGGCTTATCAACTTCAATACCTCTCTCAGAAATCTTGTGCCCCAAGACAATGCCTTCATTAACCATAAAGTGACACTTTTCCCAATTCAGGACGAGACTAGTGTCTTTGCATTTCTGCAAAACTCGATGAAGGTTGCTCAAACAATCATCAAAAGAGGATCCATAGACAGAGAAGTCATCCATGAATACCTCACAAATCTTTTCACAAAAATCAGAGAATATAGCCATCATGCATCTCTGAAAGGTAGCAGGTGCATTACATAAACCAAAAGGCATATGTCTATAAGCAAAAGTACCAAAAGGGCAAGTAAAAGTAGTTTTAGATTGATCCTTCACTAACACAGGTATCTGAGAGAAACCAGAATAACCATCTTGGAAGCAAAAATGTGTGTGTTTGGATATCCTTTCTAGCATTTGATCAATAAAAGGTAAACGGTAATGATCTTTCTTAGTAGCTATATTTAAATTACAGAAATCAATTGCCATCCTATAACCTATAATAATTCTTTGCGGGATCTATTCATCTTTATCATTAGGAACGACGGTAATACCTCCCTTTTTAGGGACACAATGGATAGGGCTTACCCATTCACTATCAGCAACGGGATAAATAATACCTGCCTCAAGGAGCTTTAGTATCTCCTTTCTTACCACTTCCTTCATCTTGGGATTTAATCGTCTTTGAGGATCTCTAACTAGTTTGGCATCTTTCTCCACTGAAATCTTGTGTTGACATAATGTGGGACTAATACCCTTAAGATCATCCAGAGTATATCCAATAGCTGCTCGGTGCTTCTTCAGAGTTTTCAATAATCTTTCTTCTTCTTTCTCTGAAAGGTTAGCACTAATAATAATAGGATATATTTCTTTTGCATCAAGATAAGCATACTTAAGATTATCATGTAATGGTTTGAGTTCGAACACGGGATCACCCTTGGGTGGAGGGGGATCCCCAAGAACTTCAATGGGAAGGTTATGTTTCAGCATAGGTTCCTGATTAAGGAACACCTCATCTATTTCTTCCCTTTCTTTCATAAACATATCGTTCTCATGGTCTAGCAAATATTGTTCTAACGGATCAGTTGGAGGAACAACAATGGAAACAAGACCAATAATCTCATCCTTACTAGGTGGTTCCCTTTCACGAGGTTGTCTACTAAACTTAGATAAATTAAACTCATGAGACATACCATCTATGCCAACAGTGACAATATTATTTTCACAATTAATCTTAGCACTAGTAGTATTCAAGAAGGGTCTACCAAAAATAATGGGACAAAACGCATCTTGTGGGGAAGCAAGAACAAGAAAATCAGCAGGATATTTGACCTTCCCACTCAAAACTTCAACATCTCTAACAATCCCAACATGTTTAATGGTATCCCTATTAGCAAGCTTAATAGTAACATCAATGTCTTCTAATTCAACGAGTGCAATGTCGTGCATAATTTCTTTATATAAATCATAAGGGATAGCGCTGGCACTAGCACCCATATCACGTAAACCATGATAACAATGATCTCCTATTTTAATAGAAATAACAGGCATGCCTATGACATGTCTACGTGTCTTAGTATCAGGTCTAGCAATATTAGCAGTCTCACCCAAGAAAGAAATGACATGCCCATCTAAGTCCTCATCCAAGAGATCTTTAACCATAGCAATACTAGGTTCAACATTAATTTGCTCAGGAGGTGTATAAGTCCTAGCATTACTCCGATGAACAACAGTTGAAGCTTTAGCATGATCCTTTATCCTAACAGGGAAAGGAGGTTTTTCAACATAAGTAGTAGGAACAATAGGATCACTATAAGTAATAGTCTTTTCTTCGACTGCAATAGGTGCGACTACTTTCACTTCAACAGGAGGATTATATTGAAACCACTTCTCTTTAGGGAGATCAACATGAGTAGCAAAAGTTTCACAAAAAGTAGGTACTATCTGAGAGTCAAGTACATACTTGGTGCTAAATCCACGAAAAGCATCGGTATCCATAAAAGATTTAACACAATCGAACTTAGGTGTCATACCTGACTCCTTACCATCGTTGGAACCCCAATCTTCAGAGTTGCATTCAATTCTTTCCAATAAGTCCCATTTGAAATCAATAGTCTTCAGCATATAAGAACCAGCACAGGAAGTATCAAGCAGGTTGCGATTATCAAGAGAAAGCCGAGCATAAAAATTCTGAATAATCATTTCCGGAGGGAGTTCACGATTGGGGCATGAATATAACATTGACATAAGCCTCCCCCAAGATTGAGCGATGGTTTCTCCTTCGCGAGGCCAGAAATTATATATGTAATTACGATCACGATGAACAAGATGCATAGGATAGAACTTCTAGTGACATTCCAACTTCAATCGCTTATAATTCCAAGATCTCGTATGATCACATAGCCTATACTAGGTCGATGCATCTCCCTTCAAAGATAAAGGGAATACCTTCCTTTTTACAACATCATCGGGAATACCTGCAAGCTTAAATAATCCACAAACTTCATCCACAAAGATAAGGTGTAAATCGGGATGCAATGTTCCATCTCCTGCAAATGGATTAGCTAGCAGTTTCTCTATCATACTCGAAGGAAGCTCAAAGTGAATATTTTCATAAAGTTCAGTAGGTTGAGGAGAAACTCTTTGCTCTTTTGGTTGGGGTGAAGATACCCCAAACAAGCCCCTCAAAGGATTAGTTTCCATAGTGACAGGTAACAGAAAATTTCAGCACACTATATAAATGTTTCCTTACCAAGTTCCACTCACCAAAAGCGCTACACTCCCCGGCAACGGTGCAAGAAAAGAGTCTTGATGACCCATAAGTATAGGGGATCTATCGTAGTCCTTTCAATAAGTAAGAGTTGCAAACCCAACGAGGAGCAGAAGGAAATGATAAGCGGTTTGCAGTAAGGTTTTCTGCAAGCACTGAAATTGTAGGTGATAGATAATTTTATGATAAGATAAATAGTGACGAGTAACAAGTAAATAAAGTAAATGAGGTGCAGCAAGGTGGCCCAATCCTTTATGTAGCAAAGGATAAGCCTGGACAATTTCTAATAATGAGAAAGGAGCTCCCGAGGACACATTGGGAATTATCGTCAAGCTAGTTTTCATCACGCTCATATGATTCGCGTTCGGTACTTTGATAATTTCATATGTGGGTGGACCGGTGCTTGGGTACTGCCCTTACTTGGACAAGCATCCCACTTATGATTAACCCCTATTGCAATCATCCGCAACTACAACAAAAGTATTAAGGTAAACCTAACCATAGCGTGAAACATATGGATCCAAATCAGCCCCTAATGAAGCAACGCATAAACTAGGGTTTAAGCTTCTGTCAACTAGAAACCCATCATCTACTTATTACTTCCCTATGCCCTCCTCTAGGACCAATAACGGTGAAGTGTCATGTAGTCGATGTTCACATGACACCACTAGAGGAGAAGGCAACATACATCTCATCAAAATATCGAACGAATACCAAATTCACATGACTACTAATAGCAAGACTTCACCCGTGTCCTCAGGAACAAACGTAACTACTCACAAAGCATATTCATGTTCATAATCAGAGGTGTAATAATATGCATGAAGGATCTGAACATATGATCTTCCACCAAGTAAACCAATAAGTTTCAACTACAAGGAGTAATCAACACTACTAGCAACCCACAGGTACCAATTTGTGGTTTTGGATACAAGATTGGATACAAGAGATGAACTAGGGTTTGAGAGGAGATGGTGCTGGTGAAGATGTTGATGGAGATTGACCCCCTCCCGATGAGAGGATCGTTGGTGATGACGTTGGTGATGATTTCCCCCTCCCGGAGGGTAGTGTCCCTGGCAGAACAGCTCTGCCAGAGCCCTAGATTGGTTCCGCCAAGGTTCCGCCTCGTGGCGGCGGAGTTTCGTCCTGTAAGCTTGCCCACGCTTTTTTCCAGGGTAAAAGTGATGATATAGCAGAAGATGGACGCCGGAGGCCCACCAGGGGGCCCAGGAGAGAGGGGGCGCGCCCTATACGGGGGCGCGCCCCCTGTCTCCTGGACAGGTTGTGGGCCCCTTGGCCTATTTCTTTCACTCAGAAATTCTTATAAATCCCAAAAAGTTGTTTCGTGGAGTTTCAGGACTTTTGGAGTTGTGCAGAATAGGCTTCCAACGTTTGCTCCTTTTCAAGCCAGAATTCCAGTTGCCGGCATTCCCCCTCTTCATGGTAAACCTTGTAAAATAAGAGAGAATAGCCATAAGTAATGAGATATATTGTGTAATAATAGACCATAATGCAATAAATATTGATATAAAAGCATGATGCAAAATGGATGTATCAGTCACCACAGTGGGGAAGGAAGTCAAATATAGTTACTAGTACCTCCATTTTTTTTTGTACACAAGGCCAGTATATCAAAATTACAATTTGCAAAGGGCCACTAACACTAATCGAGGCAAAATTGATGGGGTTAGCAACCAAGGACATTAATATCCCCTGCATGCATGCGGAAGTGAGAAGGTTGGTTTGGACGACGCTGCATTGATCAAGTGATGAGGAGTGAGATGGTTAGCTCTTTGGTCTTTTGAGAAAAAAATACGCATTAATTGACACGTGAAACGAGGATTTGTATCGATTAAATCCCGCGAAGGAAAACCATGCCTTTCTTTTTTAACACTAGTACTCCTAGTATATACGTACTTATCCTGTTTGGGTCTAGGCCTTGCATTGCCAAACTTCACCACACATTTTTGCCAAGCTTGCCTAAAGTTTTCAAAATGAGAAGGAGGTACACTTGCGCACGGCTATCGCGGTCGCACCGCACCATCACACGGTCGCTCCTGCACACCGCGGTTGCACCGCACCCTCACACAGTCGCTCCTGCACGCCGCAAACCCAACCAAGGGAACGCACCCTCACTGACACGTGCTGTCGCATGTGAACAAACCAAACTCAGCCATCCTATCGCTGACACATAATTTTCATTCATAGAGTATGTTTATCCAACCGCATGTTGGGGAGTATCCGTACGGCCCGTGCGGTGGTCTGTTGGGGAAGAAGAAGAGGTGAGGAAGAAGGAAAGAAGGGTTAGGAGACGTAGGATATTCATCCAACCGCCTGAAATGGTAGACTGACCCAAGTCAGGCGACTTTCATAAAAAATATAAGTTTTTACACAGCAAAACATCCATAAAAACAACAACATAAAGAAAAACTATCACTGCTCGCGGAAAGAGACAGCCTCATCGTCTTTGGCTGCCGGCGCGAACCAGCCGTAGCTCCCGACGTGTGTCTCCGCACCATGGTTGTCCTTGGCCTCCAGCTACTCGTTCAAGCGGAGCGTGCGGGCGCTCTGCACGGACGAGAGCATAGCCTGGTTCAAGTCGAGGACGTCTGGTTCCTCCTGCAGGAGGGCCTCGATGGCAGCAGCATCCGCCCGCTCCGCGTCGAGTCGAGCCTCCGCCGCCCGGTTCAAGTCCAGGATGCCCGGTTCTGCCTGCAGGAGGGCGTCGATGAGAGCGGCATCCGCATGCTCTGCGTCGACTCGGGCCTCTGCCACCTAGTTCAAGTCCAGGACGTCCGGTTCCGCCTGCAGGAGGGCCTCGATGGCAGCGGCATCCGCGCGCTCCGCCTCAAGTTGAGCCTCCGCCGCCCGTTTCACATCCACGACATCCGGTTCCGCCTGCAGGAGAGCCTCGATGGCAGCGGCATGCGCGTGCTCCACGTCGAGTTGAGCCTCTGCCTCCCGGTCCTCCTTTAGTATCGCCATGTTGAACCGCTGGTCCGCCTGCACCATGGGGGACTCGGACGCCGGCACGAAGTCGACGTCCATCCTCTCATACCCATCGGGGGCCTTTTGCGCCGCGACCTCTGCCTTGAACATTGGATCAGCTTCCTCCTCCTCGTAGCTTGGCTCCAGAGAACTCGGGGATTGGCCCGCTACAAAGTGAGCTTGGGAACAGAGGTCCGTGGCGCCGACCGTCGCCGCGATTTATGCGCGGCGCTCCGGCATCAGCATCTTGTAGTAAGTGATCTTGCGGCGCACCATGGCTTTCCGGTGAACTAGGGGACGCTTGATGCGGGCTAGGGGATCGAAAGGTGGGGGATGGGCTGGAGATTTGGTGTGGTTTTAGGGCAGTGGCTGGCGTAGGCCGAGCAGCGAAGGTTCTGGTGTGAATAGTGGTTCCGATGACGACCGGTCAATTGGTTTTGACTGTACATTGCTCTTGTCGCGTTCGCATTGCAGCCCGGCACGCTGGACCCTCCACGTCACTCACTGAATGGAACATGCTTCGTCTTGCGTTTTCGCTCGCTTGTGGGACCGCAGTTGAGAGCAAACCGACGTCCGTCCCCCTCCCCCGCTCGTGTCATTTATTATACTACCACTCGCTCCATTTTATGCGGAGTAAATACAAACAGAGGGAGTATACTACGGATGAGGATCCCCTGACGTGGCCGAACCCATTGAGTAACTGACATGTGGGGCCTAGCAAGCATGGGGTCTGCCAGTAAGTGACCGAAAGGGAGGGCAAGGTAGGGATACCTACGTTAGAGGATCCACTTCCACTACTAGTCCCTCCTTCCATTTACTATACAGGGCCTAATGCATTTTTCGAGGCTAACTTTGACCAAATGTTAGAGTAATAATATATGACATGCAACTTACACAAAGCATACGGTCAAATTCGTATGTGAAAGGAGTTTCCAATGATATAATTTTCACATTATACATCTCATGTACTCCCTCCGTTCAAAATTACTTGACTTTCATTTGTTCAAAAATGAATGTACCTATATACTAAAACATGTCTAGATACATCTATATTTTAATAAATGGAAGTCATGTATTGTGGAATGGACGGTGTACTATTAATCTTGTCAATAGTCAAATTGGAAACCATCTCGAGTACAAATCTAGGAGTACGTACGAATCTAACAATATTGATTGGGCGCTGTTGAATGTTGATACCTTCTTGATCAAAGTAGAGATACTTTGACAACACATAAAACCTATATGTAAACTAGAAAAGATATGAGGGAGTATATTGTACGTTCAAAACCGAAAAGAACATTGAATACCCTTTATATATGATTTGCGGATGCTATGATCACCGGTTCAAAATTTTGAATCCTCCTTAGGTATCACGTGCCGCACTCGTTCCCTCTCGATCTCATCTCAGGGTCCGGAGATCTATTGTAAGAGGACTAGGGTGGGTACATGCGAATGATACTTGGCGGAATGTTCAAATGAGGCATGCGGGAGGATGTACTCGACTGGAGGGCGACATGATCGATGGAGAAGAGTGTTGGAGAGGAATGAGAAATAAGCAAACGCCACATGATTATACTTGAACTGCTCAAATAAACAATAAGTTGTCTCGCTTGGCCTACATATTGAAAGGCCTAATGCGCAACATGGAGCACTAACGCTCGAATATGGCCAGGAAAACAAGGAAACCGACATGTGGGGCACAACCGTCGAGACGACGTAGCGCATACTAGTCCAATGGAGGAGCTGGCCCACGACCTCCTTGCCACCGACAACCATTCATGTGGGTCGTTGGGGCCAACAACGGGGTGCAGCTCCAGCATCGCCTCTGGACAAGGCAACCACGGTGAGCGACACGCTCATATCGTCGCTAGACACGGTCGGTTTCAGTGTGCCAAGGGTGGCGTTAGTGCTGTGGCATGACCAACAGTATGTTTGGTTTGTGCCCAAGGTTGCCCCATCAAAGCATTGGGTAGCCAAAATTTTGGTTGAGGTATTGGTTGCCCATGATTTGGCCGACTTTGTCAAGAAAAATGAACTAGAGTTGGCTAGAGTTGATTGGCATGCCAAAAAAAATGGCAACCATCCAAACAAAGACCAATCTTTGGGTCATGACCAAAATTTTGGTAAGGTGCACTTTGGCCACAATCCAAACACACCCCAACACCCGGCTCGTCGAGGATGCACGGGGCGCCGTGACACGTCCATGGAGTGGTGTAACGCGGCCAACTACATCCTCTGGACCTGAGACCATGCTGGGTCGTCTTGCTTTTTCAATGACATGCGGGGATCGCATGTGAGCAAAGGGCATCTCCAACGTTGCCACGACCGCAGCTGACTACCCTAGCACACCAAAACCCTCGTCCCTCGCGCCGTTGCGCGGTGCGTTCCCAGCTGGCGCTAGCTTCCCGCATTCATGCCGTCCATTCATATGTCGTTTTTAAGAGGCTCGGTGCACGAGGATCCAACTCCGGTGACTTAATGACGCACCCGGACGCTTGGCCTCATAGGAATGCGCTACTTAAAGCGGCAACGCCCAGCTAACCTCCACACCATAGCGCATCGTCCTCCTACCTGGCACCACATCCGCCATGACCGCAAGTGCGAACGCTCTGTGGGAGAGCTTGTCTTCGGGGATGAAGCTCGAGGTCGCCGCCCTCGCTCAAGTCGCCTCTTGCGACGCAATAGCGCCGTAGCCGGACGCGGACGCGACCGCACAAGCAGTGGCCACGCTGGCAGCCGACGACGGGAGCACCGTCAGCCACGCGTCCTTCTTGCCGCCGTTCAACGTCCGACACCGCCGAGGTTGGGGACTCCTCCGAGGATGAGTAGGGCATGGGACGCGGCATGGCATGGTGTGCCAACTGGCCGGTCCGTCTCCCGTGTTCTACTTTTCCTCGCCGGAGACAACACCTTCACTTCACGGGTCTTGAATCCCGCCCCCATACATAGAGATCGCAGATGGAGGATGTCGGTCGCTGCCATACGACTGTAGAATAGGTTTAGGGTCGGGTTTGTTTTATTTTTCTGTCCTATAAAAGTTTGAAATGTAATAAAAATCTGCCGTGTTTGCATTAATCTCGGCCGGTGTATATGAACTTTCACAATAATATACATATTGTACGAGTACTAGCAAGATGCCCGTGGGTTGCATTAGGTGTAGCATTACTCGTTCTAAAAAACCCAACTAAGCAAACCTCCCAACATATCGCGCGGGAAAACAACCGGCCGCGCCATTTTAGTAGTAGTATCGATGGATCGCGCGAAGCAACAAATTTTTTTTAGGGGGCGAAGCACCCAGCTTTTTTCTTGAGGAAAAAAGGCGGTACACTCACAACACTCCTGTAGCACTCACGCGCTTCAGCTTGCCTCTTCACCGACACATCGGACTGCACTTGGAGAAACCGACCATGCGCCAAACTCCCCCCGCCCATCGCGCGAAAATCCTCCCCCCCCACACAAAA
>NC_041381.1:514325062-514332520 GCF_002162155.2 Triticum dicoccoides | reverse complement strand
CCCCTCCCCCCGTCCCCCTCCACTCCATTCGCTCCGCCAAAGCCGCCCTCCCCGCCACGCCGATACGTCGGCGCCGCGGATCGTTGAGGGGACGCACGGTGATCCTCTCGCTCCCACAGTACGCTGTCATAGACTGCCGTCCTCTAGCCGCGCCGCCACCTCCGACTACGTTCTTGTGGAGGCACACGACGGTCAGCGTCGCCACCGTTGGCAACGTTCATGTGGAGAGGCACAGCGGCCAGCTTCTCCCACGGTACGCGCATTCTAGACTGAGGCCCCGTTCATGTCGGTGTAGTGTTGAATGTTAGCTGATAGACGCTGTTAATCTCACTATTTGCCGTAGTAGTTTCCTATCAATATGCTCTGCTTAAGAAGCATCCTTGCCCTGTTCTGCACTCAATCTACTTAGCTGAGATGGCATGCCAAGGACAATTAGTTGCAAAAATATCCTGCCATATATTTATTGTGACGTAGATTGCCATGGTCTTGTAGCCAATCTGTTAGGTGAAATAGCTCTACACCGTTTTATACTCGATCTTTGTTCCTGCGATGGCCTTCGATAGTATGATGGCTGCGTGCTCAGCCTCATTGACTGCTGAAACAGCCTGCCATAATTTAGCACTCAGATCTGTTTGCTGAATTAGCTTTACATATATTTCGTTACTTAGATCTGCTCGTCCAAATATCTTGCCATAGCTTTAGATATCGACCTAGGTATTTTTTCTGGACTTCATAAAAAAGCATATATGTTTTTCCTGTAATATCTAGTAGAAGAACTAATTTGTATGTCTAACAGATAGACATGACTTGGATAACTTCTGCTCGGAGATTCTCCGCTGCATATGTCGAGGGGATTGAAAACTTCATGAACTTTATTAGAGCTGAGTACGGTGGTACAAAATTAGATGTGCTCTACCCATGTAGCAGTTGTATGAATTCAGTTACAAGACCCCAGTCAACTGTACAAAATCATCTACACTTGTATGGGATGTTGGTCACATATACTAGGTGGGTTCATCATGGTGAAGCTGTGAACGTCAATGTTATTGACTATGTGGAAGCAGCAGATCACCATCTTGATCTGCCTGATGCTCAGGTGGAAGAGGAGGAGGAGGTGGTGGTGGCGGAGCCAGTGTGTTTGACCAACATTGAAACAATGCTATGAAATGCTCATGCATTCCGTGAACTTTCACCTACAGAAGAAAAATGGTGGTCCGGCATGTTGGAACAATGCAACGTTGCTGTCACCCCAGGAAATAAGCTGTCAGTATTCTCGGTGAAGACATCTGAGCGGATGACCAACAAATCATTCGATGCGATGTTGGCTGCTTTCCGCAAATCTTTCCCAGATGCGTCTGAGCTGCCACACACCTACAGTAAAATGAAGAATTTCCTTCGTGCAGTTGGAATTGGATATGATATGATCCATGTTTGTAAGAATAATTGTGTTCTGTTTCGGAAGGATTATGCCAACTTAAGTGAATGCCCTAAATGCAAATCATCAAGATGGAAAGATGGCGATGCTATGAAGAGGACTCCTCATAATGTTCTGAGACATTTCTCAATTACACCAAGATTGCAGAAGTTGTTTCATGATGCTGAAACAAGAGAGGATGTACTGTGGCATTCTAGGAACCAGGAGTACAGAGATCAGAATGTAATGAGCCATCCATCTCATGATAGTGAGTGGAAAAGCTTCAATGATAAACACAAAAAGTTTGCTGCTGACCCGAGAAACATTAGACTTGGCTTAGCTTCAAATGGATTTAACCCATTTGGCCACCAGAGCGCCACATATAGCATCTGGTCAGTGCTTGTTATCCCTTACAACATGCCTCCAAATGTCTGCACCAAAGAATCAAACTACATGATGGTCTTGCTCATCCCAGGTCCAAAAAGTCCTGGAAAGGATTTTGATTTGTTCATGGAGCCTCTTGTGGAGGAACTTCAACAGCTATGGAAGGGTGTTCTCACTCGAGACCTATATAGCAGCCCACCAGCTGATTTCTTTCTGCGTCCTATTATAATTTGGTGCATCCATGATTATCCGGCTTTGGGCACTATGTCAGGGTGAACGACACATGGTTACAATGCATGTGTTCGCTGTGACAGGAATCCGCTGTCATACGCAATACTTAGCAAGATCTGTTACATTGGACACCACCGTTTCCTTGCCAAGGACAAGCCGCATCCTAGAAAATACCGAAGACATGTGTTCAATGCAAAGCATGAAAACCGTGATGCGCCAAAGAGGCTCACCGCCGATGAGTTGCAAGTGGAATTAGAGAAGGTCAGGCATATTACACCAGGAAACCATCCTGGTAATGGTAGCGGGAAAACGAAGCGTGGCAGGGCAGAAGAGAGATTATTGTTTACCCACAGGTCCACTTTGTGGGACTTGGAGTATTGGAAAGATTTGGATCCGCGGCATAATCTTGATGTGATGCACATCGAGAAAAATATATCTGATAGCATTATCGGCACACTTCTTAATATTCAAGGCAAGATGAAAGATACCTTCAAATCTAAGATTGATTTGACACACCTGGGTATCAGAAAGGATTTGCAGGTGCAAGATGAAGGTAAACCACGGGATATAGCACCAGTTGTGTATGTCTTGGACAAGGTAAGAAGAAAAGAATTCTACGAGGTCCAGTCACGTGTGAGATTCCCACATGGATTTGCTTCCAACCCTGAAAGGAGAGTTAGTGCAGATGGTAACAAGGTACAAGGGTTGAAAACTCATGACTGCCACATCCTACTTCAAAGGGTTTTACGTGTTATCCTTAGAGGATTGGGCTGCCCTGACTTATACAGAGCAGTTGCAGAGTTGGGACAATTCTTCAGGGAACTCTGCAGTAGAAATATCAGGATAGATGCTTTGGATCGTCTTAGAGACAAGATACCAACTATCCTATGCGACCTTGAGAAGATATATCCTCCAGCCTTCTTTGATGTGATGGTGCATTTGGCTGTTCATCTACCTGATGAGGCACTACTTAGAGGTCCAGTACAGTATGGTTGGATGTACCCTATTGAAAGGCGGCTAGGCACTTTCAAGGGCTATGTTAGGAACAGAGCTAGACCCAAGGGTTCCATTGCAGAGGCCTACATTGCTACAGAAGCGTTGACATTCTGCTCAAAATACATTGAAACAACTGATCAGCTTAGTAAAAAGGTGGGTGAAGACAATCCTGGGTTCAATGTTTTCGATTATTCTATTCGAGTTACAGGGAAGAGTCGACAAGAGGACAAACCTAAAGATTTGGACAAAATGGTTTGGTATGTGTTGAATAACTGTCCTGAGATACTACCTTATATGAAGGAAGTGCAGTACTGCAGCTTATACATCGTAATCTACTAAACTTACAGCACATTCTTATATATTTAGATGTTTGACGTGATCACTATGTTGTGCAGAATCTACAAAGAGGAGTTACTACCACAAAATGCAAGAAACATCGACAAACTGGTTATGGCAGGATTTGCGAAATGGTTCAAGAACCATGTAAGCTTTTGAAGTGCACTGTCAGTTTTTTTAATATATTGAGTACATAAGATGATCAGCTTGTCTATTTTCTAACCATAGGTTAAGAAGATGCGGGAGGATGGGCAGGCAGTTGATGATGCCCTTTACTCACTAGCAATGGGTCCTGATACTCGGGTAAGACATTATGAATCTTGCGTTGTTGGAGATGTGCGCTACAACACCCTTGCAGGAGACGAAGGCAGGAAGACACAAAATAGTGCCATCATGAGCACGGATACGTATGACAAAGAGACAACTGAAATGTATGCTAACATAACAGATATTGTTCAGTTGCAGTATATCTCCAGTTTCGAGGATCATCGGTGTGTGGTTCTGTTGTGCTGTCGTTGGTATAACCTGTTTTCCAGGATCGCAAAACCCAGAGCTGATGATTATTTTAAATCCATCTATGTCAAGGCGGTGTACCAGACCAACGAGCCTTTTATTTTGGCAAATCAAGCAACACAGATATTTTTCTTGGAAGACACATTTGCATGTAGCGATGACTGGAGAGTATTGCAAAGGTTTGAGCAGAGGAATTCGTTTAATGAAGTTGCACAACAAGATGATGCTTACACTGCTCCTGATGTACAAGATAACACGGATGTTCCTAATATCTTTGAGAACCATCACGTCAATGACGCCGGCAAAAAGATTGCCTGTCGTGCTGTGGACATACAAGAGTTGATCAAGAAGAAGCCAACGTTCGAGGATGTTGAGGACGAAGAAGAAGATGACACCATAGGGAATTACGATTTAGACTGATACACATGGCGAAGATGTTGACGCTGCTGCTGCGGATGATGATTACCTTGCTTTTGTCGTATTTGCCTGTTAGAAGACGTTTTTTATCTACTATGTGAAATTGTGTTTGCTATGACAACTGAAACCTGATGAACATGTTGTTTAGTATTTTGCTGTGAGAACATCACTTGTTATGTATGCTGATTTGTGTTTGGTGATTGTATGACAACTAAAATATGATGACATTGTTGTTTAGTTGTACTCATATTTGGCTGTAGAACTTGAATTTGATGACATAGTTTGCTGCTGGACTGCAATTTGCTCGACGTCTTTGAATGAGAACAAAGCTGACCCGACAGGGCCTCTGCTATTTATTTATTTATGAGAAAAAGGGGATACCCCCTGATTTCTGTTAATAGAAATCATTAGATGTTCACAACACTATGCCCAGCCTGCTACACAGGTTTCGTTCATTACTAGTTTTAGCAAAGTGCTCATGTCGTAGCCACCGAATACATCACGAGTGCTACATACACTTCAAATAAAGAGACAATCATCCTACAGAGCACATCGATTTTGCCCATTATCTTCACAAGATCTTTCATCTCCTCATTGTTGTCAAGGCCGTTCAGCAGCTGTTGCTTGTCCATGATCAGAGGAACTGCATCTTTAACCTTCTGCTCTGCATCTTCCTATTCCGCGGTTCCTTCAGTTACTTGTCCAACACCCCAACCTGCTGGTATTGGGATTCCTCGGCTAAGCAAATAATCAGCGTAGTTGCATTACCCCACATCAGCAACTTCCCAGAAATACAAATCACACGAATCTTCCCTTTTCTGCACGAATCAAATTGGAACATCATCAACCAAACTATTAAAAAAATTAGCAACCGAAAGCAGCAGAACATCACTTCAACATATTATTACCCCATGATTCGGGCATTTGTAGAAGACTCGGCCAGGGTTGAGGATTGTGGTTGAGACTCAACGGATGACTCTGCGTGATTTGTAGCAGTGGCACCACACTAACGGCAGAGGGTTGCGATGAGCAATCGGCTGCGGTGCGCGTGCCGGCGGGGGTGTGATGAGACCCACATGCGATGGTATGGGTGGCGACTTGGCACATATCTGGTTGTTGCCTACTGAAGAGCAGGTGGACGAGCAGCCAGCGGACATGGTTGCTGCGACCAGAGCTTCTGATGCTAGGCGGAGTAAGTAGAGATGACGAGAAGCGAACGTTGGATATGTCAGTTTACTTGCAGAGTAGCATAGCACCATATATATTCATAGTCTAGGTTTTCTAAAACTCGGCAATGTCTCTTTACTGGTACACTGGCTTGTTCTATACGCTTTCCCAAGTCTTTGCTTTTCTTTCCCTTTTTTTGCGAGGAAGGAAGGAGGACAAAATTGGGAGTTCCTGGGATTCGAACCCAAGACCTCTCGGTTGAAAACCAAGGGTCCTAGTCACTTATGTGGCGAACGTTCCCTGTGAGGAGGACGCCAGACAAACGCATTTTCCTTGCAGTTTTCTTCCTATATATAAAAAAGTATGCTACTTGGTGTCCGCTTAGTCAACAAACGATTGTGCCAACCTTGACCATTGGATTTACATTCAATGTCTGTCGCGTTTCTTCAGTATCTTCTTCCTCGAGCCGCCAAAGCCAAACCAGCGCCGGCAGGACCGCCTGCTCCCGCCTCCCACGACTGGCTATGATCTTCCCCGTCTCCTATTCGTTCCCGTCCGAGGCCTCACCATCATCCTCCGCCTTGGTTCGCTCGCCGCGGCGCTGCCCTCCGGTGTGTCAACATGGTAAACAACCGAGAGGATTAAGGAGATGACTGTACATGGTGAGGATGACAGTAGGGACCCAGCAGCACACACAGTAATTTTGTTTTTTTGGGACGGAGAAGGGTATCAACTGGGTTGTGTGGGACCCGTGGCCCGTCTAGCCCAGGCTTTTATTTCATATGTTTAGCACATGTCCAGCCCAGTTTGTTTTTTTTTCATTGTGAAAAATGGCTAGCCAGCTATTTTGTTTTTTGCAGAATAACCAACATAGGCCTACTTGCTTTTCTACGCCCTGCTGGGCCGGAAATCTTTCAAGACGAGGAGCAATGCATTTTTGCCAGAAAATGGGCTATAAGTAACAAGAAATGGGCTATAAGTAATAAGAAATGGGCTATAAGTAATAATAAATGGGCTGTAAAATGAAAAAATACATAAAACAGGCTATTAGTTCCAAAATACTGTTTTCTTTCGGATTTTGATATTTTAAATTTAATTGTTTTTGTGCGGGTAAAATTTCACTGAATTTAAATTAAGGTATATTTAGATTTAAAATTAATTTCAATCTGGCTAGAAATTTCGGGCTGTATGCTGTTTGGGACAGATTTGGAGGCTGACTTGTGGGTCTATTAGGTTGACGTGTACTTTGGCTTTGTCAACTTAGTCCACAAATGATTCTAGCAGCAGTGGCCGTTAGATGTTAATCCAACGACCGTGCTGCTTCTTCAATACGAACGATTCTAGATCCAGTAACCGTACGATGTCCATCCAACGGCCGTAGTGCTTCTTCAACCTCTGGTCCTCTTGCTCCAGCCACCCAAAGCAGCGCCGGTCGTGTCGCATGCTCCTGCCTCCCGTGGCCGGCTGTGCTACCGTGGAGGCCTCACCGCCCCCTACTTTTCCCACGGCTGGCCAGGCCCTACAGCGATGGCAGCCTCACACCGCGGCCGAACCAGTGAACCCTCAATCTCCTCTCCGCGCGGGATTCCACTGCCGCATCTTCCCCGACTCCCTGTCATCCCCTTCCTAGGCCTCGTCGCCGTCCACGGCCCAGGTGCTCTCGGCGCGGCGTGGTCAACATGGTCAAGGAACGATTTCCATCAGACGTGGACTGTACTGGAGATGCTGACAGTTGGGTCCACGGCCGCAGCAAGGAAGTGCCTCCTTATTACGCGGAAAATAATTATTCCTCCACCTGACAGCTGGGATCCATCGGACGGGCCACTGTATTTCATGAAAAAACGTTTCCCCCTGACTGCTGGGACCCACCAGCTACATCTTCGGATGCAAGGAAGTGCCTCCGGGCAAAAAAAGACAATTCGCCCCCCGTGACTGCTGGGACCCACCAGCTATATCTTCGCACGCTAGGATGTGCGTCCGGGCAAAAAAAATGATTCGCC
>NC_041381.1:514323609-514324744 GCF_002162155.2 Triticum dicoccoides | reverse complement strand
CTGCTGGGACCCACCAGCTACATCTTCTTACGCAAGGAAGTGCGTCCGGGCAAAAAAACAAACGATTCGCCCCCCTGAATGCTGGGACCCACCATCTACATCTTTGCACGCAAGGAAGTGCGTCCGAAAAAAAAACGATTTGCCTCCTTGACTGCTGGGACCCACCAGCTACATCTTCGCACACAAGGAAGTGCCTTACAGTCGGAACCCACCTGGTCGTAGCATACGTAGCGTTGTCATTCTGGTCGCGAACGTGTACGTACATATATACTAGTGGATGTAGAGGCGCGCACGTAGCTTGTACACGTATGTACAGCGGCCAGGGTGCAAGAAAGAAAATATGGCCATGTATGTGTACATACGGGCGGGGTCTCGAACGCCTACTCACGCATATATACGTACGGCCAGGGCTCGTGTACATTGGCTGGGTCGGAACGGAGAAACAGCGTCGTCGTCGTGTTCATGGGGAGCCAACTGGCTGGGTCGGAACGGAATGCTTGGTCGTGTTCACCGGGAGGGCTTGGACGGAACAGGCGATGGAAACGAGTCCTGGCGTAGCGCAGAACGGAGGAAACGGCCTTGTGTTCGACCGGCCACGTTCGAAACGGGATCCTATTCATCGGGAGGGGTCTGGCATACCACAAAACAGAGGAAACGGACCTCCTACGGTCGAAGCAGGGGTCCTGTTGATCGGGAGGGGTGTGGTGTATCGCAAAACGGAGGAAACGGACCTCCTACGGTCAAAACGGGGGTCGTGTTGATCGTGAGGGGTGTGGCGTACCACAAAACGGACGAAACCGACTTGTGTTGGAGCGCTACGGTCGAAACGGGGGTCCTGTTCATTGGGAGGGGTGTGGCGTACCGCAAAATGGGACTCCACGGGATACTGTTCATCTCCACCGTCGACCTCCTCCAACCTCCACGGGCTACCGTCGACCTCCTCTAGCCTCCACGGGCTCCTGTTCATCCAGCCTCCACCGCGTGCTACTCCACTGGCTACTATTCAACCACCCCTCCACGGGCACCCCTCCACCGTCTACTGTTCATCCAGCCCTCCACACCACAGGGTCCTGTTCATCCACCCCACCACGGGCACCCCTCCGCCGTCTACTGTTCATCCAGCCCTCCACACCAC
>NC_041381.1:514279251-514323599 GCF_002162155.2 Triticum dicoccoides | reverse complement strand
CAACAACCCCTCACGGGCACTCCTCCACCGTCTACTGTTCATCCAGCCCTCCACACCACGGGGTCCTATTCATCCACCCCTCCACGGGCACCCCTCCACCGTCTACTATTCAGCTAGCCCTCCACACCACGGGGTCCTGTTCATCCAGAGGCAACGCCACCACTCACTGTTCATCCAACCCCCCTCCCCCCCACGCAACGCTCACTGTTCATCCAATCGATCGGCTTCAATTAGCAGAAGTAGCGAAGGAATCGCTCGATCGGGTTCAGTAACGCGTAGCCTGCAGTGCAATCGCTCAGGTTCAGTTAGAGCCCAACCCCTCGCTCGGGTTCAGTTAGAGCCAACGGCTCGCACACACGCGCGTACGTGTACGAGAGAAACGCGCATCGCTCGCCCCCCCGACCACCCACCGTAACCGGGAACTCCCCGAAATTTTCCTCGCCAGCGCTTCTACCACGGTTTTTTCCGTCATGGACAGCCCAAAGAATGTCATGCAGCTGCGTCGCCCAGGACGAAAAGCCCATTTTCTGTCATGATTTTTTGGCATAGAAGTAGGAGCCCACCACATCTATGATGATACCAGGTTTTGTCACAATTATCGTCATAGAAGTGTCATATGTATGACAGAAAAGAATTTCGTTCGGCCCAAAATGTCACAGATGTGTCTTTTTTTTGTAGTGCTAGCTGATGGCAAAGGTCTTTGCCATAAGGTTAAATAAAACTGATGGCAAAGAAGAAGCTGACGACAAAGATATTGTTTGCCGCCAGCCGTGTCTTTGCTGTCCGCTAGCTTATGGCATAGATGCGTTACCGTCAGCGAGCATACTGCAAAGAGGGAGGGTGGCCAACTAGAGAGAGCCACCTAATGGCCACTTTCTATGCCGTCCGCTAGCAGACGGCAAAGAAAGTGCACAAACTGACGTCTGTTAGCTGGACTCTTTGACGTATGCTAGCAGACGGCAAAGAACTGTGCCCTAACTAAAAAGCAAACATGTCCGCGCCCGACCCCTCTCTCTATGTCCCCTGTCTGCGCCCCATGCCCGAGCTGCCGCCGCCCCGCGCCACCCCCATCACCGGCCACCGCCCCGCGCCACTCATATCGCCGCGCCGCCCCGACGACCCCCTCTCTGCCCCGTGCCGCCCTGCCTCCCCGGCGACTCCCTCCTCCGCCCCGCGCCACCCCGACCTCGACCTCGACCGCTCCTCACCGTCAAGTAAGTGTGCCACTCTTCATGGTGCCCTGATTGCGGCGGTTTGTGAATTCCATACAAATGTCGGGTTACTGCAGCAAGGGTGTTTGTTAGAATGCCAACGCAACACAACCTATTCTAGATCGTTACAAAAGCGCGTAGGGTTAGATAGATGTAAAATGTTTTGCAGGAAATGTTCTTACTGAAGGAGAATATAGCCTAGTTGGTTCATAGTGAACTTTGATTTTTCAAGGAAAAGTTCATGATATAATGAGACCGGTTAGATCTTTTTAGCTGTTGCTGAACGATGCCTGAAAGGTGAACCGAAGCATAAGTAGACTAAAAATTTACTTGATTCTGCATGCATAGCAAATTCCACATACCCAGGTTCAGCCTAGCCAGCTTCCCTCACGGTTAATTATTTAGTAGCTGTGGGAATCACTGGGTAGCTCAATGGTAAAACACATGGCCATGTGACCAAGCAACCCAGGTTCAAACCACTTTCCTTGGGTGTGCTAGTAGCCCTAGGCGGCTAGTAGTTTCTTTAGTAGATGTGCTTAGCAAGGTAAAAGGGGAACTGCAATAATTATGTTGCTTGGCAGATGTTTTTATTGTAATTACTTAAGTTGTAATCATGGTTCATTTTGTAACAAATGGTTCATTGTGTTGGAGAGTACAACCGAGCATTGTTGGGAGTAGATCAAATTATTAGCATATTGTTAGTCAAATTTTCAATGTCATGTTGCTAAGACTGCCTTTATCATAGAACTTCAATTATGCATATCTCTTCTTGCTCTAGACACTACTCCAAATAAATTAAAACCAAATGTTACTCCAAGTAAACGCAACTTGTTAATTTGGTTTACATTTTCAGTTTTGTTCATGCCTAAAGAAATCCCTAGTTTTGAAGGGTTCAAGCTGTTGCCATCATATGTCCACAAGTGCATTGCTTTTTCAATGTGAAATGATAACTTGGTTTAGTTGATTATCTTCTGCTCAAAACTTCTGCTACTGTAATGTTGTATGATAATGATGTAAGGGTATTAATAGGCCTCTTCTGCTGCTTATCAGAGATGGGGGGAGGCTGTAACACCCTTATGTAATGATGCTACAGTAACCCTTGGGGTCAAGTTAATCTTTTTGCTAAACAAGTGTTTGATCATCACTGTCTAATACCTCTTTCAAATTCCAGTTGAATTCAATTCAAATTCTGAGTGAAATTGAAAATTGCTCAAACTAAAATACATAACAAATATTGGTGGTGAAACAACATTTAAGTGGCCTAAGCTACTAAAAACAGTGACCTAAACTATAAAGTAAATGCCTTTTTAATTTACAAAAATTGCAAACTATTTTATTAAAGTGTCAAATTAATTGTGGCAGTGGCCTTACTACCAATACTAATTTAGGGACCTAGACCATGTTTAGTAAAGCCTAAAATAAAATAAAACTAATTAGAAAACGGAAAGGTTTTAAAAGGAAAGGAGAAATAAAAGAAAAGACAAAACAAAATCAAAAAAAGGAAAAGGGCCTCATTCCCCTGCCCCTTGGGCCTCGGCCCACCCGAGCAAGCTGGCCCACCTCCCCCTGCGGGGTCGAACCCCCCTTCCTCACTGCTCCTCCGACCGGGGCGCGTCCCCACCGGACCGGGCGCGCCGCCCCATAGGCCACGACGCCGGCGAGGGAATAAGGCTGCCCCGGACATCTCGAGTTCCCCCCTCACATACCGCCACTCCCACTCCCCCACTCGCTTGCCCTCCTCCTAGATCCATCCCCTAGTCACTTCCTTTTCCCCTCGTTCCCCATCGACGCCCGAGCAAAGCCATGGCTTTGCCACCGTCGACCGTGTATCCACATCGCTCCTCGCACCTCTCCAGGACGTCCACGAGCTCCGTCAAGCTCTGATACAACATCCCTGGCCTCGAGCTCGAGCTCTACGACACCGCAGCCACGGATCGAGCCCTTCTTCTTCCTTGGATCGCCGGCGCTTCTTCAATGATCCCACCGTTCTGCTCCTACTAATCTTCCAAGGGCCATCTTGCGTGTCGCACGGTGAGCTCCTTCGCTTTTGGCTCCTCCTCATTAATTCCCTCGCACACCATAGCTAGCTTGTCGCCATTGCCGAGAGCTCGCCGCCGTAGATCACCTCGCTGCCATGGCCATGGTTCTTATCACGCTCACCTAAGGCCTTTGCCGTGCTCCTGGTGCTCCCATGAGCTCCACGAGCTCGCGACCGAGCCTTCCCATGCCCTCTAGCTCCGTTTCCATCGCTGCCCGATCTCCAGCGTCCGCTCTGCCGCTCGCCAGCATCGTCTCCGGCCGTTTTCGTCCAAACTATCGCCATAGAATGACGTGACGTTGAGAGACCGTTCGAACAAACCCAACCGCATGCCAAATGGTGCCCTGTGCGCAAAGTCCGAGCTGCTCTGGCGCTCGGCCGCCGCGTTGAGCTCGCTGGAACCATCTCCAGTGCCGCTACCGACGTGGCACACCTGGAGCCTGCCTATCATGGTGGGCGCACGGCAGATGCCAATGGATGGCTAAAGAGAGGAGGAGGCTCGAGGGCGCTGGTGGGCTCCAGAGGCAAGGTTGGCATGAGCTAACGCGGGACACCGGACATACCCAGGTTTGGGCTCTCCAGAGAGATAACACCCCTAGTCTTGCCGAGTGTAGTTTGATGTTCGATAGTACAATGTTGCTCCTGTAGCTGTATGGGAGAGGAAGGGAGCTGGCCAAGGCTTAGGCTGCCCCTTCTCTCTGGGTTGCTGTTTCGGTGGCTAGCTCCGTGCTTACTTCTCTACCTCTCTGTCTGCCCGTATATGCGTGGGCTCCTGGTGGGTTTTATAGAACAACCCCCCAGGGGTACAATGGTAATGTTGCGAGTCGGTTGGTCCGGGTTGTCGGCGTCTGGGGTCCCGGGCTGGGACCCGCTTGGGGCCTGTGGTTCGTCGGGTTCCCCTAGGTGCGGGCCTCGCATGCCTAGGGGGACTGTGCACTGTCTTGTCGATCATCAGGGTGAGGCCGAGTCGAGTCGTGTATAGTGGTACTCCATCAGGTCACCACTTGCTGTCGTCAGCGGTGAGGGCGGGGGCACTGTAGCCACGCTAGCCCTGTTCAGCAGGCAGGTGAGGGGCATTGTTGCCACGTTCCGGCTGACCATAGGCATGGGCGGGACACTGTTGCCTTGGTCATCGGTGATTGAAGACTTGTCCCGTCGTACGGCATGGATGGGATGGGAGCTGACCCATGGATGGAATGCGGAGCACGCCATGGGTGGAGCTGGCTTGTTGAGGAAGCTTTGGCCGAGCTGGGTTCGGCTATCTTGTGCCAGTTGTTGAGGCCGTGTCGACGTGTCTTGCCGGGTCGGAGAGCTTGGCTGGCTTGCAGGGCTTGGCTGGGTCGAGCGACCCAGCCAGGCGTGTGCCGGCTTGAGGGGCGATGCTGGCCCCGTTGTTTTTGAAAAGTATCCGGGTTCCGTTGCGTGCCCGGGGTTCATCCCCCCGACAGTAGTCCCCGAAGCTGTGAAGGTCCGCCGTCTTTGGATGAGTGGGCCTTCGCAGTTTCCCCCTTGAGCAAGGCGGATTCTGCGAGCGCTGGGTCCGGCAACACCCACTGTGTACCGGTTTTCTCGGAAATCAGATTGCGGCATCCCGGCAATGGCGGGAGCCGAGGAGTGTGTCGAATCTTGGGGCAATCCCTCGGTCTTCGCGCGGGCGCCACGTGGTGCCCGGGGTTCGGAGGGGGCCTGACGGGCCACGCGCGTGACGGGACTGGGCGGCGGGCCGGGGCCCGCCGCCGGGCGCCCTTGTCCCATGCGCGCGGATTTATTGTAGCGTCCGGGGGCCGGTTGCCCTTCCCCAGGCAGTTACTACGCGTGTACGTGCACAATTATTGCGGGGGTAGTGGAAAGGGTGCCTGCAGGTGGTCCCACTTCCCCACATTCAAACCGAGGGTTATAAATCGGGGGGCAGGGGCGGCGGACATCATTCACGCACGCACCCTCCTGCCCCTTGCTCTTGCACTGCTCTTCGCAACCGACGCACTGCGGCGCCTGCTGCCTTGAGCAGAACTTCTCCGTCGTCCATCTTCTTTTTTCTTCCTTCGTCCATGGCCCTGCCGTCGGGCTCTTGGATGGGCTCGAATGTTGCCACCGAGGACATCGCCCATCTTTGGGCGTCGCGGCGTCTGCCGCAGGAGACAGATGTCGCCGTTCGTCTGCCACGCGGCGAGCAGAGTCCGTAGCCCGAGGAGTCGGAGCGCGTGGTCTTCCTCATGCACTTCGATCGCGGATTTGGGCTGCCGGCGAACGCCTTCTTCCGCACGTTCCTGGAGTTCTTCAGCCTTCAGCCGCATCATCTTGGCGCCGGTGCCATCGTCCAGCTCTCCGGCTTCGTCACCCTCTGCGAGGGGTACCTGGGGGTCGAACCCAGGATCGACCTCTGGCGTGCTTCTTCTCCCTGAAGCAGCAGGGCCCGTGGTCGAAGAGTTCGCCAACTGCGGCGCCGTCGTCATCTCGAAGTGGTCGGGGGCGTACTTCCCCAAGATCCCGCTGGAGGATTCTGCCAAGAAATGGTAGAACTCCTTCTATGTCCGCAACTTGTGTGCGGACCTCATCAATCTTCCGTCCTTCGCCATCGCGCCGCCGCGGGCGAAGATGAACTGGGGTTACTCGCTCAGGCGCCCATCGCAGGAGATTCTCAATCTTTGCGAGCGGGTGACGGTAATGAGGATGCGGGAGGGGCTTTCCGGCAACGACCTCACCGTCGCATTCATCATGCACCGGGTCCTCCCACTGCACAGGCGCTCCTGCCTCATTGGTGAGATGGTCGACCTTCAAGACCCCAACCGCATGGGGTCGATGCGGCTGACGCCGAAGCATATCGCGCGCCATGTGAACGACATCTCCAAGGCCAACCTTGCGGAGGATTGGTGGTTCGGCAAGGTGCCGTACAACGAGTCGAACCCGGTGCCACAGGTGAGTGTCTAGTCGCCTTACTTTGCTCTTGTGCACCTCCTCATCCATCCTGACGCGACGCGGGAGGTGCTTCTGAACGTGATCCAACATCCTTACGCCCGGGCTCTATCGCAGGTGGCGCTGGTGGCGCCAGGGGGGCTCACGGCACATGGCGGGGAGGAGGAAGACGAGACCGCCGCCGCCGTTGGGCGTCACGCGGGTAAGTCTTGTATTTTTCTTCATGTATCTTAAGTTGTTGACCGCGGTATGGTACGGGCGATGTTGATGCTAGTTGTTGGTGCAGTGGCGTTGCGCGGGGCAGGCGGCGACGCGGGCAGAGCCGGGTCGTCGAGTAGGGCAGCGTCGAGCCGCCCGCACGGGAAGGAGAGCGTCGCGCCGCGGCCCCGGGCCCCGAAGCGCACAGTGGACCCGACCGGGGCCGGGAGGCCGGCCAAGAGGAAGCGCGGCGCTGGGCATGGGAGGCCAACTCCGGTCCCGGTCTTGTCAGGGTAAACTTCATCTCCTGCACATGTCCGGACTTGTCAAGCCAGCCTTGTTTCTTTTGTGCTCATTCTGTCTTCTTCCTCTTTAGGTCGCCAATCGCGTTGGCGAGGGTGGCGGCGGCCGCCCCGGCCGCCGAATGGACCGCGTTCCGCAGGAGACGGTCCGACCTCATCGACCAGGTCGAGGCGGACGGATGGGCCGACTCGGAAGTCGTCCTGGACCCGAACGACGCCGAGGGCTTGGCCTGGCGGGATAGGAATAGGGCCGAGGCGAAGTTGGAGGCGGCGACGGTCCGGGCTTGGACCGACGCGGTGGCGGCATGGGCGTGAGCCGGCGCGGAGCCGGCCTAGCGCGAGATGCCGGAGGGCATGGTGGTGGCAGTGACGGTCTTCGAGCCGTCGTCGGCGAGGGAGCGTGACCGCAATGGCCGGGCTGAGGTAGTAGTCCTCGACCGGGAGGTCGTCGAGGTGGAGGACGATACCCCGCCGCAGGTCGACTACGTCGAGTGAGCGGGGGCTGATGGCGGTGGAGGAGGCGCTGCCTTGGAGGAGGCACTGTAGGCGGCGACGCGCGAGGCGCCGCCGGTGTTGGAGGAGGCACCGCGGGCGGGGGTGCTGGAGGCCGCCCTTGCAGCTGGGCCGATGGTGGCGCAGCAGGCCGTTCCGGCGTCCGGACCGGAGGCGGCGACGGAGGGAGTCCCGGTGTCCGGGCCGTTGACGGCACCGGAGAGGGCGTCGGAGGAGGTGCCAGCCGCATCGGGAGCGGCCAGCGGGGAGCACGCCTTGGTGCTCCAGCAGGGAGGACGGCGGGCCACCATGCCACAGCCGGCGCAGAGCGAGTGCGCCATGGCCTTCGGGCCTCAGACCCAGGAGGAGGAGGCGATGGACACCGTCAGCCGCCGCCTGCGCGGCCGGACGGACCGGCTCGAGGCCTTTTCCTAGGCCGAGGTGGAGCACACGCGCGACCTGGAGCGCACCGTTCTGGTAAGCTTCTTCTTTTTCGCGATTTCTTCTTTGTGGGGGCACGCCAGGGCACCCACTTGGTGTAGCTCCCGAGATTCGGGCCAACTACGCAGTAGTTGGGTCAAATCTTTGGAGCGTTGTCCTTGTTCTGATTTCTGCTCTCTTCAGCAACTCGACGCCTACCGGGTCGGCACCTTCAACCGTCTCCTGGGCAAGTACCGGGAGCTCAAGGAGCAGCTCTCCGCCAAGGAGGAGGAGCTTCGCGTCGCCACAGGTATCTTTGTGCTCTTTTCTAGTGGGGCCGTGCTAGCACACCCACTGGGTGTAGCCCCCGAGATTCGGGCCAATTGAGTAACAGTTGGGCCAAATCTTAAGTATTGCTTTCTTGTTTGATGAACCCTTCTTTTTCGCAGCCGAGGTGTTGTCCTGGCGGACTCGTCTGCTCCGGGCTGGTTACCACTATGACCGGCTCGTTGTCGACACCGGACGCCTTGGCATCGAGGTGGCGCAGGCGAGGGCGGAGGCGGCCGCGGCCCGGCAGTCTCTCGACGAGGCCAACTAGCTGCATGAGCAGCTGGCGGGTCACAAGAGCCGCCTCGAGTCTGAGGTGGAGCTTCTTAAGGCGGAAGCCGCCAAGGTGATGGAGGCGCAGCAGGCCCTGGCCGAGGCAGACCAGTAGTGCGGCCGGCTGGCCGACGACAAGGGCCGGCTCCAGGCCGAGGTGGATCGCCTGCGGGGGCAGGTTACCACGGCTGAGGGGGCCTGGCAGTACGAGGCCCGTCGTCGCGAGGTGGCTGAGAATGTGGTCGATGACAAGGACGCCGAACTGAAAGCGGCCCTTGCCAAGGCGGCCGATCTGGAGAAGGCGCTCCAGGAGCGTGACTGCGCCATTAAACGGGAGCGGCGTGGTACATTGCTCGAAGCACAGCACCTAGAAGAGTCCTTCTCTAGTAGCTGTTTTTCTTGTGTTTTGTCGGGTCGGGGTCTGGCCTTTCGTCCTTGTTGTCTTTCTTATGATATGCTTCGCCTTTTGTGGCAAGAGCCTTCCCGGAGATGCAATAGTTGACAGGGGAAGCCGTCCGCTTTCAGCACGACCCGACCGGAGTTTTTGGATCCGAAACGGACCTGCGGGTGGCGTGGACCTTCCCGGAAATCGTCACTGCCGCTGAGACCCGCCTGCGGGTCTTGGGGACGCAGATGGGGCAGCTGTCCCAGGCTGGCACCGCGATGACGGTGGCCCTTTGGCCGGACTCCGTCGAGCCGAGAAGCTTTACGTGCCTGGCGCGTTGGTTGGAGATGGGGCGAGACCGGCTTTGCAAGTGGCGCGTCTCCGCCGCTCATGCCGGCGCTGAGATTGTGCCCCGGATCGCGTTGTCTTGGCATCCGGACCTGCAGCTGGATGCACTGATGGGCCAGCGGGCCGGCTCGGAGCAGTTGTTGCAGGAGCAAGCCGGCCGGATTTCCTCCCGGGCCAGCTACATCACCGAGTTCGCCTTTCACGACGAGTTCCACCCGTAGCGGACGGAAGACGAGTGAGTCGTGCATGGCGACGACTACGGCCTACATCTCCATGATCCGGAGGGGAGCTCCGAGGAGACGGGCGTCTACCATGATGGGGGTGCCGAGGAAGACACCGGCGCCTGGATGGACCCGGAGGCTGCCAGGGGAGAGCCGTCGACGCCGCGACACGACGCTGGAGATGCCTGAGACATTCTTAGTAGAATTTGTCAAGTAGCAGGTCCACCCACCCACTGGGGGTTTTAGGGGGTAATGAACTCGGGTCGTGGGCCTTTTTAAATATTTATGTGTAAATGTCGTGAGTGTTTTTTCTTTTGCCTTCCGTTTTTTAGACCACTTTCCTGTGCTTCTCCTTTCTCAAACCTCTCCCCCGCGAGTCAGACGGCCGAGTTTCCGGTCCGTGACAAGGAGTTCTGTTCTTTGAGAGGAGCGTGCAAGACTTGGGCTTTTCAAAACGTTGAGCGCGAGCGAAACACCCACTGGGCCGGCTGGCGGCAACCCGGCAAAGCCGGTTGGTGAGCAGCCGGTCATGCGGCTGTTTATTTTTTGAGCGGCGGGCCGGATTGATCGACCCGACAAGCTTTGACTTGGCGTTTGAAGCGTGAAGGAGCTTTGGCCCGTTGTGCTTGTCAGCCGACAGCCGAAGCCGGATCTGTGGCTTTAAGGTGAAGTGGGGGACCGCGGCATCCTTACTGTATCAGGAATCACCAAGTAAGGTGGCGGGGTGGAGATCGAGCCGGCCAGCCCCTGAGCCCCTGGGTCGAGCTGGTCGGACCGGTGGCCGGGTTCAGTGGCATAGTGATGCGAGAAAGTAGTGTCGGAGTAAATGACCATGGGTAGCCTAGCCGGCTCCCTTTGGCCCTGAGAAAAAACAATGGGCCGACCGAGCCTTGAAGCACCCAAGACGCGGGGCCGCCTTCTTCCGGCCGGCTATCACCTAGGCCGGCTGCCGGAAGGCGGCCCGGCCATAAGCTCCCTTGGAGGACGCCGGGAGGGGGCCGGCTCCGAGAAGCCAGCCGCACAAGGGCCGACTCTAAGAAGCCGGCCTTAGAAGATCGCCTCCAAGAAGCCGGCCCCTGGCAGGTGGCCATGGGGCCGTACCGTAAAAGTCTGCCCCCCATAACGGTGATGCGATAGGGCGTGGCTACAGTGGACCCTGCCACTTCCGAATCCCGGAACACGCATGACTATAGTGCACCGTACGGGGCGCCCATCTCCTGTCCGGCGTGGCATTGTTACCATGCAGATCATGACGCCCTCCACAATGGGTTGCCAGTACGGCCCGCGGGCGGCGGGCCCCTTTGGTCAGAGAGACATCCGAAGGCGGCCTGGCCTCCCTCAGCTTGCCTGAGGCCGGGCCGGCTTCCTATAGCCGGCTTGTTCCCCTCCTCGGGGCGCACGCACCATTAAGGATACAAGACGAGTTAAGGCTACAGTGAGAGCCTGCAAGGCGGCGGCACTGTAGCCATACTTACCTCGACAAAGCCCTCGTCATCAGAGGCGAGGCAACAGTAACCAGCCCCCGACAAGACCCCCAAGCGGTGGGCCGGCCTGTGGACCAATGGACCGGCAGCCGGCGGGACCGACCAGTCGGCGGGCCCCAGTAGCCGGGGGAGAAGCCGGTGGTCGTAGACGCTGATGGACTGGACCCACGACCAGCCGGATTACCATTGTACCCCCGGGGGCTAGGCCTATATAAACCCCCCGGGACACCCATACAAAGGGTTGATCTCATAGAGTTTTAGACACCACCATAAGGACAGACAAGAGCTAGCCTTGCCCTTCTTCCTCCTCCCACCGAACAGCTCAAGGAGCCTCTTGTAGCTTCTTATCGATCTAGTGATCATGCGGAGACCCCGCAAAGTAGGAGTATGGGTATTATCTCCACGGAGAGCCCCCAACCTGGGTAAGATCCGCTGGCGTGCATGTCTTAGACTTATCCCGTTTCCGGGCACCGGCGATGTCTTACTGGCTCCCACAATGATAAGCCACCCGTTGGCATATGTCGCACCTACCACCCGACATTTGGCACCCACCGTGGGGCCAGGTGCACCGTCGTCTGGAGACCTGCTCTGGACGGGAACCCTTTTCCTCCCCAGCGAGCGTAGCCAGCCCGGCACGCCCGATGGCGTTTTCCCCGACGCGCTGCAAAGCATCGACGACGCCTACGCAGCGAGCTGCCTCGCCGATCTTCTTGGCGAGGCTCGCATCTCCGACGAGCCCGCATCCGACGCGGGCACAGGCTGCCCCAAGAGCCGTGTCGTCAGCCTCCTTGACCAACTCCACGTTTCCGGCGGGCCTACCGCGGACTTGGAGTTGGTCGGCTCCACCGACCCGATGCTTGTCGACTCCGACACGGCATCGCTTGATGCCTTCCCCACCAACGTGATCATCTTCAACGACCCTCTCCCTTGGGCTGACAGTGGAGGCAGCACCGTCACCGAAGTGCTAGTCATCAGCCATGGCGTCACCTCCGACGAGAACGCCCATGACGCCCTACAGGCAACGCTGCACGATCTGTCCGCCCCCATTCTGGCGGACACTGACGCCGAGACGCTGGAGGCATGCCGCCTTGCCCTCCTTGCGGAGGGCCAGAGGATAGCCTCCAGGAGACGCTTCACGGAGGCCCACCAGCGCGAAGTCGACCGCGCCGCCTTCGGCATGCCGCCTCCAGAAGGGCCAAGCCGAGTCAGTGTCGTCAAGAAACGCGGCGCAGCCATCGCCAGCATGCTGGGAGCGGACCGCCCAGTATACGCCATGCCCCTCGAGAATCTACGCGTCGCCCAGTCGATTGTAGATGAGCTAAACGAACTGGGGGCCGACGAGCTCCCCTACATGACCAGACGCATCCAAAAGTTGATCGATGTGGCCGTAGAGCGGCACGAAGCCAGCTTCCGAGCTGGAAGCCCCCCTCGCGCGAGAGCATGACGCGACATCACGCACGCCGACTGCGGGCGGCGCCCGTACAAGACAAGAGAAGGAGCCGGCTGCTAGCCGCAGCCGGACTCGAATCACCATCGAGCGCGACACAGAAGGCCGTCCCCGAGGTGTGGAACGATGAGGCGACCTGCCTCCTCCTCCGCCTCGCGGGGAGAGATATCCCACCCCGCCGCCTATCGCGCATCTGACTCTCAGCGGCCGACTTGGTCGCTGCGAAGGAGTCGGCGAGAATGATGCCTGCCATCGGATCGACCACCTCGCGCGATCCCTGGCACTGGAAGAAGAAGATGATGTCGGCCCGCCTTGTTTCGGCCCCCGCATCCGCGACGAGCCCTTTCCCAAAGGGTTCTCGCTCCCAAGAGACACGCCCAAGTACAACGGCTCCATGAAGCCGGAAGATTGGTTGATCGACTACTCCACCGCAATTCGCATAGCAAACGGCAACAAGCGCGTTGCCATGAAATATGTCCCCCTGATGCTCCAAGGCACGACGCGCACCTGGCTCAACAGCCTCAAGCCTTACAGCATCAACAGCTGGCTGGACTTCACCGAAGCCTTCATACGCAACTTCACCAGCACCTACAAACGGGCTCCCAAGCCCCGACAGCTCTCCTTGTGTGTACGAGGGCCCAATGAATCGACCCGCGACTACCTCACGCGTTGGGCCGAGCTCCGCAACTCCTGCGAAGGGGTGCACGAGGTTCAGGCCATAGAATACTTCACAACCGGGTGCAGAGAGGGCACTCTCCTCAAGCATCGACTCCTCTGCGACGAGCCGGCTACCCTTGACGAGCTACTAATCATAGTGGACAAGTACGCCACGGCCGACTCTTCAATGAAGACTGAGCTCCGGGTAGACGCCTTTGGAAAAGTGCTGGCGCCGGCTCCCAAGACGCCGGCTGGAGAATCAAGCCGGCGCCCGTATCAAAGCGACCACAAACACAAGGCCCTGATGCCACCTTCCACTAGCCGGCAGGTGGCTACAGTCGAAGACGAGCAGCCTGAGGGACGGCCGGCTCCCAAGAAGCAGAAGGGTGGCAGGCCGGCTTGGCAGCCGGCTTTCTCCTACGAGCAAACCCTCGATGCCCCCTGCAAGTTCCACAGCGGCGCGAAGCCGTCCAACCACACAACTCGGAAGTGCCACTGGCTCACCCGAATCTCCAAGGGCGAGGGGCTATTGCCGCCTCCGCCTGCAGGCCAGCCACCTCCTGCCCCGCAGCAGCCGGCCGCTCGGCCAGCAGGCGGAGCTATCCAAGACGAGTTCCTCGATGAGCAAGCCGCCTACATCGTGTTTACCAGCCAGACAGAAGATTGGCACAGCCGTCGCCGATAGCAGCAAGAAGTCAACGTGGTCGCCTCCAATAACCCCGAGTTTATGCACTGGTCAGAGAAGCCCATCAGCTGGAGCCGGGCCGACCTCCCAGAGGTGATGCCGTCTCCTAGCTCCTATGCCTTGGTTTTGGATGCCACCCTTGCGACAAAAAGGCGTGCTGCCCGTTTCTCCCCCATGCTGATAGATGGCGGGAGCAGCATCAACATACTGTACCGAGATACCATGGAGAAGCTCAACATCAAGCCGAAGCAACTCATGCCAAGCCGGACTATGTTCCACGGCATCGTACCCGGCCTATCCTACTCACCAATCTGCAAGATCAAGATGGATGTCCTCTTTGGGGGCAAAGATCATTTCCGCTGAGAGGCAATATGGTTTGAGGTAGTGGATTTGGAGAGCCCGTACCATGCATAGCTTGGCCGACCAGCGTTGGCCAAGTTTATGGCTGTGCCCCACTACGCCTACCTCAAGATGAAGATGTCGAGTTCCAAGGGCCTCATCACCATAGCCAGAGACTATAAGAAGTCTTCTGAATGTGCAGCAGGGAGCAGCCGGCTGGCCGAGTCCCTCATGATCGCCGAAGAAAAGAAGATGCTAAATCGAGTTGTGGCCTTGGCTGGCAAGCAGCCGGCCCTGTCTCCTGACCCCAAAGAATGTGAAGCTCAAGGTTCTTTCCAGCCGGCCAAGGAGACAAAGAAGATACACCTGGACCCGAAACACCCGGAGAGGCACGCTGTCATGGGCACAGGCCTTGACAGCAAATAGGAAGGCGAGCTCGTCGATTTCCTCCATGAGGATCGGGACATCTTTGCATGGTCTCCCAAAGACATGCCGGGTGTCCCGACGGATTTCGCCGAGCACAAGCTACATGTCCGACCTAACGTCAACCCGGTCAGGCAGCCCTTGCGCCGCCTGTCAGAAGAGAAGATAAGAGTTGTCGGTGAAGAGATAGCCCGGCTCCTAGCAGCCGGATTCATTATGGAAGTGTTCTTTCCTGAATGGTTGGCCAACCCAGTCTTAGTGTTAAAGAAAAACAAGCAATGGCGCATGTGCATTGACTACACCAGCCTCAACAAAACCTGACCTAAAGATCCGTTTGCCCTGCCAAGGATTGACCAAGTGATAGACTCCACAGACGGATGCGAGCTGTTGAGTTTCTTGGATGCTTATTCAGGCTACCACCAGATAAAGTTGGACCCAGCTGATCGCTTGAAGACCGCCTTCATCTCCCCATTCGGAGCTTTCTGTTACCTAACCATGACATTCGGCTTGAGAAATGCCGGTGCCACCTTTCAGCGTTACATGCAAAAATGCCTCCTCAAGCAACTCGGCAGAAATGCCCACGGCTACGTAGACGATGTCGTGGTGAAGACGGAGAAGCGTGGCACCCTGCTAGAAGACCTCAAGGAGACCTTTGAGAATTTGCGCCGGTTTCAGATCAAGCTCAACCCGGGGAAGTGCGTGTTCGGAGTACCAGCCGGCCATCTTCTAGGCTTCCTGGTCTCTGAACGCGACATCGAATGCAACCCAGTGAAGATCAAGGCCATAGAGAGAATGAAGATCCCAACCAAGCTACGAGATGTCCAAAAGTTCACCGGATTCCTGGCATCTTTGAACCGCTTCATCAGCCGGCTCGGAGAGAAGGCTCTCCCCCTCTACGAACTCATGAAGAAGTCCACTCACTTTGAGTGGAATGACCAGGCGGAGCAAGCTTTCCACGAGCTGAAGAAGATGCTGTCCACACCGCCTGTCTTGGCGGCCCCAACTGAGAAGGAGCCCATGTTCCTCTACATTGCCGCCACCAGCCGGGTGGTCAGCACAGTCATCATGGTCCAGCGTCCAGAAGAAGGCCGAGCTTAGCTAGTCCAAAGGCCGGTATATTATTTGAGAAAAGTATTGTCCACCTCAAAGCAGAACTACCCGCACTATCAGAAAATGTGCTATGGTGTGTACTTCGCCTCCAAGAAACTCAAGCCCTACTTTCAAGAACATCCCATCATGGTCGTATGCACTGCCCCGCTGGCCGAGATCATAGGCAGCCGGGATGCATCCGGCCGAGTGGCGAGATGGGCCATTGCGCTGGCTCCTTACACAATCTACTATCAGCCCCGCACCGCCATCAAATCCCAAGCATTGGCCGACTTCCTCGTCGACTGGGTCGAGACCCAGTACCCGCCACCGGCCCCCTACTCCACTCATTGGAGGATGCATTTTGACGGATCCAAGAGGCGCACCGGCTTGGGAGCCATCATTGTCCTCACCTCTCCTAAAGGCGACAAACTCAGATACACATCGCAAATCCACTTTGCCACCTGAGGGAGTCCTGGACTAGGGGGTGTCCGGATAGCTGAACTATCATAATCGGCCGGACTCCAAGACTATGAAGATACAAGATTGAAGACTTCGTCCCATGTCCGGATGGGACTTTCCTTGGCGTGGAAGGCAAGCTTGGTGATACGGATATGTAGATCTCCTACCATTGTAACCGACTCGGTGTAACCCTAGCCCTCTCCGGTGTCTATATAAACCGGATGGCTTTAGTCAATAGGACGAACAACAATCATACCATAGGCTAGCTTCTAGGGTTTAGCCTCCTTGATCTCGTGGTAGATCTACTCTTGTAACACACATCATCAATATTAATCAAGCAGGACGTAGGGTTTTACCTCCATCAAGAGGGCCCGAACCTGGGTAAAACATCGTGTCCCTTGTCTCCTGTTACCATCCACCTAGACGCACAGTTCGGGACCCCCTACCCGAGATCCGCCGGTTTTGACACCGACATTGGTGCTTTCATTGAGAGTTCCTCTATGTTGTCACTGATAGGCTCGATGGCTTCTTCGATCATCAACAACGACGCAGTCCAGGGTGAGACCTTCCTCCCCGGACAGATCTTCGTATTCGGCGGATTTGCACTGCGGGCCAATTCACGTGGCCATCTGGAGCAGATCGAAAGCTACGCCCCTGGCTATGAGGTCAGATTTGGAAGTTTGAACTTCACGACTGACATCCGCGGGGACTTGATCTTCGATGGATTTGAGCCACAGCGAAGCGCGCCGCACTGTCACGATGGGCATGATTTAGCTCTGCAGCCGGACAGTACCCTGGAGGCTGCACTCAAGTCCGCTCCAATCTTTAATTTGGAGCCGGCTGCGCAGATCGAGGACGGGTGGCTAGACACCGCCTCGGGGGCTGCAACCTCTACGGCGATAGAGCCGAACACTGACCTTGTCCCTCATGAAGCTCGTGACTCCAAGGTGCCGGACTCCTCGCCGGACTCCGAACCTCCCGCGCCCCCTCCAATCGAATCCGATTGGGCGCCGATCATGGAGTTCACCGCGGCGGACATCTTTCAACACTCACCTTTTGGCGACATCTTGAGTTCGCTTAAGTATCTCTCATTATCAGGAGAGCCCTGGCCGGACTACGGTTAGGATGGTTGGGATGCGGACGACGAAGAAATTCAAAACCCACCCACCACCCACTTGGTAGCCACTGTCGACGATCTAACCGACATGCTAGACTACGACTCCGAAGACATCGACGGTATGGACGACGATGCCGGAGATGACCAAGAACCAGCGCCTATCGGGCACTGGAAAGCCACCTCATAATATGACATATACATGGTGGATATCCCAAAGGATGGGAATGGAGAAGGAACAGCGGAGGATGACCCCTCCAAGAAACAGCCCAAGCGCCGGCGTTAGCGGCGCTGCTCTAAATCCCGCCACAGCAAGAATGAAGATTCCGGCACCGGAGATAACAACACCCCAGACAATGCCGAAGACAACCCAGTCCAGCAAGATTCAGCATAGGAGGACAGAGACGCCAGCCCTCATGAGAGAGCGGCAGAAGAAGAGGTAGAGGATTATATGCCTCCCTCCGGAGACGAGGCAAGCCTCGACGACGACGAATTCGTTGTGCCTGAGGATCCCGTCGAACAAGAGCATTTTAAATGCAGGTTTATGGCCACGGCAAACAGCCTCAAGAAAAAGCAGCAACAGCTTAGAGCTGATCATGATCTGCTAGCCGACAGATGGACTGAAGTCCTCGCGGCCGAAGAGCATGAGCTCAAACGCCCCTCCAAAAGCTACCCTAAACGCAAGATGCTCGCCCAATTAGAGGAGGAGGCTTATGAATCCGCATCACCAGCAGACAATACGGCTGACCAACCACCCCGTGGTCGTGACAGAGAGGCCTCTAGGCCCTTCACTAGAACCATACCCCGGCATCGCTCGAAAAGCACAAGGCCACTGGGGAACGCTCCGGACTTGCGAGATATATTGGAGGATAAGGCAAGACAAGCAAGATCGATCTATGGATCGCGTGGGTGCCCCATGATACGTGACGACAACCGTCACGCCGGACACAGTAAGTCCGGCCGGGCCGAACAAAATAGACAAAGCTCTTTTGAGCTCCGTCGTGATATCGCCGAGTACAGAGGCGCCGCACACCCACTATGCTTCACAGATGAAGTAATGGATCATCAAATCCCCGAAGGGTTTAAACCCGTGAACATTGAATCCTACGATGGCACAACAGACCCCGGGGTTTGGATCAAAGACTATCTCCTTCACATCCACATGGCCCGCGGTGATGATCTTCACGCCATCAAATATCTCCCACTCAAGCTTAAAGGACCAGCCCGGCATTGGCTAAACAGCTTGCCAGCAGAGTCAATCGGGAGTTTGGAAGACCTGGAAGCCGCATTCCTCGATAACTTCCAAGGCACGTATGTGCGACCACTAGACGCTGATGACCTAAGCCACATAATTCAGCAGCCAGACGAATCGGCCAGACAATTCTGGACACGGTTCTTAACCAAGAAAAACCAAATTGTTGACTGTCCGGATGCGGAGGCCCTCGCGGCCTTCAAGCATAACATCCGCGACGAGTGGCTTGCCCGGCACCTGGGACAGGAAAAGCCGAAATCCATGGCAGTCCTCACATCACTCATGACCCGCTTCTGCGCGGGTGAGGACAGCTGGCTAGCACGCAGCAACAACCTCAGCAAAAATTCTGGCAGTCTGGATTTCAAGGACCGTAATGGCAAGTCGCGTCGCAACAAAAACAAACGCCGCATTAACAGCGATAATAGTGAAGATACGGCAGTCAATGCCGGATTCAGTGGCTCTAAACCCGGTCAGCCGAAAAAGCCATTCAAAAGAACCACTCCGGGTCCGTCCAATTTGGACAGAATACTCGACCGCTCATGCCAGATACACGGCACCCCCGAAAAACCAGCCAACCACACCAACAGGGACCGTTGGGTATTCAAGCAGGCAGGCAAGTTAATTGCCGAAAACAATGACAAGGGGCTGCATAGCGATGACGAGGAAGAGAGCCGACCGCCGAACAATAGAGGACAGAAGGGTTTCCCCCCACAGGTGCGGACGGTGAACATGATATACGCAACACACATACCCAAAAGGGAGCGGAAGCGTGCACTCAGGGATGTATACGCGATGGAGCCAGTTGCGCCGAAGTTCAATCCATTGTCCTCCTGCCCGATCACTTTTGACCGAAGGGACCACCCCACCAGCATCCGCCACGGCGGATTCGCCGCATTGGTTTTAGACCCAATCATCGATGGATTTCACCTCACCAGATTCCTGATGGACGGCGGCAGCAGCCTGAATCTGCTTTATCAGGATACAGTGCGCAAAATGGGCATAGACCCCTCAAGGATTAAACCTACCAAGACAACCTTTAAAGGCGTCATACCAGGTGTAGAAGCCAATTGTACAGGCTCAGTTACAATAGAAGTGGTCTTCGGATCCCCGGATAACTTCCGAAGCGAGGAGTTAATCATCGACATAGTTCCATTCCGCAGCGGCTATCATGCTCTGCTCGGACGTACCGCATTTGCAAAGTCCAACGCGGTGCCGCACTACGCATACCTCAAGCTCAAGATGCCAGGCCCTCGAGGAGTCATCACGGTCAACGGAAACACTGAATGCTCTCTCCGAATGGAGGAACATACAGCGGCCCTCGCGGCAGAAGTACAGTGCAGCCTCTTAAGGCAATTCTTGAGTCCGTCCGTTAAGCGACCGGACACGGCCAAACGCGCCCGGAGTAACCTACAACAAGACCACCTGGCACGTAACAAGCACGCGTAGCAGTGCAGCCCCAACCCCAGCCCCTGCCAAATTTCAAGACAGGTCCTTCGCGTACACCACTACGCTTTGGAGATACCATGGGCATGGGGAGAGGGGCACGACCATGATAGGCCCAGAATGCGGCTCAACCACACCAGGGGCTCTCAAGTGCGTCATTCTTTTTTTTCTTTTTCCTTTTTATTTTTACCCACAGGACTCTGTTCGCTATAGGCCCTATCCGGCAGTAGACCTGCCGAACTCACGATGCAACAGCCAGGGAAGGAGAAAGGCTACAATGAATATCCAGGTGGTCTCCATTACGAGAATTAAATCTGTTTTGTACACCATTCCGCAGCCTACCCCCTGGAGGGGGAGATGTTTAATAGTCCCATCCCTTGCTTATCGCACCATTTGTATCGTTCTGCATTCACAACAGTTTTTCTTGAATAAGTAATGTAGCACCTTTTTGCTTCCAATTGCATTTCTTTCTTATACATATGATCATTTATGACCTGTTGCATCCGTACATTTTGGTACGGCTAAATACACCAGGGGCTTATGTTTCCCGCATCATGGTGTGATAAGTCCGAACACTTTCACAAGTGCGGCACCCCGAACTTATAGCATTATATGCATCGGCTCTGAATCATGTCTTGGGCCAATAGTTGGGTTTGCCCGGCTCCCATGTTTTGGTACCTTACGTTCCGTTGTATCGGCTAAGGTAGCACTAGGAGAACCACTGCGATTGCGCCCCAGTTGAGCTGGGCAAGCGCCTCAGTGGAGAAAGCTAAAACTGACCATCATGATGAGGCGAGAGCCGGTCGCTGTTCGAGAGGTTTTTTGCGAGTCCCTAAAGACATAGACCGCTTAGAGCGAGGAGCCAGCTTTGTCCGGCCCAGGCGTGGACTGAGCCCCAAATTCGGCCTTCCGAAGACTAGGGGCTTCGCCGAAATTTAAAATTATAGAATTCTATGGCTAAGTGAGAGTGTTCAAGCATTATAAGTCTGGTTGCCTTGTTCGTTGTGTTGAGAGCCTCCCTAGATGGACCCAAAATGGGAACAAGAGTGCTCAAGTTTATCCCGAACACCCCAGCACTCGTGGCATGGGGGCTGAAGCCGACGACTTGCCATCTCTCAGATTTGATAAACAGCCACACATAAGGTAATATTTTAAATTAACAAGCGTTGCTTAGCGCATATGAACTAAGCTTTCAGCGCACAGGATAACAAAATGTGAGTCTACTCAAATATTACATCTTTGGAGCACTCACCCACAATAATGCGGGCACCCTTCAGGACACTCTTATAATACATCTCGGGCGTGCGATGCTCCTTGCCCTGCGATGGCGCGTCCGTCACAAGCTTCTGGGCATCCATCTTGCCCCAGTGCACCTTTGCGCGGGCAAGGGCCCGACGGGCACCTTCAATACAGGCGGAGTGCTTGACGACTTCAACCCACGGACACGCATCCACCAGCCGCTGCACCAGGCCAAAGTAGCTCCCAGGCATGACCTCCTTAGGCCACAGCCAAACTATGAGGCCCTTCATGGCCTGTTCGGCCACCTTGTGGAGCTCGACCAGCTGCTTCAGCTGGTCGCTAAGGGGCACCGGATGTCCGGCCTCAGCATACTGAGACCAGAAGACCTTCTCCGTCGAGCTCCCCTCCTTGGCCCGGTAGAACGCGGCAGAATCGGACACGCTGCGAGGAAGATCTGTGAACGTTCCTGGAGAGCTCCGAATTCGGGTAAGTAACAGGTAATTAACACTCACATGCTTACTTTGCATGCAAAATGCCTGACCCGCTGCTATTTTCTTCAAAGTCTCGATTTCTTGGAAGGCCTTGTAGGCTTCGGCCTTAGCGGCTTTGGCACTCTCAAGAGCCGATGCAAGCTCAGACTCTCGAGTCTTCGAGTCACGCTCCAGGCTCTCATGTTTTTCCACGAGATCCTGGAGCTCTTGCTGTACCTCCGCCACCCGCGCCTCCTGCTTCTCTCGCTCGGTGTGCTCCGCGGCCGCATTACGTTCGGCCGCGGCCACCGCCTCCTTTAGGGTCGCCACCTCGTTAGTGGCCCCTGCAATACCCACGTTATCCTTGTCTTTCTTTTTGCAACCAAAATCCTTTTCTGTAAGGTACAATTTTAGTAAGGTCTTAGTCACCTTCCTTGTCCTCGAGCTGCTTATTGGCACGGCCGAGCTCGTTCTCAGACCACTCGAGGCTTTGCTTCAAAGTATTGACCTCTGCAGTCAGTGCGGCAGAGGTCAGCAGCGCAGCCTGCAATCCCATATTGACATATTGTTTATGACTCCTGCGTATATCTTTTTAGATCCTCAGTCCAGCTTTTCTTTCCGAACACCTAACCGAGCATCAGGGGCTACTGTCTATGCGGTACTATTTTACATATATCAAAATTCCTACCTCAAAGCCTGTTAGAAGGCTGCTGCAGGCTTCGGTCAGCCCGCTCTTGGCAAGCTGAACCTTCTGAATCACCGCACTCATAACGGTGCGGTGTTCCTCTTCTATGGAGGAAACATTGAGCGCCTCCAGCAAGCTATCCGGCGCCTCCGGTTGGACGGAGGCTGCCGGCGTCACGGTCTTGCCCTTCTTACGAAGGGGCCGCCCGCCGGACTCCGGAGCCACTATGGGTTCCGGGGCCGAGTCCGGTGCAAAGTCCGGGAGGTTGTCCTGCGACACCTCCGGGGCCTCCTCCTCTTGGTGGGTCCCTTCCTGGGATCCCACCTCGGCATTGTCCGCATCACGGGGGGTGGAGGCAGTCGGAAGAGAATCCATATCCGACGCACCTAAGGACCTGCTCGACGAAGCGGGAAGATCATCCTTGGGCGGACTGCAGGGTTGTATGCGGCATTAGAAAGACATTGCGTGGCAAAAAAGAAAAACCATGAAGTTATTCGGGAGTTCGGATACTTACGATCTCGCCAGGGGCTTGGCCCTTGGAGGCCAGTCCTCGTCGTCTTCACTGGCGTTGGCAGAGCAGTCCGGGGAAAGAGTTTTTCCCTTCTTGGACCCTTCGGCCTTCCCCGTTGGGGAGGCCTTCCTTTTCCTCCCTCCCCCCGCTGGGGGAGAGGCTTTCTTCTTCTCCTCCTCACCTTTGTGAGAGAAGTCGGCCTCAGAGTCGTCATCCCATAACACCTGAAAACGGGAACTCTTCCGAGTGCCCGTGGCCTTCTTCTTGGCCTTCTTCTCTGGCCCCACGTGGGGTTCCGGAGCCAGCAGCCCCATTAAGCGGGCGTTCGCTGGGTCCTCTGGCAATGGGGCCAGACAGATAGTCTGTTCGGCCTTTGTCAGCCAGTCCTGTCAAAGGAAAGGGATTTTAGATCCCGCATAGAGTCAAACTATGGAAAACAAGTGTCCAATAAAGGACAAAATCGCTTACCTCGTCAGCCGGACGCTGCGAGCTGAATCCGCGATCTTCGGTAGCGGATGCGGGATCCTCGGCGCCCTTGAACAGCACCTTCCAGACATCTTTGTACGTAGTGTCGAAGAGCCCGCTCAAAGTCTGGTGCTGCGCCGGATCGAACTCCCACATGTTGAAACCCCAACGTTGGCACGGGAGGATCCGAGGGATGAGCATGACCTGGACTACGTTGACAAGCTTGAGCTTCTTATCCACTAGCTTTTGGACGCAGGCTTGGAGTCCGGTCAGCTCCTCCGAATCACCCCATGTCCGGCCGCTCTCTTTCTAGGAGGTGAGCCGTGTGGGGATGCCAGATCTGAATTCTGGGGCCGCTGCCCATTCAGGGTCACGCGGCTCGGTGATGTAGAACCACCCCGATTGCCACCCCTTAATGGTTTCCACAAAAGTGCCGTCAAGCCAAGTAACGTTGGACATCCTGCCCACCATGGCGCCTCCGCACTATGCTTGGATGCCCTTCACAACCTTCGGCTTGACACTGAAGGTCTTGAGCCACAAGCCGAAGTGGGGCTGGATGTAGAGGAAGGCCTCACACATGACGATAAACGCCGGGATGTTGAGGATGAAATTCGGGGCCAGATCATGGAAATCCAGGCCGTAGTAGAACATGAGCCCCCGGACAAAGGGATGGAGTGGGAAGCCCAGTCCGCGGAGGAAATGGGTAAGAAATACTACCCTCTCATGGGGCCTGGGGGTGGGGATGAGCTCTCCCTCGTCGGGGAGCCGATGTGCGATGTTGCTGGATAAATATCCGGTGTTGCGCAGCTTATGGATGTGCCCCTCCGTGACGGAGGAGGCCATCCACTTGCCTCCCGCTCTGGACATATTTGGAGAAGGTTGACGTGAGATGCGCGGACTTGGGCACTGGAGCTCGAGTTCGTGGAGATGGATAAGCCAAGGAGGAAGAAGGCGCAGGTAAAAGGGTTGGATCCTTATCCCCTTATATGGGCGGAAAAAAACATGTGTCCCCACCAGCCTGATAAAACTCGCTTATCTCCCAAGCGCCGCAATCAATGGCGCGGTTGGGTTACCCATGTCTGTATTGATGGGAATCGCGGAATAAGGGGAACACGATCTTTGCTTCGACAAGACATGCCAAGGATACCGCTTCGCTAAACGCGCTGAGGTGGTACAATAAAAACAATTCTAGTAAAGCCTTGGTAGTGGTGTGACGTCACGCCACCAAAAACGTCAGCAGATTGAACTTGTGTAAATATTATTCTCTCTACGGTGGTATGTGGAATTTATTTTGACGAGACGGACACTATCCTGGTGTTCACAATCTTCTATAAATTATTCGGAGGAGGAACCCGCCTTGCAATGCTGAAGACAACATGCGTGCCGGACTCGTCGTCATTGAAGCCTGGTTCAGGGGCTACTGAGGGAGTCCTGTACTAGGGGGTGTCCGGATAGCCGAACTATCATCATCGGCCGGACTCCAAGACTATGAAGATACAAGATTGAAGACTTCATCCCGTGTCCGGATGGGACTTTCCTTGGCGTGGAAGGCAAGCTTGGCGATACGGATATGTAGATCTCCTACCATTGTAACCGACTCGGTGTAACCCTAGCCCTCTCCGTTGTCTATATAAACCAGATGGCTTTAGTCCATAGGACGAACAACAATCATACCATAGGCTAGCTTCTATGGTTTAGCCTCCTTGATCTCATGGTAGATCTACTCTTGTAACACACATCATCAATATTAATCAAGCAGGACATAGGGTTTTACCTCCATCAAGAGGGCCCGAACCTGGGTAAAACATCGTGTCCCTTGTCTCCTGTTACCATCCGCCTAGACGCACAGTTTGGGACCCCCTACCCGAGATCCGCCGGTTTTGACACTGACACCGCCTCCAACAATGTGGCCGAGTGCGAGGCGCTCATACATGGGATACGGCTAGCCAAGGAACTCGGCATCCGCCGGATCCTGTGTTATGGCGACTCGGACTTAGTGGTTCAACAATCATCCGGCGACTGGGATGCCAAGGATGCAAACATGGCAAGCTACCGTTTCCTCGTTCAGCAGATCAGCGGATATTTCGAGGGGTGCGAGTTCCTTCACGTGCCACGGGCCGACAATGAGCAAGCAGATGCCCTGGCACGAATAGGCTCCACCCGGCAAGCTATACCAACCGGCGTCGCCCTCCAACGCCTCCTCAAGCCATCTGTCAAGCCGTCTCCAGAATCCAGTTCCATCTTTGTGCCGCCTGACCCCGACGCAGTCGGAACCGACTTCGGGGACCTGGCAGGCGGCCCGGGGACTTCGGGAGCCGGCTCGGGGACTACCATAGTCGAACTCGTCCCGGGGACTGTAGCAACACAGCAGGCGGAGGCCGACTCGAACTCGTCACAGCCCAGCCCGCCCACCCTGGTTGCAGTAGCCATTTTGACAATCGAAGAAGTCACAGCTCCATCATGGGCTCAGCCCATCCTCCATTTCCTGATAAACGGAGAGCTGCCGACTGACGAGATCTCGGCAAGACAAGTCCAACGCCGAGCCGGAGCATACAAAATAATGAACCAAGAGCTTGTTAGGCGCAGCGTTATCGGGGTCTTCCAGTGCCGCGTCAAGCCGGAGAAAGGCATAGCAATCCTCGAAGACATCCACCAAGGCGAATGCAGCCACCATGCCGCCTCCAGGGCGCTCGTCGCCAAGGCCTTCCGCCATGGATTCTTCTGGCCGACTGCTTTGGAGGATGCCAAGGAATTAGTTAAACACTGCAAAGGGTGCCAAGTCTTTGGCTCCAAGCAACACCTGCAGGCTTCTGCACTCAAGACCATCCCCATCACTTGGCCTTTTGCCGTATGGGGGCTGGTCATGGTCGGCCCATTCAAGACAGCGCGCGGCGGCATCACGCATCTGTTTGTCGTTGTGGACAAATTTACCAAGTGGATTGAAGCAAAGCCGATCAAGAAACTGAATGGGCCGACTGCCGTGACATTCATTGCAGACATTACAACCCGGTATGGAGTACCACACAGCATCATCACCGACAATGGCATGAATTTTGCCAAGGGAGCACTGGCACGTTTCTGTGCGACACATGGCATCCGACTGGACTTAGCATCCGTTGCCCACCCGCAGTCAAACGGCCAAGTCGAGCGAGCAAACGGCCTCATCCTCTCCGGCATCAAGCCCCGACTGGTCGTACCACTGGAGCGTTCGGCCGGCTGCTGGCTCGACGAGCTACCGGCCATCCTCTGGAGTCTGCGCACTACCCCAAACAAGTCAACCGGCTTCACCCCCTTCTTCCTTGTATATGGTGCCGAGGCTGTCATCCCAACTGACATCGAGTTCGACTCACCTCGGGTAACCATGTACACGGAGGCGGAGGCTAAGGAAGCACGAGAAGATGGCGTCGACTTGCTGGAAGAAAGCCGACTGTTAGCCCTCAGCCGGTCCGCCATCTACCAGCAAGGTCTACGCCGTTACAACAGTCGGAGGGTCAAGCCAAGAGCTTTCCAAGAGGGAGACCTTGTTCTCTGGCTGATACAGCGAACAGCCGACCAGCACAAGCTCTCGGTCCCTTGGGAAGGCCCCTTCGTCATCAGCCGGGCTCTAGGAAACGACTCATACTACCAAATCGACGCGAAGAAGCCGAAGGAACGCAAGAGAGACGACTCCGGCAAGGAGTCGGAGCGTCCGTGGAACGCCAATCTTCTTCGAAGATTTTACAGTTGAAATGCAGTATGTATCACACTACCTTTTGTATTAAGTATGAGACAACGGGCTCCCCGAGGTCTTCTCGGGGACTACCCTCTTTTATCTATGTATGCCGGGTATCATACCAATGGTTACGCCACTACATTCATTTTTTCGTCCGGCACCGGGTTCGACTAGTCGGCCCAGGGACTTGCCGCCTTGAGTTATGTCCAAGTTCTACCTGCAGTCAGACAAGTAATGTGCCGGCACCCAAGCCCTCTCTTGCGAAAGTCATAGCTCGAAGAATCGGCTGCCGACTAGCAAGAGCCAAAGGCGGAAAGGATGCCCACATGAAAAACGGCTAAGGACTAACGAACTTACATAACACAAGCCGGCTCCCCTCCCACCAACCGGCTATCCAAGCAGCCGGCTGGCCGGCCTTCCTTCCAACTCTGCTACAATCTAAGAGAGCTTGAGTACTTGCCTTCCCAGACGACCGAACTCCTTACCCGGTCATAGACTGCAGAGCAGCTGTCCGGATGGGAAGGCGGCAACCAAGGGAAGGTGGCAAAGGAAAAAAGCCAAAAGATAAAAAGCAAGCAGGAATGGAAGCCAAGCACATGCATAATAATATTTACACAAAGTCCTTCGAGAGGCTGGCATTCAACAAAGTTTGAATACACCCCCAGTGGGTGGAAATGCGCAAAGTTAATAAACTTTTCGAAGAGTGACAAGCAGGAAAGTAAAACAACGAATCAAGCCAGGGGAGCACCCGAGGCGTCAGGAAGATTGGTGGAGACGGCGGTGTCGGCTGGAGGGGTGGCCGGCTGGCGAGTCTCAGCCTGGCCGTCGTTGGTGGCAGGCGGAGCATTCGCACACGCCTCGTTGCTGAGGCTGGCTGGCTGCTTCGACATCTGGCATAGCGTCTTCGCCGTCTTCCTCCTCTTCATCCTCGCCCTCGTCGCTGGAGTCTATCTCCTCCGCCGAGTCTTCACCGTCGGCCGGGTTCAGCCCGAACATTCCTCCGGCTGCGTGACGCCGTCCTCGTTCACCTCAGGAGCAAAGGCGCTGGTGTCGGTGAAGTCGGCGATCGCCGAGGGGCGCTGGATGATAGCCGGCCTGCTCCGCCTCCAGCTCCTTGTCAGCCTCCTGCCGCCAAGTGCGCAGCTGGTCCAAGTTCAGCCCAGGGTACCAAGCCCGGACGAACTCCAGCGCCCGTCCGGCGCCGGACCGAGCTGCTGCAGCCTTCCAGGCCTCGAGACGGCCGACTGCTACCTCCAGCCAGTCGGCAGTACGGCTAGGGGTGCGAGGAATTACTTCGCCAGGCCAAAAGGCGGCCAGCACCTGTGCTCCGGCACGCTGAAGCGGGCGGAGCATGCGGTAGGCCGGCTGGAGGCGGGCTTGGATCGCCAGAAGCTGCTCCACAAGCGACCGGTTGGCCCCGGTGCGATCTCAACCCCAGCTTGCCGCCGGGCCTCACGGTGAGCTTAGTACTCTTCACAAAGAAGAAAGAAATAGAGCAAGTTAGGAGGTAAACTGGCTTACAAGGACAAGCAAAAGAACGAAGAAGAAGGCGGCCTACCGTCGACCAAATCCTCGACCCGGCCGTAGCCTTCGCTCAGAGCTTGCCTTGCCTCGGCCCAGCTCGCCGCCTCGGTTTCATATTCGGCTTTTAGGGCGGCCTCGCTGTCCCGCGCCGCCTTCAGGGCCGCCTTGTGGCTTCCCTCCTGGTCGTCCAGTTTCGTGGCCAGGCGGTCACGCTCCTGAGCCAAGGCACTGAACTCGCCCTCCTTGGTGCGAAGGGCGGTCTGGGCCACACCCAGCTGCTAACTCAAGTCGGCATTGGCTCTTGCCAATATGAAAAAGAAGAAATTAAGAAAGAAGTCGGCAAGAAAGATCCGACCCGACTGCTCAGCAGTCGGCCCGCATCTCCGGGACTACACCCAGTGGGTGCAATGACGCGCCCCCACATGAGATAGAAGAACAAAGACACTCACGTCGGCTCTCTGACAGATCGGCGGCCTTTTGGTTCACCTCTCGGACCTGGGAGTTAAAGGTAGCGGCGTGGAGGTTGTGATAATCCTGCAAACAGGACAAAGAAGCGAGCAAGAGCAAGTCATTAAAATAAAGTCTTCGAAGAAGTTCCAAGCCGCCTGCTCAGCAGCCGACTTGGAACTCGGGGACTACACCCAGTGGGTGCGCCTGACGCGCCCCCACGGAAGAAATCAAGAACAAGAAAACTCACCCGAACGACCACCCGTGTCGCAAGGAATTCTTGGGTGCACTACTTCAGCACGGTGGCCTGAGCTTGAAGCCGGCTACGGACATCTTGTGCCGCCAGGCTCAACGAAGTTGTCCCACCACCCAACATCTACCCTGGCGAGCTGACGGTGGCCGACTCCAGATCGCACGACAACGAACTGGAGCCGACGGCCCCCTGCGGATCCGGCTCTGAAGCTGCCCTCCCCGCGCGCCGAGGAGTCGGCGATAAGACCACAAGATCCGCCCTTGCAGTTGGCTCTCCTCCAGCCGGTTGCTCAGGAGGCCCCTCGGGCTGGCCGCCTTGGCCGGTCCCGGCCGATGGAGGCGGCACCACTTCTCCCTCCGGGACGACTACTTCGCCTCCCTCCCTCTGCATCTCCGGCGGGTCACGGCCGATTTCCTCTGATGGAGGCATCCGGGGCCGCGTAGCGGAGGAGGATGACGAGCTGCGAAGGCTGGTTGCGCAGGGCCTCCACCGCCCTCTCTGCAGCCTCGGTTTCCGCCTGGGCCCTGGCTTCCGCGTTGGCCTGCGCCTCGGTCGACTCCGCCGTCGTCTCCCGGGCCGACTCGGTGGCGGCCGCCCTCCGCTCCTCCGCCTCCCGTTCCTCCCGCGCCTCCTGCGCGTTCCGCCCGTCGCTGCCTGAAGCTCGGCGCGGGGATCTATGCGGCGAGAACCAGCAGATCCTCCCGCCCTGCCGACTATGGAGGCAGCGGTAGTCCGCTCAAGAGAGAGCGGGGCCCTGGTTGGCAAAACAGAGAAAGGACTTGGAAGAGCATCGACTAAAGAAAGAAAGAAAAGCGCGTAAGGACCAGAACTTACGCCGAAACCGCCTGCGGCTGCTTCACCACTTTGCAGAAGCGGGCCGCCTTCGCGGGTGCCTCGTCACGCTTGGTGGCCGCCGCAGACCCCTTGGGCTTCTTCGGCCGGCCGCCGAAGAGAGTCGACGCTGCCCGACGCTTCTGCGCGCCGCCTTGTAAGGTCGGCCCGCCCGACGGGCCGGCGACTTGAGGGTGAGTCGCCGGCTGGCGGCGCGGAATGGGCTCGGCCTCGTCATCGTCGGGCCAATCGTCAAAGCCGGCGGTGAAGCCAGAGCCGCCTGTTCTCGCCGCCTCCCCCTACGGCGTTGTCGTCCAGGGCGGCCGCCCCCAAGTCGGGGTCGTCAAGATCGTCCACCACGCGGTCCGGGGCGAACTCGCGCTCCGGCCCCACAGTCCCGGCCGAAGGATGAAGCAGGGGATTCTGATTGAAGATAGGTCAAATGGTCAGGAGCCGGCCGAAAATAACCCGGCAACAAGAAAAAGAAGAAAGGAAATACCAGGCTTACCAAGGGCGGGGGGTTGGCGCGAGAGTATGGTTCCTTACCATACTGCCACTCCTCGGTGAGCTTGCAGTTGGCGATGTAGTTCACCAGGTAAGATACCTCATCGTGAGGCATCTCTTTGGTGCTGAGCCGGCATGGATCAAAGCGGCCGCTCATCTGACAGATCAGATGAGGGCGGCCTTGGAGCGGGAGTACCTGGCGCTCGACGAAGGCGGCAATCAAGGCGGGCCCAGTCAGACGCTCCGACTGGATCAGCACCCGAAGCCGGGCGACGGCACCAGCTCCAGTCAGCGACCTGGCCCGGAAGGACCACGAAGGCTGCCTCCCAGGCGGCGGGCCGGCTACGTAAGCCGGCAAGTTGACGTAGTCACCGTTCGGGGCGACGTTCTTCACGTAAAAATAAGACTTTTGCCAGAGCTTCACCGACTGGATCAGCGCGATAGGAGGTAATGGGTTGTCGGCGGTGGACCTCCGCATGGCGATGAAGGCGCCTCATGGAGCCGGCACGCCTCCGACGACCGTGCCGAGCTTGGATTGGAAAAACTCCCCCCAAAGCTCGATGGTGGGGAGGACGCCGAGGAAACCTTCGCACAAGGTGTGTCAGGACCCCGATTCAATGCCACATCGATCTAGCATGTAACACCTCATATCACTTTGCGGCCTCACGCACGGTATCCCCACGGGTGTCGCCTTACCTTTGTCCGGGACCGGTTGCGCCTTTTGGCACACGTATATGACAGTGTCGCTAGCATCCATATGATAAGGAGCCCGGGCTGACATGGCTAGTCGTAAACCCAAAGTGGCACTAACTTACAGGGACAGGCATCCATGACCCAGCATCGAACGTGTCGGTCATCAGCGAGTGAATCCAGGCTGTAGCACTGGGCTAACAGGACTCCAGTGAACCGGGCTATAGCAGGCTAACAGGACTCCGGTATTCATCGCGTGACATTTCCCCGAAGGGACAGACACAGGATCAAAGAAGGACACATGCCGGCCAGCCTAAGTGTTCCGGAGCAGTAGCAAGCTACCAGGGCTCAGTGGAAGCACTAGGAGACATTTCCCGGTAAGAGAGACTACTAAGGATAAACAACTAGATAGTCAGATCCCACACATAGCAATACACATTACACGTACGCATAACATGCAAGTATGTGTTGTACAACATGGCATCACAACATAACTCAACAACTCATATAGATAAAGGCTCAGAATAGCCATCATAGCATTTATTACAAACAGGGGTCACATGACCCAACATTCAGAGCAATCAAGCAACAAACGGAAGCATTACATGTCTGAGTACAGACATCTATAAATGAAAAAGGCTGAAAGCCTGACTATCTACAACGTCCGATCAAGATCGTAGCTGAGGTACAAGCTACTTGTCGAAGTCCAAGAGAACACTAGTAAGACCGAAGTCTCCGCTGAAAAAACATAAATAAAGCAACATGAGTACAAAGGTACTCAGCAAGACTTACATCAGATCCTATCATACATGCACTTGTATCAAGAGAGTAATGTGGAGTTTAGTTGCAGCAAGCCAGCTTTGACTCTGTGGCTAACCTGTTCTACGACTACCAGAACTCTTGAGGTGATATGGCGCACACGAGTCCACTAATCACCACACAATACACTACTATGGATTCATCCCCGTCTCCCTACGAGAAGGCCATCCATAGCACTCACACTTGTCTTGAGCATTTTATAGTATCCACTTCAAGTTGTCTATGTACCATGTAAGCATCCAAGAAGTCCATAACCGCGGACCCGGCTATTCGAATAGATCATGTTAACCCTGCAGGGGTGTACTTCTTCACACACGCTCTCGCCACTTACCGCCATGTACACGTCATGTATCTCGGCAACCTTCAAGCGGAAGCCTGGCGAGGGTGTCAGCCATGACCAGACTAACCACACAAGACTCTAGTCCAGGTTTATCGCCTATTCGGGTTCCATCCGCAAGGAGATCCGGCCGGGGTTTCGCTCACGGCCCCAAACGATGTGTGCAGGGTTCCCGAGCCCACCATCCGGGTGCCACTCGGTACACCAGGCCACGTGTGCCTAGTCTGTCCCAAGCCCACCCTGCTGGATGCCACTTGGTAGAAAAATAGCACTACCTACAAACACCAGAAACTAGTTGCGACTCCTGGACAGAGACCAAGTTGGCTAATAAGTCGAGAGGGCTTGAAGCGCCCGGAGCCCAATGTGTGGTAGTATCAAGTCATTGGACAACATACATAGAACTCAGTGCTTGAGGACGGTTCCAGTGAGACAACCCACCATGTACTCCTACATGGCCTCTCACCGCTACCTTTACCAAATCGTGTTCACACACTTAACTCTCAGCACCAGAACATATCGTAACACTCCAATTCATTCCCAATGAATCAGACCTGACACAACTCCAAGCAATAGCAGGCATAGCATGGTAAGAACACAACAATGGCTTCAATCAACTGCTACACATGCTAGTGGGTTTCAACTATTTACTGTGGCAATGACAGGTCATGCAGAGGAATGGGTTCAACTACCGCAGCACAAAGTAGCAGATGAATCGTTGTTGTCCTAATGCAATAACTGAGAGCAGGAGCGAGAGAGTAGGATTTTATCGGAATGAACAAGGGGGGTTTGCTTGCCTGGTAAATCAACAAGGGAGGCACTGCTTCAGGGACAAGTACTCTGGAACGTCTCCGGAGCAGGACCTATCGAGAAGGAACGGTGCCAACAATCAAAACACAAGCATATGCAACACAATGATGCATGAACATGGCATGAAGATGTGATGCTGATTGTGCTAATGCAGCTAGCATTATATTTGGATGAAGTCCATTTGAACCAAATGTTCAAATGCAACTCTAAAATAAGTCTCTTAATATGCCATAATGTGTTTTCTCATATTCAGCATGTATAAGTTGGTTTGTCATGCACGAAACTAGTACAGATGAATAGATTACATTTTTCTGATAATTTTTCATATATAAATTATTTCAATCTGAGCTACGGTTGTATTTCTATGAATTTTTGAAGTTTAAATCATTTTCTAGAATTTCCTGAATTATTTTAAATCCAGAAAATAAATAATTGCGTCAGCACTACGTCATGCTTGCGTCAGCAAGTCAACAGCACTGACTGGTCAAACCTGACGTGTGGGGTCCACACGTCAGTGACAGGGGGTTAAACAAGGTTAGTTTAATCCTAACTAAAGGATTAGTGGCGCTGGGGCCCACTGGTCAGTGTCAGGGGGGGTTAGTTAACGGTGATTAGCCTTAGGCTAATCACCTGACCCACGGGGCCCACCTGACGGCCCGGCGAGGTCAAACGGTCAACCCCACCGGCGTTAAGCTGCCGGCGAGGCCTGAACGCGGCGGAGGGCTGCGGGATCGTCGCTCCGGCGACCAATCGCGCGGCGGAGAGCACCTACGCGAAGCCCAGGCTCGCGCGCATCCAGTGGCGCCCTCCGTTTCACCGGAGACGGTCTATATCGCCGGCGGCGACCACTTGGGCGGCGACCGGAGTTCGGCCAGGTGCGCGCGGGTGCTGCGAGGCACGGGGGAAGTGAGCGGAGAGGCTCTACGGCCTCCTGGCGTCACCAGGAGCACGGTGACGCGCTTGGTTGCAAGCTGCAGTGGCCAGGGCGACGGCGGCGACATGAACGGCGGCGGGAAGCTTCGGCCGTGGTGGGGAGGAGGGCTACGGCGTGCGGGCAACTAAATGGAGAGAGGGGAACGGTGGCGGAGCTCACCGCGGTTGCAGCGGGCGTCGAAGCGGGCTCGGGGACGCACTGGAGACGGTGAATCGGAGTCGGCGGTCGGCGGCGTCCGAGGAGGAAGACGATGGCGACGGCGGCTCCACAGGACGTCCGACGTCTTGTGGCTTGATGGAGGAGACGAGGAAGTCGTGGCGGAGCTTCTGCGCGTGTCGGAGAGGCGAGGGGGAGGCTGTGGCTACGTAGGCGATGAGCGGCGGCGACGAGCTCCGCTCGGTGGTGCTCGGGAGGGAGAGAGCGGACGAGGGAGAGACACGAGAGAGTGGGAGACGGTCGAGGGGCCGCGTGGCGTCTCCCGGGGCATCCAGACGAGGAGGGGAGAGGGCAGGCAGGCAGGGAGGCTGGTGGCGTGGCGCGGCGGCGCGCGCGCGTCGGGCACGCGCCCATCCTCCTGTCGAGGACGAAGAGGACAGAGGAGGGGCCAGTGGGCTGGGCCGGCGCTGGCTGCTGCTGGGCTGCACAGGTAAGCATTTTACATTTTTGTTTTCTTTTCTATTTTTCTGACATATGTTTTGATTTAATTAAAATACTAAATCATTTTATTACCTTATGCCAATTTTTGTAGGAGCTAACTATATTATTCCAGAGCTCCTTAATAAATGGCATAGTTTTTGGACCATATTTTATATATATAACAATATATATCCAAAGCAAATAATTATCGGATTAATCCAAATGGCCAAAATTAAATATCCATGAGCTCCTAAAATATTTGTTTGAATTTTACCTCTGACCAATATTTTCAGAGAGCAACATGAACATTTTCTTGGACCTTTTTGGAGCAATTTTTATTTAGGTCATTTCCAAAAATGATTCTGAGGGTTTCACAAATCCTCATTTCAAATTAAATGGAATTTAAACATGATGCACAAAGGACTAGCTAGCCTTGAGCATACCAGAACTAGGGATGTGACAACTCGCCCCCACTTGAAAGAATCTCGTCCCGAGATTCAGGGGTCGACGGAAAGAAAGCGGGGTACTCCAGTCGAAGACGATCTTCTCGCTCCCAAGTAGCTTCTCTCTCGGAATGATGAGACCACTGAACCTTGAGAAACTTGATGTTCTGACGTCGAGTGACAAGCTCTGCTTGATCGAGAATGCGAACCGGGTACTCTCGGTATGTGAGGTTATCTTGGAGATCAAGCGTTTCGTGGTCCACTCCGCGGATGGGATCCGAGAAGCAGCGCCTGAGTTGAGAGACGTGGAAGACATCATGAACTCGAGAAAGATGTGGGGGTAGTTCCAACTGGTAGGCAACCTCTCCTCGTTTAGCGAGAATGCAAAAAGGACCAATGTAACGAGGAGCCAACTTGCCCTTGATACCGAAACGATGGGTACCCTTCAAGGGAGTAAACCGAAGGTAAGCTTTGTCGCCAATTTTGATAAGTCATATCCTTATGATGACGATCGTACTGGCTTTTCTGACGAGACTGGGCTGTTTTCAAATTCTCACGAATGATGCGAACTTGCTCTTCTGCCTCCTGGATCATGTCCGGTCCAAAGAATTGTCTTTCACCGGTTTCTGACCAGTTCAAAGGTGTTCGACATCTTCGTCCATAGAGAACCTCAAAAGGAGCTTTCTTGAGGCTGGATTGATAGCTATTGTTATAAGCAAACTCGGCAAAAGGAAGACATTTCTCCCAATCCATACCGAATGAGATAACGCAAGCTCTAAGCATGTCTTCGAGAATTTGGTTGACCCGTTCCACCTGACCACTCGACTGAGGGTGGAAAGCGGTACTGAAGGAAAGATGGGTTCCCATGGCAGTTTGGAAACTCTCCCAGAAATGAGAAGTGAAAAGACTGCCACGGTCTGAATTGATCTCTAGTGGAACACCATGAAGTGACACTATTCGAGAAATGTATAAGTCAGCAAGCTGACTAGCAGTGATACTCTCTCGAACAGGAAGGAAGTGAGCCACTTTGGAAAGACGATCAATGACTACGAAGATAGCGTTATTCCCTCTCTTGGTCCTGGGAAAGCCGGTGATGAAGTCCATACCAACTTTATCCCATTTCCATTCAGGAATAGCTAAAGGCTGAAGGGTGCCAGCAGGCCTTTGATGCTCTGCCTTAACACGACGACATACGTCACAATTAGCAACGAAGTCGGCGATTTATCTCTTCATCCTAGTCCACCAGAACCTCTGGCGTAGGTCCTGATACATCTTAGTGCTACCGGGATGAATCGTGAGAGGAGATTCATGCGCCTCCTTAAGAATCAATTGTCGCAGATGTTGATTCTTGGGAACCACCAAGCGATTCTCAAAGAAAACAACACCACGATCATCCATAGAGAAACATCCACCAACTCCCTTCTTAATGTTTCTCTTGATCCGAGAAATTCCTGTGTCTTGCTTTTGAGCAGCGACAATCCGATCTTCAAGATCAGGTTTCGCCACCAAGGTAGAAAGGAATCCGTGAGGAGCAATGTGAAGATTAAGCTTACAGAATTCCTCATGGAGAAGTGGTTGGCCTTGCTGCAACATGAGATTGTTGCAATAGGATTTACGGCTTAGAGCATCAACCATGACATTGGCTTTCCCTGGGGTGTAGGTAATCCCTAGATCATAATCTGTGATCAACTCCAACCAATGTCTTTGCCTAAGGTTCAGATCCGGTTGGGTGAAGATATACTTGAGACTCTGGTGATCGGTGTAGATATTGCAACGTTTACCAAGAAGGTAATGTCGCCAGGTCTTGAGTGCATAGACTACGGCTGCAAGCTCTAGATCATGTGTAGGATAATTATCCTCATGTGGATGCAACTGCCGAGATGCATAGGCAAACGCATGACGATCCTGCATAAGAATGCAACCTAGTCCCTGTCGTGAGGCGTCACAATAGATAACAAAGTCCTTTGTGAAATCCGGTGGCACAAGTACGGGAGCAGAAGTTAGGCGTCTTTTCAGTTCCTGAAAACTGTACTCACACTGTGGGGACCACTCGAACTTTTTATCTTTCTTGAGAAGTTCCGTGAGGGGTTTGGCTACTTTGGAGAAATTTTCAACAAAGCGGCGACAATAGATGGCTAGACCAAGGAAACTCCTAACTTGTTTAATGGTCTCAGGTGGACTCCAATCAAGAACGGCCTTGACTCTCTCGGGATTGACAGCAATGCCCTTACCAGAAATTACGTGGCCTAGGTAGGTCACTTCTGGCAACCAAAATTCACACTTGGAGAACTTGGCATAAAGGCGGTGCTCTCTGAGTTTTTCTAACACAAGTCTAAGATGTTCAGCATGCTCTTCCTCGTTCTTTGAGTAAATAAGAATATCATCGAGGTAAACCACGACGAACTTATCTAAGTACTCCATGAAGATCGAGTTCATCAAGCGGGAGAATGTGGCTGGGGCGTTGGTTAGGCCAAAGGACATGACGGTGTACTCGTACTGGCCATAACGAGTGACAAAAGCTGTCTTGGGAATGTCCCCATTTCTGATCTTAATTTGGTGGTATCCTAACCTCAAATCCATCTTGGAGAAGACTGAGGATCCAGCGAGCTGATCATACAGGTCGTTGATCCTGGGGAGCGGATACTTGTTCTTTATCGTGACCAAATTAACGGGACGATAATCTACAACCATCCGGTCCGTACCATCCTTCTTCTTAACAAAGAGGACGGGGCAAGCCCAAGGAGAAGAACTAGGACGGATGAAACCCTTTTGCAAGGACTCATCAAGTTGTTTCTTAAGCTCGGCTAGTTCTAAGGGTGCCATCTTGTAGGGTCTCCTAGAGATTGGAGCAGTTCCTGCGATAAGAGCTATGACGAACTCTACATCTCTGTCAGGTGGAACACCTGGCAGTTCCTCTGGAAAGACATCCGGAAAGTCACGGACTACCGGGATATCTTCAAGGTCTGGAAGAGGGCTGGCATTAAGAGAATAGAGATGACGCTTTGCAACTCTATTGGAGACAGTGACTATCTTGCCAGATGGGTGTGTAAGCTGAACAGATCTTGTGTAGCAATCAATCTTGGCATGATGAGCTGTCATCCAGTCCATACCCAAGATGATATTAATATCTGAGGACTTGAGAGCTACAAGTGATGCAAGGAATACAAGTCTGTCAACAAGGATTTCATTACCATGGCTAATTCTGGTGGTCTGCCATCTAGACCCTGGGGTTTGGATTTCAAGCGGAGTTGGCATATCACAAAATGACATGTCGTGCAAACGAGCATAGCCTTCAGAAATGAAGGAATGAGATGCTCCAGTATCGAATAGAACTGATGCTGGGTGACAATTGACAAGGAGTGTACCAAGAACGACATCCGGATCATCATGAGCGTCTTTAGCTGAGACGTGATGCACACGTCCACGTTTAGTGGGGGCTGACTTGACACTGATCATCTTGCATGATGGCTTAACACAGCCAACAGTCTTCTCGGGCTGGGGTGGAGCATAACTAGTCTGAGAGCAGTCACGTGCATAGTGTCCTGGCTTCCCGCATGTGAAGCAAGTTCCCGAGGTTGGACGTGGACCCGCACTAACAAGCGGTCTACCAGTAGGCCTGGGTGGAACATATGGCTGAGCTGGGGGAGGCACCACATGGGATGGCCTCGGTGCATATCCAGAAGGAAGAGCGGAGTTTGGAACCCAAATCCGGCGCTTCTGGGAACTAGAGCCAGAGGAGGATCTCAAATCACGGGTGTGCTTACGAGACTCCTCGTAAGTGAGCTGAGCTGTCTCTGCATTGATGGCCTTGTTCACAAGAGCTTGGAATGTATCACAATGATGCAGGTGGAGATCACGACGCAACTTGGGGTTGAGACCCTTCCGGAACCTAGCCTGCTTCTTGGCGTCCGTGGACACTTCTTCTGTGGCATAGCGAGCGAGGTTCTCAAACTCTCTACTATAAGCATCAACAGCCATCTTACTCTGGGTGAAACTACAGAACTCTTCTCTCTTGCGATCGATGAGGGCTTCAGGAATGTGATGCTCGCGAAAAGCCTCAGTGAAATCTCTCCAGGTAGGATTCTGGCCAGCTGGAAGCATAGCCTCATAGTTCTGTCACCAAAGACGAGCAGGACCTTCCAGGTGGTATGTGGCATAAGTGACCTTGTCATCTTCAGCTACGCTCGCGGAACGCAGCTTATGGGTGATGCCACGGAGCCAGTCATCTGCATCAAGTGGCTCGATGGAATGATGAAAGGTAGGTGGGTGCAAGCGAATGAAGTCATGAATGGTCACAGACTTATTGGACTGATGTGCGGTGTTCTCCTCGATACGTGCCAACAAACGGTTAGACTCACGCTTGTTCCTCTCCATTTCTAACATGAACTCTGTCAACGAAGGCGGGTCGGGAGGATCCTCATCCCTACCATCTCCATGGTTCTGGCTACGAACAATAGAACTTGATGACATCCTGAGAAACGAAACCAGGGACGGAGTCAGCATCAACTATAGACTGTAGAATGTAGGACACGGAATTAGTATCTCTCGAACTCCTAGGGAAATTCCGGCAGCATAACGGCAGTAAAATGCTCAGAATGAGACATCCTACTAAAAATGGGGTGGTAACATACTCATCAGGATTACTCAAGGTTCTGAGATCATACTAAACAGACTACACCGGAAATACTCAAAACTGGGGTATGACTCTGATCAACCAATCCTATGGGACTACGGAGTAGTAACACGTGATCCTGATAGACGGAAGAGAAAGCCTAGTTCCTTAACCCCGTAGGAAAGATAGGACGACTCAGATCAGAATACCATGAGGTAAAGGAGTAAAAGGAGCCTTACGTTCCTTCCCACAATCAATTCCCTTACATAACTAAAGAATTTCTAGACTCAACTTCGACCAGTTTGGCTTGGTAATCCTACAGGCAGTCGGGCTCTGATACCAAGGCTGTCAGGACCCCGACTCAATGCCACATCGATCTAGCATGTAACACCTCATATCACTTTGCGGCCTCATGCACGGTATCCCCACGGGTGTCGCCTTACCTTTGTCCGGGACCGTTTGCGCCTTTTGGCACACGTATATGACAGTGTCGCTAGCATCCATATGATAAGGAGTCCGGGCTGACATGGCTAGTCGTAAATCCAAAGTGGCACTAACTTACAGGGACAGGCATCCATGACCCAGCATCGAACGTGTCGGTCATCAGCGAGTGAATCCAGGCTGTAGCACTGGGCTAACAGGACTCCGGTGAACCGGGCTGTAGCGGGCTAACAGGACTCCGGTATTCATCGCGTGACATTTCCCCGAAGGGACAGACACGGGATCGAAGAAGGACACATGCCGGCCAGCCTAAGTGTTCCGGAGCAGTAGCAAGCTACCAGGGCTCACTGGAAGCACTAGGAGACATTTCCCAGTAAGAGAGACTACTAAGGATAAACAACTAGATAGTCAGATCCCACACATAGCAATACACATTACACGTACGCATAACATGCAAGTATGTGCTGTACAACATGGCATCACAGCATAACTCAACAACTCATATAGATAAAGGCTCAGAAGAAACATCATAGCATTTATTACAAACAGGGTCACATGACCCAACATTCAGAGCAATCAAGCAACAAATGGAAGCATTACATGTCTGAGTATAGACATCTATAAATGAAAAAGGCTGAAAGCCTGACTATCTACAACGTCCGATCAAGATCGTAGCTGAGGTACAAGCTACTTGTCGAAGTCCAAGAGAACACTAGTAAGACCGAAGTCTCCGCTGAAAAAACATAAATAAAGCGACATGAGTACAAAGGTACTCAGCAAGACTTACATCAGATCCTATCATACATGCACTTGTATCAAGAGAGTAATGTGGAGTTTAGTTGCAGCAAGCCAGCTTTGACTCTATGGCTAACCTGTTCTACGACTACCAGAACTCTTGAGGTGATATGGCGCACACGAGTCCACTAATCACCACACAATACACTACTATGGATTCATCCCCGTCTCCCTACGAGAAGGCCATCCATAGCACTCACACTTGTCTTGAGCATTTTATAGTATCCACTTCAAGTTGTCTATGTACCATGTAAGCATCCAAGAAGTCCATAACCGCGGACCCGGCTATTCGAATAGATCATGTTAACCCTGCAGGGGTGTACTTCTTCACACACACTCTCGCCACTTACCACCATGTACACATCATGTATCTCGGCAACCTTCAAGCGGAAGCCTGGCGAGGGTGTCGGCCACGACCTGACTAACCACACAAGACTCTAGTCCAGGTTTATCGCCTATTCGGGTTCCATCCGCAAGGAGATCCGGCCGGGGTTTCGCTCACGGCCCCAAACGATGTGTGCAGGGTTCCCGAGCCCACCATCCGGGTGCCACTCGGTACACCAGGCCACGTGTGCCTAGTCTGTCCCAAGCCCACCCTACCGGGTGCCACTTGGTAGAAAAATAGCACTACCTACAAACACCAGAAACTAGTTGCGACTCCTGGACAGAGACCAAGTTGGTTAATAAGTCGAGAGGGCTTGGAGCGCCCAGAACCCAATGTGTGGTAGTATCGAGTCATTGGACAACATACATAGAACTCAGTGCTTAAGGACGGTTCCAGTGAGACAACCCACCATGTACTCCTACATGGCCTCTCACCGCTACCTTTACCAAATCGTGTTCACACACTTAACTCTCAGCACCAGAACATATCGTAACACTCCAATTCATTCCCAATGAATCAGACCTGACACAACTCTAAGCAATAGCAGGCATAGCATGGTAGTAACACAACAATGGCTTCAATCAACTCCTACACATGCTAGTGGGTTTCAACTATTTACTGTGGCAATGACAGGTCATGCAGAGGAATGGGTTCAACTACCGTAGCACAAAGTAGCAGATGAATCGTTGTTGTCCTAATGCAATAACTGAGAGCAGGAGCGAGAGAGTAGGATTTTATCGGAATGAACAAGGGGGGTTTGCTTCCCTGGTAAATCAACAAGGGAGGCACTGCTTCACGGACAGGTACTCTGGAACGTCTCTGGAGCAGGACCTATCGAGAAGGAACGGTGCCAACAATCAAAACACAAGCATATGCAACACAATGATGCATGAACATGGCATGAAGATGTGATGCTGATTGTGCTAATGCAGCTAGCATTATATTTGGATGAAGTCCATTTGAACCAAAGGTTCAAATGCAACTCTAAAATAAGTCTCTTAATATGCCATAATGTGTTTTCTCATATTCAGCATGTATAAGTTGGTTTGTCATGCATGAAACTAGTACAGATGGATAGATTACATTTTTCTGATAATTTTTCATATATAAATTATTTCAATCTAAGCTACACTTGAATTTCTATGAATTTTTGAAGTTTAAATCATTTTCTGGAATTTCCTGAATTATTTTAAATCCAGAAAATAAATAATTGCATCAGCACGGCGTCATGCTTGCGTCAGCAAGTCAACAGCACTGACTGGTCAAACCTGACGTGTGGGGTCCACACGTCAGTGACAGGGGGTTAAACAGGGTTAGTTTAATCCTAACTAAAGGATTAGTGGCGCTGGGGCCCACTGGTCAGTGTCAGGGGGGGTTAGTTGACCCACGGGGCCCACCTGACGGCCCGGCGAGGTCAAACGGTCAACCCCACCGGCGTTAAGCCGCCGGCGAGGCCTGAACGCGGCGGAGGGCTGCGGGATCGTTGCTCCGGCGACCAATCGCGCGGCGGAGAGCACCTACGCGAAGCCCAGGCTCGCGTGCATCCAGTGGCGCCCTCCGTTTCACCGGAGACGGTCTATATCGCCGGCGGCGACCACTTGGGCGGCGACCGGAGTTCGGCCAGGTGCGCGCGGGTGCTGCGAGGCACGGGGGAAGTGAGCGGAGAGGCTCTACGGCCTCCTGGCGTCACCAGGAGCAGGGTGACGCGCTTGGTTGCAAGCTGCGGTGGGTAGGGCGACGACGGCGACATGAACGGCGGCGGGAAGCTTCGGCCGTGGTGGGGAGGAGGGCTACGGCGTGCGGGCAGCTAAATGGAGAGAGGGGAACGGTGGCGGAGCTCACTACGGTTGCAGCGGGCGTCGAAGCGGGCTCGGGGACGCACTGGAGACGGCGAATCGGAGTCGGCGGTCAGCGGCGTCCGAGGAGGAAGACGATGGCGACGGCGGCTCCACAGGGCGTCCGGCGTCTTGTGGCTTGACGGAGGAGACGAGGAAGTCGTGGCGGAGCTTCTGCGCGTGTCGAAGAGGCGAGGGGGAGGCTGTGGCTACGTAGGCGATGAGCGGCAGCGACGAGCTCCGCTCGGTGGTGCTCGGGAGGGAGAGAGCGGACGAGGGAGAGACACGGGAGAGTGGGAGAGGGTCGAGGGGCCGCGTGGCGTCTCCCGGGGCATCCAGACGAGGAGGGGAGAGGGCAGGCAGGCAGGGAGGCTGGTGGCATGGCGCGGCGGCGCGCGCGCGCGGCGGGCACACGCCCATCCTCCTGTCGAGGACGAAGACGACAGAGGAGGGGCCAGTGGGCTGGGCCGGCGCTGGCTACTGCTGGGCTGCACAGGTAAGCATTTTACATTTTTGTTTTCTTTTCTATTTTTCTGACATATGTTTTGATTTAATTAAAATACTAAATCATTTTATTACCTTATGCCAATTTTTGCAGGAGCTAACTATATTATTCCAGAGCTCCTTAATAAATGGCATAGTTTTTGGACCATATTATATATATATAACAATATATATCCAAAGCAAATAATTATCGGATTAATCCAAATGGCCAAAATTAAATATCCATGAGCTCCTAAAATATTTGTTTGAATTTTACCTCTGACCAATATTTTCAGAGAGCAACATGAACATTTTCTTGGTCCTTTTTGGAGCAATTTTTATTTAGGTCATTTCCAAAAATGATTCTGAGGGTTTCACAAATCCTCATTTCAAATTAAATGGAATTTAAACATGATGCACAAATGACTAGCTAGCCTTGAGCATACCAGAACTAGGGATGTGACAAGGTGACAAAGGCCGACAGCAGCACCACCGTGTTGGAGGTGAGGTGGTGCGGCTGGAGATGATAGAAGTCGAGAAACGCGCGGAAGAAGCCGCTCGCGGGGAGGCCGACGCCGTGCAGGCAATGCGAGTAGAAGATCACTCGCTCGCCCTCCTCCAGTGCCGGCGAAACTTCCCTCGCTAGCGCGAGACGGACCCGCACAAGATCTTGCAGAGAAAATCGATGTGGTCGTCGCGGACGTTGGAGCCGTCCCAGGAGCTCGACGTTGGAGCCATGATGGCGATGGGGCGACGGTGAGCGCGGTGATGGAGAGCGCTCGGCGCAGATGCGGCGAGCATGTGGCGCGCTAGAAAGAAGAAAGAGTGGCGGAGCGGAAGCACGGTGGAAAGCTACCGCGATGAAGAAGAAGAGGGAGGTGGCGGAGTGAGGGCGAGCGTGCGAATGACTGCCGCTCCCCCTTCCCGCCCCTACTTATAGCCTCGTGCGGTGAAGCCGATGAGGCGAGGT
>NC_041381.1:514121091-514278913 GCF_002162155.2 Triticum dicoccoides | reverse complement strand
TGGGAACCACCACCGGAAGATGTGCGGTCAGTTCGGGCCACAGACGATCCGCGCACGGGCCGAGGCGTGGAAGTGGCGGGCCCCGGCCTGCGGCGGCGTCCCGTCACGCACGTGGGCTGGCAGGCCCTTCCAGCCGAAGGGTGCCACATGGCGCGCGGTTAGCGGGCGGTCAGCCCGCCGCCTGGCTAGCACGCCAGCTGGTTCCCGCCTTCGGATTTCAAGGAGGCTTCGCCGAGAAGACACACGCAAGAGAAGCCGGCTCCTAGCTGCCGATTCTTCGGGATAGGAAGTTGGCCGAGCTTCTCGATTCCCCTTTCAGCCGCGAAGCCCAACCAGCTTCGGGGACTACTGTCTGAGTAAATGACCATGGGTAGCCTAGCCGGCTCCCTTTGGCCCTCAGAAAAAACAATGGGCCAACCGAGCCTTGAAGCACCCAAGACGTGGGGGCGCCTTCTTCCGTCCGGCTATCACCTAGGCCGGCTACCGGAAGGCGACCCGGCCATAAGCTCCCTTGGAGGACGCCGCGAGGGGGCCGGCTCCGAGAAGCCAGCCGTAGAAGGGCCGACTTTAAGAAGCCGGCCTTAGAAGATCGCCTCCAAGAAGCCGGCCCCTGGCAGGCGGCCATGGGGCCGTACTCTAAAAGTCTGCCCCCCATAACGGTTAATGGATAGGGCGTGCCTACAGTGGACCCTGCCACCCCCGAATCTCGGAACACGCATGGCTACAGTGCGCCATACGGGGCGGCCATCTCCCGTCCGGCGTGGCACTGTTGTCATGCAGATTATGACGCCCTCCACGACGGGTTGCCAGTACGGCCCGCGGGCGATGGGCCCCTTTGGTCAGAGAGACATCCGAAGGCGGCCTGGCCTACCTAAGCCGGCGTGAGGCCGGGCCGGCTTCCTATAGTTGGCTTGCTCCCCTCCTCGGGGCGTGCGCACCATTAAGAAGACAAGACAAGGTAAGGCTATAGTGAGAGCCCTCAAGGCGGCGGCACTGTAGCCATACTTACCTCGACAAAGCCATCGTCATCAGAGGCGAGGCAACAGTAACCAGACCCAACAAGACGCCCAAGCAATGGGGCCGGCCTATCGACCAATGGCCCGGTAGCCGGCGGGACCCACCAGTCGGCGGGCCCCAGTAGCCGGTGGAGAAGCCGGTGGTCGTATACGCTGATGGCCTGGACCCACGACCAGCCGGATTACCATTGTACCCCCGAGGGGTAGGCCTATATAAACCTCCCAGGACACCCATGCAAAGGGTTGATCTCATAGAATTTTAGACACCACCATAAGGAGAGAAGAGAGCTAGCCTTGCCCTTCTTCCTCCTCCCACCGAACAGCTCAAGGAGCCTCTTGTAGCTTCTTATCGATCTAGTGATCATGCGGAGAACCCGCAAAGCAGGATTAGGGGTATTATCTCCATGGAGAGCCCCCAACCTTGGTAAGATCCGCCGGCGTGCATGTCTTCGCCTTATCCCGCTTACAGGCACCGACAATTTCTTACTGGCTCCCACAATGATAAGCCACCCGTTGGCATATGTCGCACCTACCAGCCGACAAGTAGGGACACAATAAATTGGTCAACAAAAGGCAGCCCCCGAGTCTCGTTCGGGAACCCCATAGTTTCATGCGTTCACAAAAAGCGATGATTGTCAGTGTTCTAGGAACGGGGGTCCCCAGACTTGCCTGCCTGCTGCCTGCGGCGTGGCTCAAGGGGCGCCCTTGCTCGGCCAATCTTCATCATCACGAGCTCAAGACCCTCGTGAGGGGCCAAGCCTCGCGGGGTGGACGACAGGAAGCTTCCTCAGGCATGGCCTCATCAGGTTGGCTCGCGAGTAGGCGGAGAGATCAAGGCGGGGTACCTCACGAGGTGCCCATGACGCAAGCCATGACGACCAAGGGCGCCAGGCGGGCGCCAGCCCGCGCAGTGTCCTCCCTTTCCTCTTTGGTGCAAAGGGAGCAAGCGCAGGCAAGAGTATCAAGCAAAGGCAGCCATTTTGGTGCAACAAGACCAAGACCAGCAGAACGGCAAGATGGAGGTCATCGTGGAGCCCAAGCCGGCGTCACCACCAGAGCCTTTGACAGATGAGGACCAACTTTAGTCAGGATAAGTGTACTAGATGTTCCCCTTCAAAATGGCCAATTGTTGGCGCCCTTCCCGCTCAATATTTGGGAAGAGGCCCAGGGCCTTTGCCTATAAATAGGACTAGCCACCCCCAGGGTAGAGGCATCTGGATAGAGCCAGACAGAACTAGAGATCAGATCATCATCGGTGAGAGCGACTGAACTCTCCCTAGCAGTTCATCGCACCAGCCAAGAACAGACCCTCGCGAGGCTGTTCTTCCTTGTATTGTTCATCATCAGCCCAAGAGGCAATCCACCACACACTGGATTAGGGTATTACACCACAACGGTGGCTGAACCAGTATAAACCCCGTGTCTCTTGTGTTGTTCCCTTCATTGCTTTGATATTAGCGAGGCGGTGAGGTGCAGGTAGGTAGAGGGCGAAATCTCCGTGCGCACCCCAGTGTTCGAATCTTAAGTGTCTGCCTGAACCCGAAATCCAACAATGATACATACACTCGTGCGGCTAACTGTAAAACGGACGGAGTTCCGCGTTCCACGGCTGGGTTGTTTCTTCGCTGGTGGTGTCTCTCTTGCGCTTCTTTGACTTGCGTGCGTCGATGAGGTAGTAGGCGTTGCGATTGCGCAAGGCCCTGCTCATGATGAATGGGCCCTCCCATGGAGGGGACAACTTGTGCTGGCCTACCTGCTCTTGGACGAGTCGGAGGACGAGGTCGCCCTCGCGGAACGCGAGGGGTTTGATCTTCTTGCTGTGGTAGTGCCTCAGGCCTTATTGGTAGATGGCCGAGCGGCTGAGCGCCAGGAGGCGTGCTTCTTCAACCAGGTCAACGTCGTCTTCACGGGCTTCGACTTCGGTGTACATCGTGATGCGCGGCGAGTCGAACTCAACGTCGGTCGGGATGACGGCTTTGGCTCCATAGACGAGGAAGAACAGGGTGAACCCGGTCGACCGATTCGGAGTGGTGTGGAGACTCCAGAGAACGGCCAGCAACTCATCGAGCAAGCTGCCGGGTGAGTGGATGAGGGGCTCAACGAGTCGCGGCTTGACGCCGAACAGGATGAGCCTGTTGGCCCGCTCGATCGGCCCGTTGGACTGCGGATGTGCAACGGAGGCCAGGTCGAGGCGGATGCCGGAGACGGAGCAGTATTGCTTGAGCGCGCCCTTGGCGAAGTTGGTGCCATTGTCCGTGATGATGCTGTTCGGCATGTCATAGCGAACCGCTATGTCCTTGATGAACTAGACGGCTATTGGCCCGTCCAGTTTCTTGATCGGCCGTGCTTCGATCCACTTGGTGAATTTGTCCACTACCACCAGCAGGTGCGTCATGCCCCCTCGAGAGGTTTTGAGGGGACCCATATTGTCGAGTCCCCAGACCGCGAACGGCCATACGATCGGTATGGTGCGGAGTGCTGACGTCGGCTGGTGGCTGCGTTTGCTGAAGCGCTGGCACCCCTCACACTTGTGAACGAGTGACTCGGCATCTTGGAGGGCCGTGGGCCAGTAAAAATTGTGGCGGAACGCCTTGGCCACCAGGGATCGCGACGCGGCGTGGTGCCCGCATTCACCCTGGTGTATGTCAAGGAGGATGTCGATGCCTTGTTCCTGCTCAACGCAACACTGGAACACGTCGATGGAGCTGCGCTTGACGAGCTCGTTGTTGATGATGTTGCAGGCGAATGCCCAATGCTGCACTTGCCGACACTCGGTCTCATCCATGGGGAGAACCCCGTTCTCCAGGAATTCTGATATTGGGAGGGCCCACGACGGAGCCGTAATCACGGCGAAGACGGCCACCAGGGTGGGTTCTGGGTCGGCAGCCCCTGAGCCGGGTTCAGCAGCCCTTGGGCCGGGTTGAGCAGCCCCCAGGTTGGGGATGGCGACGGCCGAGTCCGGGGTGATGTCGGCTGGATCGAGCTGAGCAGCCCCCGAGCCGAGTTCAGCAGCCCCCGGGCCGGGTTGAGGTGTGGCCGGGTCGTCTGTAACGTGAATGGACTCGGAGTCTGGCGACAGCTTGCATAGGTTCTCGAGGGAGACGCCGGACGGGATGGATTGCCAGGACGATGCGGTCATGGTGAGCGTGTCGGCCGCTTCGTTCTCCGCGCGCGGGACATGGAGGAACTCGAAGCCCTCGAAGGACTCGGTCAGCTTCTGGACAAGGAAGCGGTAGCTTGCCATGTTGGAGTCGCGGGCGTCCCACTCCCCGGAGCACTGCTGCACCACTAGGTCCGAGTCACCGTAGCACAGGATGCGTCGGATGCCGAGTTCCTTGGCAAGCCGGAGGCCGTGCACAAGGGCTTTGTACTCGGCAACGTTGTTGGAGGCGGTGAAGTGGATCTAGAGTGCGTAGCAGAGTCGGTCGCCCTTCGGGGATGATAGTACGATGCCAGCCCCCAGGCCGAGTCGCATCTTGGATCCGTCGAAGTGCATGCGCCAATGCGTCGAGTCGGGGGGCGACAGTAGGTACTAGGTCTCGGTCCAGTCGACAAGGAAGTCGGCCAAGGCCTGAGACTTGATCGTGGTGCGGGGCTCGTAGAGGATGGTGTGGCCGGCTAGCTGGAGCGCCCACTTGGCGACCCGGCCCGAGGCATCCCGGCATCCGATGATTTCTCTGATAGGTGTCGTGCTAACTACGGTGATGACGTGCTCTTGGAAGTACTACTTCAGCTTCTTGGCGGTAAGGTACACGCCATAACACATCTTCTGGTAGAGCGGGTAGTTCTACTTGGAGATGGAGAGGACCTCGCTCAGGTAGTAGACCGGGCGCTGGACGGGTTGGATCTTGCCCTTCTCTGGTCGCTCGACCACTAGCACCGTGCTGAGCGCCTGCGAGGTCGCGACTATGTAGAGCAATAGAGACTCCTTGTCGGTCGGCGCGGCCAGGACTGGTGCGGTGCAGAGCATGCGCTTGAGATCTTGGAAGGCCTCGTCTGCCTTGTCGTTCCATTCGAACGGGCTTGTCTTCTTCATCAACTGGTACAGGGTTAGCGTTGTCGGTGTCAAAACCGGCGGATCTCGGGTAGGGGGTCCCGAATTGTGTGTCTAGGCGGATGGTAACAGGAGACAACGGACACGATGTTTTTACCCAGGTCCGGGCCCTCTCGATGGAGGTAAAACCCTACTCCTGCTTGATTAATGTTGATGATATGGGTAGTACAAGAGTAGATCTACCATGAGATCAGAGAGGCTAAACCCTATAAGCTAACCTATGGTGTGATTGTTGTTCGTCCTATGGACTAAAACCCTCTGGTTTATATAGACAGCGGAGAGGGCTAGGGTTACACAGAGTCGGTTACAATGGGAGGAGATCTACATATCTGTATCGCCAAGCTTGCCTTCCACGCCAAGGAAAGTCCCATCCGAACACGGGACGAAGCCTTCAATCTTGTATCTTCATAGTCCAGGAGTCCGGCCAAAGGTTATAGTTCGGTCATCCGGACACCACCTAATCCAGGACTCCCTTAGTATCCCCTGAACTAGGCTTCAATGATGACGAGTCTAGCGCACAGATTGTCTTCGACATTGCAAGGCGGGTTCCTCCTCCGAATACTTCATAAAAGATTTTGAACACAAGGATAGTGTCCGGCTCTGCAAAATAAGTTCAACATACCACTGTAGAGAGAATAATATTTGTACAAATCTAATCCGCTGACGTATTCCGCAACGTGACATCACGCCATGGCCAAGCCTTTATTCAAATCGTTTTACTGTCCCATCTCAGCGCGTTTAGCGAGGTGGTTTCCTTGGCACGTCTTGTCAAATCAGAGATCGTGTCCCCTTATTCCGGGATTCTCATCAATACAGGCGTGGGTAACCCAACTGTGCCATTAATCACGACGCTTGGGAGATAAGCGAGTTTTACCAGGCTGGTGGGGGCACATAGTTTCGTCCACCCACATAAGGGGATAAAGATCCACCTTTTCCATCTATGCCTTCTTCCTCCTTCGCTTATCCATTTCCGCGCACTCGCGCTCCAGCGCCCAAGTCCGCACTTCCCACCTCAACCTTCTCCAGCCATGTAAGGAGCGGGAGGAAGGTGGATGGCCTCCTCCGTCACGGAGGGGCACATCAAAAAGTTGAGGAAAGCTGAATACTTGTCCAACGACATTGCGTACCAAGTCCCAGACGAGGGGCATCTCATTCCCACCCCCAAGGCCCCATGAGAGGGTGGTGTTCCTCCCGCATTTCCTCCACGGACTAGGCTTCCCAGTCCACCCATTTGTCCGGGGGCTCATGTTCTACTATGGCCTGGATTTCCATGATCTGGCCCCGAACTTCATCCTCAACATCTCGGCGTTTATCGTCGTGTGCGAGGTCTTCCTCCGCATCAAGCCCCACTTCGGCTTATGGCTGAAGATCTTCAATGTCAAGCCGAAGGTAGTGGGCGGCCAGCAGACAGAGTGCGGAGGCGCCACGGTGGGCAAGATGCCCAACGTCATATGGCTCGAGGGCTCCTTTGTGGAAACAATCAAAGGGTGGCAATCGGGGTGGTTCTACATCACCGAGCCGCGTGACCCTGAATGGGCAGCGGCCCCCGAATTCCGATCTGGCATCCCCACACGGCTCACCTCCTGGAAAGAGACGGGCCTGTCGTTGGGTAATTCGGGAGAGCTGACCGAACTCCAAACCTGCGTCAAAGACCTGATTGATAAGAAGGTTAAACTTGTCACCGTAGTCCAGGTCATGCTCTTCCGCCGGATCCTCCCGTGTCAACGACGGGCTTTTAACTTGTGGGAGTTCGACCCGGCCCAGCACCAAACTTTGTCCAGGCTCTTTGACACAACGCACGAAGATGCCTGGAAGGTGCTATTCAAGGGTACCGAGGTTGCCCCTCCCATTACCGAGGATGGCAGGTTCTGTGCGAGGTGCCAAGCCAGCGCGGTAAGCTTGTTTTACCCATTACAAGATACTCATTTTTCATAGTTTGACTCTATGCGGGATCTAAGCTCCCATTCCTTTAACAGGACTGGCAGAAGAAGTCCGGACAGATCGACTATCCGACTCCTTTGCCTGAAGGCCCAGCAAATGCCCGTTTGGCGAAGCTGCTGGTCCCGGCACCTCACGTGGTGCCGGAGAAGAAGGCCAAGAAGAAGGCCACGGGAACTCGAAAGAGCTCCCGGCGCCTAGTGGTGTCGGATTCATCGCCCGACTACTCTAAAGTGCACTCCTCCCCCGAAGACGAGGAGGAGGAAGAAGAGGCCTCTCCCTCCTCTAATGGGGGAGGAAAGAAGAGGAAGGCCATGCCAACTAGGGGGGCCGGAGGGTCCAAGACGGGAAGGACCCTTCCTCCAGACCACTCCACCGACGCCGACGACGGCGAAGAGGAGTGGCCATCCAGGGCCAAGCCCCTAGCGAAATCGTAAGTATCCAGATACCAGAAAAACTCATGGCATTCCTTTATTGCACAGTATCTTGTGACGCCGAATATAATCATGTAGTCCGCCCCAGGCCCGGCTCGACGCTTCGTCGAGCGGCTCCATGGATTCGTTGGACGTGAATAGTCTTTCGCTCCCGACTGCTACCTCCCCTCGCCCTACGGACGATGCCGAGGTGGAGTCCCAAAAGGCGCCAAGCCAGGAGGAGCTGGTCCTGGAGGTGCCGCAAGGCGACCTCCTGGACTCCAGGCGCAAAGGGGATAAAACCCCAAAGGGCTCTAAGTCCGGCCGTGGGCTGGACACCGCACCGGAACCTTCAGTGGTTCCGGAGTCCGGCAGGCGGCCCCGTAGTAAGAAGGGAAAGCCCACGACATCGGTGACCTTCGTCCAACTGGAGGCATCGGATAATTTGTTGGAGGTGCTTAACGGGGCCTCCATCGACGAGGAGCACCGCACTATTATGAGTGCGATGATCCAGAAGGTTCAGTCCGCCAAGAGCGGGCTGACGGAAGCCTGTGCCAGCCTTCTAACAGGCTTTGAGGTATGTATTTAAGACATGTAAAAATATTACCGCATAGACAGTAGCCCCTAATGCTCAGTTTGGTGTTCGGAAAGAAAACTGGGCTGAGGATCTAAAAAGATATACGCAGGAGTCTAACATAAATATGTCAATACGGGAATGCAGGCTGCACTGCTAACCTCTGCTGCACTAACTGCGAAAGTTGATGCATTGAAGCAAAGCCTCGAGCGGTCCAAGAACATGCTCGGCCTTGCCAAGAAGTAGATCGAGGACAAGGAAGGTAAGTAGTACCTTATGTAAGTATATAAAAATACCTGGTTGCAAATAATGACAGGACCAATGTGAGTATTATAGGGGCCACAACCGAGGTGGCGACCCTGAAGGAAGCGTTGTCCAAGGCCGAAGACAATGCGGCCATGGAGCGCACCAAGCGAGAAAAGCATGAGGCGCGGGTGGTGAAGGTGTAGCAAGAGCTCCATGCTCTTGTGAAAAAACATGAGAGTTTGGAGCTTTACTCAAAGACTCGAGAGTCCGAGCTTACCTCGGCCCTTGAGAGCGCCAAATCTGCCAAGGCCGAAGCCCAAAAAGCCCTCTAGGAAATTGAGGCGATGAAGAAGATAGCGGAGGGTAAGGCATTCTTTATGCAAAGCAAGCACGTGAAAGTGAATTACTTGTTACTTACCCGAGTCCGGAGCTCTCCAGGAGCATTCGCAGATCTGCCCCGCACTGTGTCCGACGCTGCCGCATTCTACCGAGCCGAGTAAGGGAGCTCGACGGAGAAGGTGTTCTGGTCCCAGTATGTTGAGGTCGGACACCCGGTGCGCTTGAGCGACCAGCTGAAGCAGCTGGTCGAGCTCCATAAGGTAGCCGAACAGGCCATCAAGGGCCTTATAGGCTGGCTGTGGCCTGGGGAGGTCCTGCCTGGGAGCTACTTTGGGCTGGAAAGGCGGCTGGTGGATGCCTGTCCATGGCTTGAAATCATCAAACGCTCTGTATGCATCGAAGGCGCCCGTAGGGCCCTTGCCCATGTTAGAGTACACTGGGAAAGATGGATGCTGAGAAGCTGGTTACAAATGGGCCACCGGAGGGGAAGGAGCATCGCAAGCCCGAGTTGTATTATGAGGGCATCCTGAAGGGTGCCTGCCTTGTGGCGAATGAGTGTTCTAAGGATGTAATTTTTGAGTAAACTCGCTCGTGTTATCCTGTGCGCTGAAAACTTGTTCATATGCGCTAAGCAACGCTTTTTGAATTTAAAATATTACCTTCTGTGCGGCCGTTTATTAAATCTTAGAGATGGCGAGTCGTCGGCTTCTACCCCCATGCCACGAGTGCTGGGGTGTTCGGGATAAACCTCAGCGCTCTTGTTCCCATTCTTGGGTCCTTCGAGGGATGCGCACAGCACAATGAACAAGGCAATTGGACTATAATGCTTTATCACTCTCACTTAGCCATAGAATTCTATAATTTTAAATTTTGGCAAATCCCCTAGTATTCGGAAGACCGAGTTCGGGGCGCTATCCACGCCTAGGCCGGACAAAGCCAGCTCCTCGCTCTAAGCGGCATAAGTCTTAAGGGACTCGAAAACCTCTCGAACAGCGACCGGCTCTCGCCCTACCATGACGGTTAGTTTTAGCTTTCTCTACTGAGGTGCTTAACCCAGCTCAACTGGGGCACAATCGCAGTAGTTCTCCCAGCGCTACCTTAGCCGATATAGCGGAACGTAAGGTACCAAAACATGGGAGCCGGGCAAACCCAACTATTGACCCAAGACATGATTCAGAGCCGATGCATATAATGCTATAAGTTCGGGGTGCCACACTCGAGAGAGTGTTCGGACTTCTCACACCATATTCTGGGGTATTTAAGCCCCTGGTGTATTCGTCGTACCAAAGTGTACGGTTGCATAATGTCATAACTTAACATATTTACATAAGAAATGAATGCAATAATAGACGAGAGCTATGTATTGTTTATTAAAAGGCTGCTGTGGAAGCAGAACGATACAAATAGTGTGAAAAGCAAGAAATGGGATTATTTGACATGTCCCCCTCCAGGGGCAAGCTGTGAGACTTTATGTAAGACAGGTATTTAGCTCGTTATAGAGACCACATGGACATTCAACGTAGGTTGCTGGCTCCCTGGCTGTTGCATCGTGTGTTCGACGATTGTACTGCCGGACAGGCCTTCCGGCGAGTGGAGTCCTGAAAGTAAGAAAAAAGAAATGACGAAATTTGGAGCCCCTAGTGCGGTTGAGCCGCATGTTGGGCGTGCCATGGTTGTGCCCCTCCCCTTATGCCCATGGTATTTCCATGGCGTAATTATGTACACGTAGTACTGGTTTCGCAATTTCGCAAGGGCTGGGGTTGGGGCCGCACTGCTACGCTTGCTCGGAACGTGCGAGGCGGTCTTTTTGTAGGTTACTCCGGGCGCGCTTGACGGTGTCCGTATGTTTAATAGCCGGACTGGAGAGTTGCCTTGAGAGGCTACTTTGTACTTCCGCCGCGAGGGACACCATATGCTCCTCCGTTCGGAGAGAGCGTTTGGTGTTTCCATTGACCGTAATGACTCCTCGAGGGCCTGGCATCTTGAGCTTGAGGTATGCATAGTGCGGCACCGCATTGAACTTTGCAAATGCGGTTCGTCCGAGCAGGGCGTGATAGCCACTGCGGAACGGGACTATGTCAAAGATTAACTCCTCGCTTCGGAAATTATCCGGGGATCCGAAGACCACTTCGAGTGTAACTGAGCCTGTACAGTTGGCCTCTACACCCGGCATGATGCCTATAAAGGTCGTCTTTGTGGGTTTAATCCTTGAGGGATCTATGCCCATTTTTCGCACTATATCCTGATAAAGCAGGTTCAGGCTGCTGCTGCCGTCCATAAGGACTCTGGTGAGGTGAAATCCGTCAATGATTGGGTCTAGAACCAATGCGGCGAATCCTCCATGACGGATGCTAGTGGGGTGGTCCCTTCGATCAAAAGTGATCGGGCAGGAGGACCACGGGTTTAACTTTGGGGCGACTGGCTCCAACGCATATACGTCCCTGAGTGCATGCTTCCGCTCTCCTTTGGGGATGTGGGTTGCGTATATCATGTTCACCGTCCACAGTTGTGGGGGAAAGCCTTTCTGTCCCCTATTGTTCGGCGGCCGGGGCTCCTCCTCGTCATTGCTATGCAGCCCCTTGTCTCTGTTTTCGGCACTTAACTTGCCTGCCTGCTTGAACACCCAACAATCCCTGTTCATGTGATTAGCTGGTTGTTCGGGGGTGCCGGGTATGTGGCACGAGCGATTGAGTATTCGGTCCAAACTGGACGGGCCCGGAGTATTTCTTTTGAATGGCTTTTTCCGCTGGCCGGGTTCAGAGCCTCTCAATCCGGCATTAACTGCCGTATCCTCAGCATTGTCGCCGTTGATGCGGCCCTTGTGCTTGTTGCGACGCGACCTTCCATTGTTGTCCTTGGTATCCAAATTACCAGGGCTCTTGGTAATGTTATTACTATGAGCTAGCCAGCTGTCTTCTCCCGCGCAAAAGCGGGTCATGAGTGTTGTGAGGGCTGCCATGGATTTCAGCTTTTCCTGTCCTAGGTGTCGGGCAAGCCATTCGTCTCGGATGTTATGCTTGAAGGCTGCGAGGGCCTCTGCGTCCGGACAGTCGACTATTTGATTTTTCTTGGTTAGGAACCGTGTCCAGAATTGTCTGGCCGATTCCTCTGGCTGCTGAATTATGTGGCTTAGGTCATCGGCGTCTGGTGGTCGCACATAAGTGCCCTGGAAATTGTCAAGGAATGCGGCTTCCAGGTCCTCCCAACAACCAATTGACTCTACCGGCAAGCTGTTAAGCTAATGCCGAGCTGGTCCTTTAAGCTTGAGTGGGAGGTATTTTATAGCATTTAGATCATCACCGCGGGCCATGTGGATATGAAGGAGATAATCCTCGATCAATACCGCAGGATCTGTTGTGCCATCGTATGATTCAATGTTTACGGGTTTAAAACCTTCGGGGATTTGATGATCCCTTACTTCATCTGTGAAGCACAGTGGGTGTGCGGCGCCTCTGTACTGGACTATATCACGACGTAGCCCAGATGAGCTTTGTCTGCTGTGTTCGGCCTGGCCGTATTTGCCATATCCGGCGTGACGGTTATCGTCACGTGTCGTGGGGCGTCCACGCAATCCGTAGATCGATCTTGTTTGCCTTGCCTTGTCTGTCGGCGTTCTAGGAACAGGGGTCCCCAGACTTGCCTGCCAGCGGCCTGCGCCGTAGCTCAAGGGGCAGCCCATCGCGGCCCATCTTCATCGGCATGAGTTCAAGACCCTCGCGAGGGGCCAAGCCTTGCTGGGCGGATGACAGGAGGCTTGCTCAGGAGTGGCCTCATCAGGCTGGCTCTCGAGGAGGCGGAGAAATCAAGGCAGGGTACCTCGCGAGGTGCCCATGACGTAAGCCATGACGACCGAAGCCAGGCAGGCACCAGGCGGGCGCCGGCCTGCACAGAGTCCCAGTTTCCTCTTTGGTGCTAAAGGGAGCAAGCGCAGGCATCCATTTCGGTGCAACAAGACCAAGACCAGCAGAACGGCAGGATGGAGGTCATCGTGGAGCCCAAGCCGGCGTCACCACCGGAGCCTTTGGCAGCCGAGGACCAACTTTAGTCAGGATAAGTGTACTAGATGTTCCCCTTCAAAATGGCCAATTGTTGGCGCCCTTCCCGCTCAATATTTGGGAAGAGGCCCAGGGCCTTTGCCTATAAATAGGACTAGCCACCCACAAGGTAGAGATATCTAGAAATCAATCCAGAGAGGGCGACTGAACTCCCCCCAGAGGTTCGTCGCACCAACCAAGAACAGACCCTCGCGAGGCTGTTCTCCCTTGTATTGCTCATCATCATCCCAAGAGGCAATCCACCACACCACACACTAGAGTAGGGTATTACGCCACAATGGTGGCCTGAACCAGTATAAACTCTGTGTCTCTTGTGTTGTTCCTTCGATTTCTTAGATCATAGCGTGGCGGTGAGGTGCAGGTAGGCTGAGGGCGAAATCTCCGCGTGCACCCCAGTGTTCGAATCTAAAGGGTATGCCGGAATCCGAAATCCGACATCTGGCGCGCCAGGTAGGGGTGCGCCGGAATTCGTCTTCCGCCGCCCTGTTCTTCCCCAACCATCGCATCCATGTCAGATGCTCGTCGGGCCCGCGCCGAGCGCCGAGCCGCTCTCGCTTCCTGCGTCACCCAGACGGCCCCCATCGGTGGCCACCCCCATCATTCCCCGTCGCCTGTCGTCAATGCCGCCACCGGCCCGGCGGGGAATAGGAAGCAAGCATCATCCCTGCATCCATCCATGAGGCGAGACGGGCGCACCGCCACTCCCTCACTCGCCCCATCTGGTTCTTCGTCCCGCGCGCCCCGCGCAGCCATGGAGGCTCGAGCTGCGCTCATCATGGCAAATGAGCTCCTGCGCTACCGCCCAGTCGACGACGTCTACGAAGAGTGGCTCGACCGCGTCGCCGAGCTTGTCTCGTCTCAGGGGGCTCCCCTGTGCCGTCTTTCTCGCTGCACCGCGCCCCGCCCCGCGCGGGCGATGAAGCTCCGGGGACGCCTCAGCCGCCTCCCCCACAAGAAGGCACCCTGGCCCCAAGGCGGGTGGCCCCTAGGCGGAACCCGCTCCGTCCGGCGCCAGCGCAGCAAGAGCGGAGATGCCAAGAGGTCCCTCGCCCCCAAGAAGCTGCCCGAGTGCTCCCTACTTCGGCTCGTCGCGACCCCGTGCTGCTCCTAGCTGTAGCGCATGGGGACCCGCAAGACCAAGCTCCTCGTCACCCAAGGCCTCCCATGGCCACAGCAGGCTGCCTTGTCTTCACCACCGAGCTGCCCAGCATCGCGTGGCCCTGCAAGTTCAAGCCAGACCTGCCTCCTTGCTATGACGGCACGGCCGACCCTGAGGAGTTCCTCCAGCTCTACGAGCTAGGCATCGAAGCCGCCAATGGGGACGAGAAGGTCATGGCGAACTGGTTTCCCATGGCACTCAAGGATGGGGCCTGCACCTGGCTCCTGAACCTGGCTCCTGGCACGATCTCCTCCTGGGATGAGATGCGCACCCGTTTCATCGCCAACTTCCAAGGTACTCGTGACCGGCCACCCGCCGTGAGCGACATGCGCCGCATCAAGCAGCAACCAGGGGAGACCCTGCAGAAGTACATCTAGCGCTTCAACAATGCACGTCTCAAGATTCGCAAGGTGACTGAGGAGGCCATCATCTCAGCCTTCTCCGACGGCGTGCGGGACATCAAGATGAAGGAGGAGCTGGCAATGCATGAAGATCTGTGCACTTCCTTGGAGCTGTTCAACTTGGCGACCAAGTGTGCTAGGGCTGAGGAGGGACGCCTTCCTCTCCTCGAGATGCCAGCCGCAGACCTAGAAGAGAAGAAATCCAAGGCCAAGGATGTGAAGCGCAAGGGGGCTGCCGTGCTTGCGGCAGAACCGGACACCAAGCGGGGCAGAGATCAGCCCGACTCTTTCAAGGGCAGCTGGTTCCGTGTGTACCACGACCTCCACACTCACAACACCAACGGATGTCAAGAACTCCGAGCCATGCGAGAAGGGAGGACTAGCCGACGCCCCGACCGCAACGATAAAGGAAACGCAGGCCTCCCTCCACTGCCGCCGCAGCCAAGGATAAACGAGGACCATCATCAGGACGAGGGGGCTGGGGGCTTCCAGGAGCCGCGCGCGATCGCCTACATACTGGGCGGAGCTCAAGCCCTAGCCTCTCAGCGCATCTTCAAGCAGTTCGCCCGCGAAGTGAATGCACTCCTACCTAGGCTCGAAGACACGCGCCCTCTCAGGTGGTTGGCATGCGCCATCACGTTCAGCTCAGCGGATCAGCTCAAGTGTGCGGCCAGAGCCGGAGTCCTCCCGATGCTTTGCTCCCCAGTCATCAGCAACGTGCAAGTCACCAGGACCCTCATCGATGGCGGGGCAGGGCTCAGCGTCCTATCCGTAGAGACATTCAACAATCTCCAAGTGCCTTACGACCAGCTTCAGCCAACCAAGCCTTTCTCCTGAGTCACTGATGGCTCCACGGTTCCAATTGGGCAGGTCCGCCTTCCTGTCACCTTCGGGGCGCGCGACAACTACCGCACCGAGCTCATCGACTTCAACGTCGCCCACATTCGCCTGCCATACAACACCATCCTCGGCTACCCAGTTCTCGCCAAGTTCATGGCCATGACTCATCAAGGCTACAACGTCCTCAAGATGCCAGGAAGCGGTGGAGTCATCACGGTGCCTTGTGAAGAAAGAGACGCAGTGTGCTCCCTGGAACGAGCTTTTCAGGCCGCATCACTTGAAGACCCAGATCGCGGGAGCGGGAGGCTCCTCGAGGCCGCTCCCAAGAAGAAGAGGACATCGCCAGGCCCGACCCCTCAGGAGGCAGACCCCTCAGGGTCCGCGCCTGCTCACGGGGCACCTTCTTCTGTCTCATAGGAAGGCGCGCCTGGCGCCCTCCTCAAGCAGGGCTCGGGGGCTCCCTCCTAGAGGGCCACCGACCTTGCCAAGGTCACGAGGGAGGCGCTTGGGCACTGTTTGGAGGCATGTTTCAGAGCATGTTTCCCTCAAGAAGGAGCAAGGCAAGGAGGGCCAAACCCTCAGGAGTTCGTCAGTCAAATCACGCAGGAGTTGCAGGAGTCAAGAGTCATGAGTGGCAGCCGCCGCTTACCTGCCGCAGCTCCCCATCCAGGCGAGGATAGTGGATTGTGCGTCTGCATCGACATCCCAGGGCTCAACCAAGCCGCCTCTCAGGAGCGCTTCTGTCCCTCACACGTGGGGCGCTATGAAGGCCCACCCCACAGCTACATTCGCATGCCCTACGGCTTGCCGAATGCGGCTGTTGTGCGCCAGCGCCTCATGGGAAGCATCCTGGAGGCTCAGGAGGCCAGGTGCTCCGCAGTCCTGGCGAAGATGGAGATGGTTCGCGAGGAGCCACCAGCGGCTCCGGAGCCTCCCGAGGCTCCTGGGCTTGGGAGCTCGTGAAGACCGGCTTCCACAGCCCGCGACGTCCGCTACTTCAGCATCCCTTTGTCTTCAACGCTATCAGGTGACACCCTTCAAGTTTCATTTCCAGCTGGGAGCGCCTTCAGGGCCGCATCATTCCCAGGCCGTGTGGGTCCGTCCCTGCGGCGTGTATCCCTTTTGTTCATGTTCTTAGCTTAATTGGTTGGGGGCGCCCCTCGGGCTTCATCATCCCCAAGTCGCTCGGGTCAGACCCAGCAGCATGTACCCCTCTTGCGTTTATTTTCGGGCCATGCATTCAACCCATCATGCTTGTATTTGATGTCTATCCATGGCACCTCTTCTTCCTTTATGTCAGCCGCTTGCACGTTAAAGGGGGGGTACCTGAGCATCGCGACTCAGGGATCCTACCGGCTCTCCAGCCCTCACCCTCTGGCTTTGTCCACGGCACCGCACCCCGGCAAACCAGCGACGGCTGAGACCTGCTTGAGGGCCGGGACCCGAGGACGTTGAGCATCGACATTTAGCCAAGCTTGCGCGTTAAAGGGGGGGGTACCTGAGCATCGCGACTCAGGGCTCCTATCGGCTCTCCAGGCCTCACCCTCTGGCTTTGTCCACGGCATCACGCCCCGGCAAACCAGCGACGGCTGAGACCCGCTCGAGGGCCGGGACCCGAGGATGTAGAGCGTCAACATCTAACCAAGCTTGCGCGTTAAAGGGGGGGGTACCTGAGCATCGTGACTCAGGGCTCCTACCGACTCTCCAGCCCTCACCCTCTGGCTTTGTCTACGGCATCGCGCCCTGACAAGCCAGCGACGGCTGAGACTCGCTCGAGGGCCGGGACCCGAGGACATAGAGCGTCAATTTGCAGGAACACTTCACAAGTTAAGGCCTAGTGCCAGGCGCAACCCGCCTAGAGGTAGGGCCCCGTGAGTTCCGCGCTGGCTCATGGGTGCCCAGATACACCTCCTCAGGCCCTACCGTGCCAGCCACGTCTCAGGGCGGGGCTGTACACGTCTCGGGGGCTCCTCCGGGAGGGGAGCCCGCTCCCACGCACCAGTGGAAGTACCATGCTTCGCGCTGGCTGACGACACTGCTAAGGAGCGGCTGTGCCCGTACACATATGGAAGCACTATGCTCCGCGTTGGTGATAAACAACTAAGGGTGGCCCCTGGCCGCATCAACCTCAGGGAGCCCAGAGCTCAGTGTCTGGCCTCATCGCAACGCCTCCCCTCGGGAGTGCCACGCGAGGGGGCTGGGCACGGGGGCTGCGCCTGGGCCACGCCCAGACGTACGCCACCCAGCCAGGCCCCTCGGGCCTGGTTTGTCACACATATCTCCCCGAGCGGAGCCAAGGTACGAAGGCCATTTGAGCGTCAAGAGGGACTCCTGAGCATCGCGACTCAGGAGCCTAACTGGTAACGTAGCCCCTCACTCCTTAGTTCCGAAAGGCTAACGGCGGTTGAGGTATGCGCGGGGTCGGGCTCTGCAGACGTAGAATGGTAGATTCACCCACACATCTCACCTCCCTACTTGTTGTTCGTGCGCCAAGGGGGACACCTGAGCATCGCGACTCAGGAGCCTAACTTTTCACGTAGCCCCTCACTCCTTGGTCCCGTCCTGGTTTCCGGTCGGGCCTAACAGCGGTTCAGGTATGCGCGGGCCGGGCTCTACTGGCATAGAACATAAGCAAGTAGGAAGAGTGCAAATTTCAAGGAATTCAAAAGCAAATATTACAGTCCATAACTGTTATCATGACACCAAACACAAGTTTAAACGCCTCCCCGAGGCATGGTGCATGTTGGAGGAGCTGAAAGCAGAACAGGAGACACAACGGAGTCATTTGTTGGCGGCAGAGCCTGCTGCAGGACCGGCATTGCCTCGCTTCGGCTTGGTGCTGAAGGCCCGGAACTTCCCCAGCAGAGCCTCCGCACGACCCTTCACGGCCTCAGCAGTGGCAGCGGCAAGCTCGCCGCTCGCTGGCTCCAGCAGGCTGTCGAGGTCGACGTTGGGATCGCGAAGGTAGACGTGGGTAAGGACCCGCGTCAGCGCTGCAGAAGACAGGACATGCGCCTCGGCCTCAGCCGTAGGGCCAAGGCCGAGGGTGACATCTTCAAGAGCCCGAACCAGGAAAGGGAGCAGCTTGGCGGGGCCGTCCTCGGCGCCGGCCAGCGGGCTTTCCAGGCCACTGTCGTAAAGCGAGTTCAGCAAGCCGCGAGCCTTCACCTCCATCTCTGTGAAGGCCTCGCGGTCCTCGGCGAGGACCCGCGGCTTGGCGTCCAGCTCGACCTTCCATGCCTCCAACTCCTGCTCCAGTGCACCCAGGCGGTCACAGGCTCACGACGCTTCTTAAGTTTGGCGTCTCAGTCCTTGACGGCCGCCTCGCGAGCCTTCAGGTCTTCCTCCTTCTCTTGGCAAACGCGGGCCTCCTTGGCGAGCTGGTCCCGCAGGCCCTGCAGCTCGCTCTCCAGCGCCCTGCAGCGACCTTGGGCATCGGCTGCCTCCCCCAAGGCGACGTCGCGAGCAGCCTTCGCCCCGTCGATGCCTTGCGCCACCACCATCCGACGCATCCGGGCAAGGCTCGCCTCCGACACATTCGGCGAGTCCAAGGCGGGCGAGGACCAAGCTTCGGCTGGGGTCTGGCGAGGCGCCATGTCTTGTTAGGGCGTGCGGTCGAAGCAGATCTGAAGATTTCGGAGGCAGAGAGGAAGGGCGCAAGAAAAGGGATCTGGGCAATGACCGGAGGAAGCAAGGGAAGCAAGGCCTAGGGATGCCTCTCTTTTGTCGATTCACGCAGTTGCTGAAGCACCCACGTCCAACCAACCGCCACGCGGCGCCCGAGGCCGCAGGCTATTAGGGCCCGCGGTGCTTCGCACTTGCCCCTTCGCCTCTCTGCTCAGCCAAGTTCGGGCGCGCCTTGGGCCCGGGGGCTACTGTCGGCGTTCTGGGAACGGGGTCCCCAGACTTGCCTACCTGCGGCCTGCGGCGTGGCTCAAGGTGCAGCCCATCATGGCCCATCTTCATCGGCATGAGTTCAAGACCATCGCGAGGGGCCAAGCCTCGCGGGGCGGACGACAGGAGGCTTCCTCAGGAGCGGCCTTGTCAGGCTGGCTCGCGAGGAGGCGGAGAAATCAAGGCAGGGTACCTCGCAAGGTGCCCATGATGCAAGCCATGATGACCGAAGCCAGGCGGGCGCCAGGCGGGCGCCGGCCTGCGCAGAGTCCCAGTTTCGTCTTTGGTGCTAAGGGAGCAAGCACAGGTAGGATCATCAAGTAAAGGCATCCATTTCGGTGCAACAAGACCAAGACCAGCAGAACGGCAGGATGGAGGTCATCGTGGAGCCCAAGACGGCGTCACCACCGGAGCCTTTGGCAGGCAAGGACCAACTTTAGTCAGGATAAGTGTACTAGATGTTCCCCTTCAAAATGGCCAATTGTTGGCGCCCTTCCCGCTCAATATTTGGGAAGAGGCCCAGGGCCTTTGCCTATAAATAGGACTAGCCACCCACAAGGTAGAGGTATCTAGAAATCAATCTAGAGAGGGCGACTGAACTCCCCCCAGAGGTTCGTCGCACCAGCCAAGAATAGACCCTCGCGAGGCTGTTCTCCCTTGTATTGCTCATCATCAGCCCAAGAGGCAATCCACCACACCACACACTGGAGTAGGGTATTACACCACAATGGTGGCCTGAACCAGTATAAACTCTGTGTCTCTTGTGTTGTTCCTTTGATTGCTTAGATCATAGCGTGGCGGTGAGGTGCAGGTAGGCTGAGGGCGAAATCTCCGCGCGCACCCCAGTGTTCGAATCTAAAGGGTCTGCTGGAACCCGAAATCCGACATTGTCCTCCAATATGTCTTGCAGGTCTGGCGCATTTCCCCGTGCCTTGGTATTTTTTGAGCGGCGCCGGGGTGCGGCTTGAATTGATGGCTGAGAGGCCTCTCTGTCGCGGCCACGTCATGCGCTGGTGATGTGGGTTTAGGTGCTTCCTCCTCTAATCGGGGTAGCAGCCTGCGCTTTGGGTAGCTCTTAGAGGGGCGTTCGAGTTCGTACTCTTCAGCCGCAAGGACTTCAGTCCATCTGTCGGCTAGCAAGTCTTGGTCAGCTTTAAGTTGCTGCTGGTTTTTCTTGAGGCTGCTCGCCGTGGCCATAAGCCTGCGTTTGAAACACTCTTTTTCGACGGGATCCTCAAGCACGACGAATTCATCGTCGTCGAGGCTTGCCTCGTCTTCGGAGGGAGGCATGTGATTATCATCCTCTACCTCTTTGTCTGCCGCTCTCTCATGAGGGATGGCTTCTCCATCCTCCTGTGCTGAATCCAGCTGGAGGGGGTTGTCTTCGGCGTTGTCCGGGGTGTTATTATCTCCCGTGCCCGAATCGCCATTTTTGCTTTGGCGGGATTTAGAGCCGCGCCGCTGACGCCGGCGCTTAGGCTGCTTCTTGGAGGGGTCATCCTCCGTTGTTCCGTCGCCATTCCCTTCTTTTGGGGTGTCCACCATGTATATGTCATATGATGAGGTGGCCTTCCAGTGCCCTATAGGCGCTGGTTCTTGGTCGTCTCCTGCATCGGCGTCCATACCGTCGATGTCTTCAGAGTTGAAGTCGAGCATGTTGGTTAAATCATCGATAGTGGCTACGAAGTGGGTGGTGGGTGGGCTTTGAATTTCTTCATCGTCCGCATCCCAACCTTGTTGACCATAGTCTGGCGAGGGCTCTCCTGATAAAGAGAGAGACTTTAGTGAATTCAGAATGTCACCAAAGGGCGAGTGCTGAAAGATGTCCGCGGCGACAAACTCCATGATCGGCGCCCAATCGGGTTCGATCGGCAGGGGCGCGGAAGGTTCGGAGTCCAGAAAGGAGTCCGGCACCTTGGAGTCACGAGCTTCGCAAAGGACAAGGCTGGTGTTTGGCTCGATCGCCATAGAGATTGCAGCCCCCGAGGCAGTGTCCAGCCACCCGTCCTCGATTGGTGCAGTCGGCTTCGAGCTAAGGGTCGGAGCGGACACTGGGGCGGCCTCCTAGGCACTGTTCAGCGGCAGAGCTAGATCATGCCCATCGTGACAGTGCGGCGCGCTCGGCTGTGGCTCGAACCCGTTGAAGATCAAGTCTCCGCGGATGTCAGCTGTGTAGATCAAACTTCCAAACCTGACCTGACGGCCAGGGGCGTGGCTTTCGATCTGCTCCAGATGGCCAAGCGAATTGACCCGCAGTGCAAAGCCGCCGAATACGAAGATCTGTCCGGGGAGAAAAGTCTCACCCTGGACCGCATCATTGTTGATGATCGGAGGAGCCATCGGGCCTAAAGATGACGACATAGAGGAACTCTCAATGAAAGCACCAATGTCGGTGTCAAAACGGGCGGATCTCGGGTATGGGGTCCCGAACTGTGCATCTAGGCGGATGGTAACAGGAGACAAGGGACATGATATTTTTACCCAGGTTCGGGCCCTCTCAATGGAGGTAAAACCCTACTCCTGCTTGATTAATATTGATGATATGGGTAGTACAAGAGTAGATCTACCACAAGATCAGAGAGGCTAAACCCTAGAAGCTAGCCTACGGTGTGATTATTGTTCGTCCTACAGACTAAAACCCTCTGGTTTATATAGACACTGGAGAGGGCTAGGGTTACACAGAGTCGGTTACAATGGGAGGAGATCTACATATCCGTATCGCCAAGCTTGCCTTCCACGCCAAGGAAAGTCCCATCCGGACACGGGACGAAGTCTTCAATCTTGTATCTTCATAGTCCAGGAGTCCGGCCAAAGGTTATAGTCCGGTCATCCAGACACCCCCTAATCCAGGACTCCCTCAAGCACCCTCTCGCGCAGCCGGCTTAGAAACCGGCTGACTGAGGCCAAGCATCTAGTGAACTTCTGGGCATCGCGCAGCCGAGCCGGCTTGCGCATGCGCTCGATGGCCTTGATCTTCTCTGGGTTCGCCATGATGCCGCGTTCCGAGACGAGGAAGCCGAGTAGCTTTCCGGCCGGGACGCCGAAAACGCATTTTTCCAGGTTAAGCCTGACCTTGTATTCGCGAAGATTGGTGAATGTTTTCTTCAAGTCGTCGAGGAGCGTGAGGTGCTGCTTGGTCTTCACCACGATGTCATCCATGTAAACGTGGATATTGCGGCCGAGTTGCGGCAGCAGGCATTTCTGCATGCAACGTTGGAAGGTGGCGCCGACGTTCTTCAAGCCGAACGACATGGTGATGTAGCAATATGCCCCAAAGGGCGTGATGAAGGATGTCTTCAGGGCGTCGTCCAGGTCCACCTTGATCTGGTGGTAGCCGGAGTAAGCGTCTAGGAAGGACAGGAGCTCGCACCCGGCGGTCGAGTCGATGACTTGGTCGATCCGCGGGAGAGCGTACGGATCCTTGGGATAGGCCTTGTTGGGGCTGGTGTAGTTGATACACATGCGCCAGGTCTTGTTCTTTTTTAGGACGAGGACTGGATTGGCCAGCCAATCGGGGTGAAACACTTCCATTATGAAGCCGGCCACCAAAAGCTTGGCGACCTCTTCACCGATGGTTCTTCTCTTCTCTTCGGAAAAACATCGTAGGGGCTGATGGACAGGCTTGGCATCCTTGTGGACGTGAAGTTTGTGCTCGGCGTACTTCCTCGGGATACCCGACATGTCCTTCGGGGTCCATGTGAAGATATCCTGATTCTCATGGAGGAAGTCAATGAGCTTGCCTTCCTATTTGTTGTTGAGGCGGGCGCCTATGATGACGTACTTGCTGCAGCTAGGGTCTTTCGGGTTCAGCTTCACTTTCTTGGTCTCCTTGCAGGGCTTGAAGGTGGCTTCGTCGGCCGGGTCCTTGGTCGGGATCGGTGCGGCCGAGGCTTCGCCTACCATGGCGACGATCCAGTCGAGCTGGCGTTGTTCCTCGGCAATGACCAGCGACTCGGCCAACTTGGCACCGTCTCGGGCACACTCAAGGGACTTGCGGTAGTCGCCGGTAATGGTGATGAGGCCCTTGGGACCCAACATCTTCATCTTCAGATACGCGTAGTGGGGAACCGCCATGAACTTGGCGAGCGCGGGCCGGCCCAGCAATGCGTGGTACGCGCTGGACAGGTCCACCACCTCGAACCAGATTGGTTCGCGTCGGAAGTGGCTGCTGCCACCGAACAGGACGTCGAGCTGGACCCGGCCAATGGGAGAGCAGGAGTGGCTGGGCATGATGTCGTGGAAGATCGTCCGGATCGGCTCCAGGTCCTTGGCCTTGAGGCCGAGCTTGGTCATCGTGTCACGATAGAGGATGTTGATGCTGCTGCCGCCGTCGATGAGGACTTGGGAGAACTTGCACATGTGTCGTGCGACGATGGTGTGGTTGAGGACGAGGGCGTAACCACCCAGATTCGGCATGACTGCCGGGTGATCCTCCCGGATCCAGGTGATCGGGCGATCCGACCAGTGCATGAACTCCGGCCTGGCTGGGACAACGGTGCTCACCTCCTATCGAAGGAGGCGCTCGTTGCGCTTGTCGTCGCCGAGGCTGGTGAAGACGACGTAAGCCGCGTTCTGGTCCGGGAAGGCATCGCCGCGCATCACGCCGCAAGCTGGAGGCGGCGGTGGAGGTGGATGTAGCTGCCTCGCTGTCGGTGTCAAAACCGGCGGATCTCGGGTAGGGGTCCCGATTTGTGTGTCTTAGGCTGATGGTAATAGGAAGCGAGGGACACAATGTTTACCCACGTTCGGGCCCTCTCGATGGAGGTAAAACCCTACTTCCCGCTTGATTAATATTGAAGATATGAGTAGTACAAGAGTAGATCTACCACGAGATCGTAGAGGCTAAACTCTAAGAGCTAGCCTATGATGGTATGATTGTAATCGTGATCGGCCTTCTAAGGACCAACCTCTCCAGTTTATATAGACACCGGAGAGAGCTAGGGTTTACATGGAGTCAGTTACAAGGAAGGAATCACAATATCCAGATCGCCAAGCTTGCCCTCCACGCAAAGGAGAGTCCCATCCGGACACGGGACAGAGTCTTGAATCTTGTATCTTCACGCTTCAATAGTCCGGACGATGTATATAGTCCGGCAGTCCGGATACCCCCTAATCCAGGACTCCCTCAGTAGCCCCTGAACCAGGCTTCAATGACGATGAGTCCGGCGCGCAGTCTTGTCTTCGTCCTTGCAAGGCGGGTTCCTTCTCCGAATATTCCAAAGTAATTTATCGAACACGTAGATCGTGTCCGGATCCGCAAAATGATCTTCACACACCGCTGTAGAGAGAGAACGATATTTCACAAATGCAATCCACCGACAACTTTTTAGACAACGTGACATGTCATTAAGACCGGGTCATTATTCGAACCGTTTTCCTACAACCAGCCACATCGCATATTGCGAGGCAGTTTCCTTGACACGTCTTGTCAAAGCAGAGATCGTGTCCCCTAATCACGGTATTCTCATCAATACGGGTATGGGTAATCCCACCATGCCATCAATCGTGGCACTTGGGAGGTGAGAGATTCCCAACGGGCAAGTGGGGAGGCACACCGCTTCCGTCGCCTCTATAAAGGGATAAGAGTTCCCCATTTTTACCCACGCCTTCTTCCTCCTTTGCCCACTCTTGCCCCTTCGAGATCCAGCGCCCTAGTCCAAGTCTTCTCCGTACAGCTAAACATGTCCGGAGCAGGAGGCAAGTGGGTGGCTTCCACCGTGAAGGTGAAGGATATCGCGAATCTTCGGGCGGCCAGATACTTGGCCGCAGACCTAGCGCACCGGCTACCAGACGACGGGCAGGTGAAAGTGCAACTATCCCTAGGTGGTTTTGGTAATTCCTAACAACATATAGCTCATTGAGCTAATACTATTCCAAGAAAAATATTTCAGGAAATCTCAATGAATGGCATGGCATGGATGATGAAAGTGGATCCCTCAAAATATTAAGGATAAAAGGATTGGCTCAAGCTCAAAAGCTCAAGACTCTACATTTTATATTTTAGTGATCCAAGATCACATTGAGTCTATAGAAAAAGCCAATACTATCAAGGAGGGATGAGGTGTTGCTTAATGAGTTTCTTGCTTCAAGTGCTTAGTGATATGCTCCAAAAACCCTCAACTACTTTCTCATATCCACGCATGACCTAAACCAAAAGTCAAACTCGGCTCCACCGATACTTTCTATCTGGCGCCACCGAGTTCAGATGTCATAGCCACTGCCACAGACCCTAGGCAAATCGGTCTCACCGATAGGGATCTCGGTCTCACCGAGATGGGATTGTAATCTCTATGTTTCCCTTCATAACGTTTCGGTCTAACCGAAGTGAGCGATCGGTCCCACGGAGATTGCAATGTAAACTCTCTGTTTCCCTTTCGTAACATTTCGGTCTCACCGAAAAGAGCGAATTGGTCCCACCGAGTTTACCTGACCAACTCTCTGGTTAGCTAATTACCAAAATCGGTCTTACCGAGTTTGTGTAATCGGTCTCACCGAGATTACGTTATGCCCTAACCCTAACCATATCGGTCCCACCGAGTTGCATGTCGGTCCCACCGAAATCACTAACGGTCACTAGGTTTACTGAATCGGTCCGACCGAGTTTGTTGATTCGGTCCCACCGAGATTGGTAAATTGTGTGTAATGGTTAGATTTTGTGTGGAGGCTATATATACCCCTCCTCCTCCTCTTCATTCGTAGAGAGAGACATCAGAACAAACCTACACTTCCAACTTACCATTTCTGAGAGAGAACTACCTACTCATGTGTTGAGGCCAAGATATTTAATTCCTACCATATGAATCTTGATCTCTAGCATTCCCCAAGTTGATTTTGACTCAAATCTTCTTTCCACTAGATCCAAATCCTATGAGAGAGAGAGTTGAGTGTTGGGGAGACTATCATTTGAAGCACAAGAGCAAGGAGTTCATCATCAACACACCATTTGTTACTTCTTGGAGAGTGGTGTCTCCTAGATTGGCTAGGTGTCACTTGGCAGCCTCCAACAAGATTGTGGAGTTGAACCAAGGAGTTTGTAAGGGCAAGGAGATCGCCTACTTCATGAAGATCTACGGCTAGCGAGGCAAGTCCTTCGTGGGAGACGGCCATGGTGGGATAGACAAGGTTGCTTCTTCGTGGACCCTTCTTGGGTGGAGCCCTCCGTGGACTCGCGCAACCGTTACCTTTCGTGGGTTGAAGTCTCCATCAACATGGATGTACGATAGCACCACCTATCGGAACCACGGCTCAAAAATCACCGTGCCTCCAAATTGCGTTTGAAATATCCAAACCCTTCCCTTTACATTCTTGCAAGTTGCATGCTTTAATTTCTGCTGCTCATATACTCATTTCATGCTTGCTTGAATTGTGTGAAGATTGCTTGACTTGTGCTAAGTTTGCTAAAATCTGCCAAAGACTAAAATTGGGAAAAGGCTAAGTTTTTAATTGGTCAAGTAGTCTAATCACCCCCCTCTAGACATACTTCAAGGTCCTACAAGTGGTATCAGAGCTTTGGTCTCCATTTGCTTTGATTTCCATAGCTTTTGGTGGTCATAGCCTTGGTTTCACAACCTAGCAGAGTATGGCGTCTAGCAAGGGAAATTATCACCATAGAGGTCCTTACTTTGATGGCACTAATTTTGCTAGTTGGAAGCATAAGATGAAAATGCATATTCTCGGACATAACCCCGCCGTTTGAGCTATTGTGTGTATTGGCTTGTAAGGTGGATTCTTTGATGGGAGGGAAACAAACTGTGAAGCTAGTGTGGATGAATTGAAGATGCTACAATACAACGCTCAAGCTTGTGATATCCTCTTCAACGAATTGTGCCCCGAAGAATTCAAAAAAATCAGCCATCTTGAGAATGCAAAGGAAATTTGGGATACTTTGATCAATATGCATGAAGGTACCGACTCCGTCAAGGAATCCAAGTTGGATGTGCTCCAAAGTCAGCTTGACATGTTCAAAATGAAGGATGGTGAAGGTGTCGCTGAAATGTACTCTAGGCTTGCTCTTATCACAAAATAGATTGTGGGCTTAGGAAGTGAAGAGATGACCGACACATTCATCATCAAGAAGATCCTAAGAGCATTGGATGGAAAGTATGATACTGTGTGCACATTGATTCAAATGATTCCCAATTACAAGAATCTCAAGCCAATGGAAGTCATTGGTAGAATCGTTGCTCATGAGATGTCACTCAAGGATAAGGAGGAACTTCACAACAAGTCAAGTGGTGCTTACAAAGCCTCATGTGAAGCTCCTACATCATCAAGTGATAAACAAACCTTCAATGAAGAATTGAGCTTAATGGTGAAGAATTTCAACAAATTCTACAAGAGTAGAATCAAAGGAAGAAGCTCCAAATCAAGGTCCTACAATGACAAAAGATCTTCCAGTCAAGAGCGCAATTGCTACAATGTGGGAGACCCGGACACTATTCCAATGAGTGTACGGCACCCTACAAAAGAAGAGAAGATTCTCCCAAGAGAAGAAGTAGAAGAGAAGAATCACCGCCAAGAGAGAGAAGGAGTAGAGATGATCATTATGAACGAAGAACATCCCGGAGAAGCAAGGATTCGGAAAGGAAGGACAAATCATCAAAGAGCTACACAAAACAAAAACATCAAGCTCATGTTGGTGAATGGGTATTCGGTTCTGACTCTGAACATCACTCCGAGAGAAGTTATCACTCCGACTCCGAACATACTCAAGATGAAGGTGTTGCCAGTCTAGCACTTGTGTCGACCAACTCCTTCGACATATTTGATTCACCAAATTAAGGAATTGGAAGTTGCTTCATGGCTAAAGGCCCTAAGGTAACTCACCCCGAGTATGTTGATTTCAATAGTGATGAAGATGATTTGTTAGGTGATGATGATTTACTTATTGACAACTCTAGTGATGAATACTATGATGAAACGTCAATTAGTCATGCTAAACAAGATAAAACAAATGACAATGATAAGGAGAAGATTGAGCTTCTAACTAAAGAACTAAACACCCTTAAGATAGCTCATGAAACTATCTTAGGAGATCATCGAGAACTTTTGAGGACTGATGAGAAGTTACGCTTTGAAAAGCTCAATCTTGAGCAAGAGCATGAGTTCTTAAAAGCAATCAATGATGATATTCGCAAGAAAAGTTCTTCTTACATTGCCAAGTGTTTACTCTTATCTACTTACATGCCTCAAGTCAAGTCTAGTAACAAGAACCAGAAGGATTCTTCCTCTAGTAGTAACAATAATCATGCTAAATCCAATATTGTTGCTTCTAGTAGTTCTCTTGATTCCACTAATGATTCTCTTAGCCAAGTTACACTTGAGCAAGAAAATAGCTTATTGAAGGGAATTATTGAGAAAGGTGTTTACAAGAGCCTTGCCGGGAGTAAGCAATTCGAGGAAATTGTACACAAGCAAGGAAGGCACCGGAAGAATCAAGGTGTTGGTTTTGAACGAAAGTTCAATGCCAATGGAGTTGAGTGGGAAGAAGATCAATACCCCAAGACAAAGTTTGTTCCTCAACAAGAGAAGTATTATCCCACTTCCTTCAAGGGAACACAAGCTCAAGATGATCTTCCACCACTAGACCACAAGTACAAAGGCAAGGACAAGCTTCAAGAGGAGATTGATGCATTTGAAGAAGCTCCTAAGGCCTTGGTCAAGTGGGTTCCCAAGACTACGTCAAGTTCTAATTCATCAAGTACAACTACAACTCCAAGGATTCCCATCAAGATGATGTGGATCCCGAAGAAGAAGAACTAGAGAGTTCTTGAGGGTGACTCCGCCAACATTCTTCACTCATATCATTTAGGCAAGGACAAGTGCAATCAACTTCTATATCTTGCACTAGTTCAAGGAGTCACAAGCCCTCATGTTGGTAAGGCAAGGGACAAGGTAACCTAATGCTTTCATGGACATCATCTTGTGTGTGCATCACACTATGTCTATGGATATACTTGTTTGTTCCTTGTGGGACTAACCCGTGTAGGTATTGAAAGTGCAACTCACTCCAAAGGATTGCTCCAAATGATCTACATCAATATTGAGCATCCACATCTTCAACACCTACATGAAGTCATCATCGACAAAACTCAAGGTTAGTTCATCGCTCTAAGGGGGGATCTCACATCTAGGGGGAGCTTAACTCTAGGAATTGAGTCAAAGCAACTCTAATGATGTGAACACATCAATGCATTATGTAAAAGTGGTGACCCCACTTGAGCTTAAACAATAAGTATGACCTATGATCAAATGTTCTCATTTGACTCCTAAGTCAATATACTCATATATAGATGACCTAGTCATTGCCAATTGTTTGATAGATGCTAGAATTGGTTGTGCATGCTTTGCCACATATTTCATTTGTCATTTTATTGTGTGAGCATGTTGGTTGCATATTTAACTCATTCAAGGACATCCACTTGTTGCGTTGATTGATTGGTTTCTTTTTTCTTTTGCCAAGTGGATGAACAAGAATGCCTAAGAACCTTCTCTAGCTATCTATGCTTTTCTTGTCTCAAACTCTATTCACGCTACATCACAAAATTTGATCAAGTCAGATTCGAACCACTCTGTGTGAGGAGCACTCGGAGTCCCCGATTCGTCATGGACTTAAACTTCCAAAACTTCTTTGTGTGTTTCGGTCTGACCGAGTCTTCCATTTCGGTCATACCAAGATCACTAAGTCAATCTAGGTTTTCAATCTCGGTGCAACCGATTTGAACTTGTCGGTCTCGCCGAGTTGCTGTAACTGTTAACAGTAATGCATCTCGGTGCCACTGAGTTGTTCCACTCGGTCACACCGATAGGGTCGGGCTATATATACACACGGGCAAAATTTGGAAAACTTTATCCGAACCACTTCACCCGCGCATAGCTCGCTCTACCTCCTAGGTCTCGGGATCGTCGACTTCGTCGCCAGCCGCCTCTAGTCACTGGTCTCCGCCACCATCAACGGAATTCATCCCCGCCATTGCCACCGTAGCGAGTTCATCGCCGAACTAGGGTATGGACTCGATCACAGTGCTATCCCCGTCCAATTCCTAGCACATTGTGTTCCTAATGATTCTTTCCATGATTGAAACACCTCTATCCAGTCAAAACAATCCTTAGAATAGATGTGATTTGAAAATTTAGGGTTAGGTTTCTGCCGAAACCATCTCGGACCACCCGAGTTGAAAAACTTGGTCCCACCGATTTGGCTAACACCATTGCACAAGTAACTCTCGGTCTGACCAATAATTGCTAATCGGTGTGACCGATTTTAGAACCCAGTGAAACCCTAGCAGTCTCGGTGCCACCGAACTGTGACTCGGTCTGAGCGAGATCACTAGTTTATGTTCCAAAAACTGCTTCGGTATCACTGAGTTTGAAAATCGGTTGATTCGAAATGCTTTCTGTGGAAAACTAAAACTAAGTTTTTGAATCATTATTTTTGCAAAAATCTCTGCATCTTGTGATGCTCATCCATTCTATCTCATCTATAACTATTCACAGGGTCAGCAATCAGTGTTCTGAACATGTCAGACCAAAGTGACAGCCAGAAGAGGGAAGAAGAGCAGATTCACATGAGTGAGGGCACTAGTCCCTCCAGTTCCTCAGATGATGGTAGCAGAAGCACTCCTAGCAATTTGCCCAAAGCAGCCACAAGAGCCAGAAGGAAGAGAACCTTGGACTCAGAGGATGAGGACTATGTGGCAGCTGAAGATGAGGCTACTTCCAAGAAGGTAGTGCTCAAAAAGGAGTATGGCTCAGCAAAGAGCAGAAAGCCTGGACTTAGTAGGAAGGTCCCTGCCAAGAGGACACCTATGCTAAAGGTCAGAGGATCAAACAAGAACAAGAGAAACCTAATCCCAAGGAGCCAGCTGCAGAAGGAAAGAAGAGAAAGGAAAGGGTCAGAAAGACCATGGCCAGAGTTGTTGGAGCACCTTCCATGATGGAAGAGGAGGAAGAAGAAGAGGTTGCTGCACCAGCACCCAAGGCACAAAAGCTGATGGGTGATGCTATTAGGTCAGGGGCTGGATCATCAAAGCCCAAAGAAGCATCCAAAGCTGCCTCCAAGGCCAAGTCTGCACCTAAGAGGAATACTAGGAGCATACTAGCTGCTGAGAAGAACAAGGCCTCAGTGCCTGAAGTTTCTGCTGAGGAAGATGATGAAGGACAAGTCCTGAGGAAGCTCAAACCCAAGATTCCAGACCACAACGATACTCATCCAGTGGCTGAGAATATGAAGCTGAGGAAAGATGTAGGACTCAGGAAGTGGAGATTGTTTGATCCATATGCAATCAGGAGAAGAACTGCTATAGATTACAGGTTCCACACTAAGGAACAACAGGACTTCTATGAGACAGTGCTGTTGGATAAGAAGCCCATAGTCTGTGACATGAGGTGGGTAGACTGGAAATTCATGAAGGAAAATGAGGATCACTACCCAGGAGTATATGACAGCTTTAAGGCTTGTGGAGTTGATGAGTTTTTTGGACAGAAGTTCACAAACTGGAAGGATGAGCTAGTTATGCAATTCTATTCCACAACTCATTTTTATCCTGATGGCAGAATTGTCTGGATGTCTGAAGGTACGAGGTACCAATCAACTATTGAGGAATGGGCAAATCTGATCAATGCCCCAGAGGAGAAAGAAGATGATTTGGATGTCTACAGCAAGAAGAAGAAGGATCACAATTCCATGTCCCATATGTACAAGGAGATCCCAAACAAGGCACTTGAAACCTTCAAGTTTGGATCTGTCCACTTTCTTATGTCAGGGCTTCCAACAATCAACTGGATCCTTAGGCACACTCTTTTGCCCAAGTCAGGTGACCACAACATGATCAGAGGGCATGCAATTAATTTGCTTCACATTTTTGATGTGCCACAGAAATTCAAGGTTATAAGCCTCATAGTTGAGACAATCAAGAGGACAGCAGCACACCAGAAGAGAATTTGTGGGTATGCCCCACAAATGCAGGAGCTGATAAAATCAAAGATGGGCACAGGCAAATATCTGTTGGATAAGGAACATTTTGTTCTCTATCCAGACTTTGAGGACAATCAAGTTGTGATGAATGAGAATGAACCATCCTCAGTGCAAGCTTAAGAGAAGAAGGAGAAAGCAAAGAAGGAGAAGGCTGCCAAGATGCCAACTCTAGAGGAGGCATCTGAGTACTTCCTGAAGAGCAAGCAAGACCACCTTAGTTACTTGATAGCATCAACTCCAAGGATTGAGAAGGGGTTGGCCACCCTAACTCAAAACCAGGAGAGCCTGGAGAGAATCATGGAACAAAAATTCTATGATTTAGATGTCAAAGTAACTGAGATTCAGTCAGTTGTGGAGCAGCTACAGGATGACATGAAGGAGAGGAAGGGCATAACAACTACGGATGCATTTGCCAGAGTGCCTCGAGCTCAGAGATCAGCTGCAGAGCCAGTGACAGACACCAGAGCCACTTCATCTGCACCAGCTACAGCTCCAGTGCAACTAGCTCCAGCACCAACTCCTTCAGCTCCATCCACATCAACTAAAGTCTTTGTATAAGGAGCCATCTCTACACCACCAACTGAAGACCAAGCCTGAGAGACGATATAGTACTATGCATTTTCTATGAACTTTTTGGTAACTTGTTGCCAAAGAGGGAGAAAAATGTATAGATCATAGGCTTCGAGAGAGAGAGAGTTTGCTTTTGTTCTCTCTTGTCTTCGTGGTTGAAATTTGTTTGCTTTTGCTTGCTTGAGATACTATGCTATTATCTGTGAGACATTGATGATCATGTGTTTGATCATAAGCTACACTTATGCTTGTTAGATGATATTATCCTATTTATCTCTGTATGATCATTCACTTTGCTTGGTGATGAGCCCATGTATTCAATCTTTATTATTTTGAGCGCTCCACCAAGATGTATGTGACATGGAAGAGTAACCCACGAGCCTAATTCCTTGTGCATTTGTAGTCCAAAGCAAATGTTAAACTATGCACAAATTTAGGGGGAGCTCTTGCTTATCACATACTTCTCAAAGCGACGATGTTTTTCAATCTTATTATCTTTTGTCGAAGCTTTGATCCATATGTTGTCATCAATTACCAAAAAGGGGGAGATTGAAAGTGCAACTATCCCTAGGTGGTTTTGCTAATTCCTAACAACATATAGCTCATTGAGCTAATACTATTCCAAGACAAAAAATTTAGGAAAGCTCAATGAATGACATGGCATGGATGATGAAAGTGGATCCCTCAAAATATTAAGGATAAAAGGATTGGCTCAAGCTCAAAAGCTCAAGATTCTACATTTTATATTTTAGTGCACATTGAGTCTATAGGAAAAGCCAATACTATCAAGGAGGGATAAGGTGTTGCTTAATGAGTTTCTTGCTTCAAGTGCTTAGTGATATGCTGCAAAAACCCTCAACTACTTTCTCATATCCACACATGACCTAAACCAAAAGTCAAACTCGGCCCCACCGATACTTTCTATCCGGCGCCACCGAGTTCAGATGTCATAGCCACTGCCACAAACCCTAGGCAAATCGGTCTCACCGATAGGGATCTCGGTCTCACCGAGATGGGATTGTAAGCTCTCTGTTTCCCTTCATAACGTTTCGGTCTAACCGAAGTGAGCGATCGGTCCCACCAAGCTTGCAATGTAAACTCTCTGTTTCCCTTTCGTAACATTTCGGTCTCACCAAAAGAGCGAATTGGTCCCACCGAGTTTACCTGACCAACTCTCTGGTTAGCTAATTACCAAAATCGGTCTTACCGAGTTTGTGTAATAGGTCTCACCGAGATTACGTTATGCCCTAACCCTAACCATATCGGTCCCACCGAGTTGCATGTCGGTCCCACCGAAATCACTAACGGTCACTAGGTTTACTGAATCGGTCCGACCGAGTTTGTTGATTCGGTCCCATCGAGATTGGTAAATTGTGTGTAACGGTTAGATTTTGTGTGGAGGCTATATATACCCCTCCTCCTCCTCCTCTTCATTCGTAGAGAGAGTCATCAGAACAAACCTACACTTCCAACTTACCATTTCTGAGAGAGAACTACCTACTCATGTGTTGAGGACAAGATATTTCATTCCTACCATATGAATCTTGATCTCTAGCCTTCCCCAAGTTGCTTTCCACTCAAATCTTCTTTCCACCAGATCCAAGAGAGAGTTGAGTGTTGGGGAGACTATCATTTGAAGCACAAGAGCAAGGAGTTCATCATCAACACACCATTTGTTACTTCTTGGAGAGTGGTGTCTCCTAGATTGGCTAGGTGTCACTTGGGAGCCTCCGACAAGATTGTGGAGTTGAACCAAGGAGTTTGTAAGGGCAAGGAGATCGCCTACTTCGTGAAGATCTACCTCTAGTGAGGCAAGTCCTTCGTGGGCGATGACCATGGTGGGATAGACAAGGTTGCTTCTTCGTGGACCCTTCTTGGGTGGAGCCCTCCGTGGACTGCGCAACCGTTACCCTTCGTGGGTTGAAGTATCCATCAACGTGGATGTACGATAGCACCACCTATCGGAACCACGGCTCAAAAATCATCGTGTCTCCAAATTGCATTTGAAATCTCCAAACCCTTCCCTTTACATTCTTGCAAGTTGCATGCTTTAATTTCCGCTGCTCATATACTCTTTGCATGCTTGCTTGAATTGTGTGTAGATTGCTTGACTTGTGCTAAGTTTGCTAAAATCTACCAAAGACTAAAATTGGGAAAAGGCTAAGTTTTTAATTGGTCAAGTAGTCTAATCACCCCCCCCCTCTAGACATACTTCAAGGTCCTACAACAGGTCATTCCAACCCCAGGACCCCACGAGAGGGTCGTGTTTCTCGCCCACTTCGTCCGTGGACTGGGGTTTCCACTTCACCCCTTCGTCCGTGGGTTCATGTTCTACTACGGGCTAGATTTCCATGATCTAGACCGGAACTTCATCATCAACATCTCGCCGTTCATCATCGTATGTGAGGCCTTCCTCCGCATCAAGCCTCATTTCGGCTTGTGGCTGCAAATCTTCTGGCTTGACGGCTCCTTTGTAGAAACCGTGGCAGTCGGGGTGGTTCTACATCACCGAGCCGCGCGACGTCAACTGGGCGGCGGCCCTCTAGTTCCGATCCGGAACCCCCATGCGGCTCACCTCCTCGGTTGAGAAGGGCCTGTCCTGGGGTGAATCTACAGAGCTGACCGGACTCCAAAACTGCATCAAGAGCATGAAGGACAAGAACATCAAGATTGTCAATGTGATCCAGGTCATGCTCGTTCGCCAGATTATGCGTGCCAAAGGGCGGCATTCAATTTGTGGGAGTTTGTCCTGGCCGAACACCAGACGCTTCAGAGGGTCTATGGCATGAAGCACAAAAACATGTGGAAGGCGTTGTTCAAGGCCTCCGAAGTACCTCCTCCCACATCCGAGGAATGTGGGCTCCATGCCGCGGCCTCCTAGTCAGGTGAGTTCTCAGGCTACCACCGGATTCGGTTCTTCCCAATATATTCATGGGGGAGCCTTAAGTAATTGTGCATATTTGTTCAGGATTATTTGGAGACAACGGAGCAGATTGACTGTCCGGCTCTGCTGCCAGAAAGCCCGGCTAATGCTCTCCTGACGGAGATGCTGGTCCCGGCGCCCTACATGGTGCCAGAGAAGAAGGCCCATAAGAAGGCCCCGGGGATCCGAAAGGGTCTCGGACGTAAGGTTGGACCAGAAACCTCGTCCGAAGATGACGAGGCACACTCCTTCCCCGAAGGGGAGGAAGAAAAAGAAGGGACCGCCCCACCCGGAGAGGGTGAGGGGCCCGAGAAGGAGGACTAGGTGGTCGGAAAAGGCCCGTGGTGCAAGGCCGTCATACCCACGTCGTCTGATGACGACGAGACAGATTCCTCCCGCGGAGGCGGGGGGAAGCAAGAAGAAACTCTACCTCCCCGCACTAGGGAGGAGAAAAAGAGGAAAGCCGCCCCGGAGGGGGAGGCTGGGTCATCCAAGAAGGGAAGGGTGTCCCTTCCGGACTACTCCGCCACGGCCGCCCATATCGAGGAGGGGTGGTTGCCCAGGGGGAAGCCCCCAGCGCGATCGTAAGTATCCGCACCCTGTAATGGCTTTACTTCACAGTCTTTTTATAACACCGAACATATATGCAGTCCGGCCAGGGTTCATCCTAAGGTATCATCTTCGGATGGATCCCTGAGCGATTCGGAGATGAACTCGCTCCCTACGGCCACCACTCCTCGACCCGCGGATGACACGGAGGTGTTGTCCCGAAGGGTCCCAAAGTGGGGGGAGGTGATTCTGGAGACACCCCAAGGCGGAATTCCAGATGTCGAACACGCGGGGTTCAAGATCCCCGCGGATCATGTCGGTGAGAGCCACAGTAGGCCAGGCTCTCGGTCGAACACTGTTCCGGAGCCTTTAGTGGTTTTGGACTCAGGCGGGCAGCCCCTCATTAGGGAGGGTGAGCCGTCTGTGTCGAGGACTTCCATTGCGCCCGAGGCACCGGATTGTCTGTTGGAAGCGCTTCGCGGCGCTTCCATGGATGAAGAGCACCATACTCTTATGAGTGCAGTGATTCAGAAGGTTTTGTCCACCAAGAGCGGGCTAACCGAAACCTGCACCAGCCTCCTGACAGGCTTTGAGGTAAGTAAAAAAGATGTGAAATTTCCACCCGATAGGTAGTAGCCCCTAATACTATGTTTGGTGTTCGGAAATAAAAACCAAACGGAGGGTCCATTATAATCCGCAGGAGTCTAATAACAAGTGTTAATGTGAATAAGAAGGTTGTGCTGCTTGTCGCTGTTGTCCACATAGCCGAGGTCGCCGGACTAAAACAGGATCTGGAGCAGGCGCAGGGAGAGCTCGACCTCACGAAGAGGCAGCTCGAAGAGAGCAAAGGTGAGTAATTCCCCGCTCTCACATAATGAAGGGTATATAAAATTAGTTATTCTAACGACGAAGCGTAGTGATTTTGTAACAGGGCCCACCACCAAAGTGGCCTCTCTGAAGAAAGCGTTGTTCGAGGCCGAAGACAAGGCGGCCTTGGAACACACAGAGTGCGAGAAGCAGGATGCCAGAGTGGGCGAGGTACAACAAGAGCTCCAGGAGCTCGGCGAGAAGTTCGAGTCCGTGGAGCATGAGCTTAAGGTGAAAGAGGCCGAGCTTGCGAAGGCCCTTGCTAGTATAAAAGACGCCAAGGCCGAAGCCGAGAAGGCACAGCAGGAAGTCCAGGAGGCCAAAAAGATAGCGGCGGGTAAGAAATTATTTATGCAAAGCAAACATGTGGAGGAGGCATTTCTTTTACTTATCGGAGTTCGGAGCTCTCCAGGGGCATTCGTAGATCTGCCACGCAGCGTATCAGATGTCGTGGAGTTCTACCGTGCCCAGGAGGGGAGCTCAACGGAGAAGCTCTTCTGGTCCCAGTATGCTGGGGCCGAACATCCAATGCCTTTGAGTGACCAACTGAAGCAGTTGGTCGAACTCCACAGGGCGGCCGAAACGGCTATGAAAGATTTCATAGTCCGGATGTGGCCTGGTGAGCCGCTGCCGGCTAGCTACTTCGTCCTGATCAAGCGGATGGTGAATGCCTGTCCGTGGCTCGAAGCCATCAAGCGATCCGTTTGCATTGAGGGTGCCCGCCGGGCCTTTGCCCGCGCGAAGGTGCATTGGGGCAAGCTGGATGCGGAGAAGTGGTGAAGGACAGGCTGTCGGAGGGCAAGGCGCATCGCTATCCGGAGAAGTATTATGATGGCGTTATGAAGGGCGCTCGTCTCGTGGCCGATGAATGTAACAAGGACACAATTTTAGAATGAATTCACTTCTATCATGTTTGTAATTTAAGGACGAAGTTACTTGCACTATGTAGCGCTTTTGTTATTTAAAATATTACCTTCTGTGCGGCTATTTATAAAATTCTGAAAGTAGGCCAGTCGTCGGCTTCCGCCCCCACGTAACTAGTACTGGGGTGTTCGTGGAAACCCGGACACTCTTTATCCAAATGTTTGGTCCCTTAAGGAGGTGTCCGGCGTAGCTAACAAGGCAATCGAACTATGCGGCTTTATAACTTTCACTTGGCCATAGAAGTCTACAATTTTAAATTTCGGTGAAGCCCCTAGAATCCGGAAGGCCGAATTGGGGCGCTATATACGCCTAGATTAGACGAAGCCGATTTATCACCTAAAGTGGAAAAATCTTTAAGGATTTTAAGACCTCTCGAACAGCGACCATCTCTCGCCACATCATGTCAGCCAGTTTTTGGCTTTCTCTACTGAGGTGCTCGTCCGGAAGAACCGGGACACAATCGCAGTAGTTCTCCCTGTGCTACCTTAGCCGATACAACGAAACGTAAGGTACCAAAACAAGGGAGCCGGGCTAACCCAACTGTAGACCCAAGACATGATTCGGAGCTGATGCATATAGTGCTATAAGTTCGGGGTGCCGCACTATTGAAAGTGTTCGGACTTAACTTGCCATATTATGGGGCGCCATCAGAAGCCCTTGGCAAACTGAACGTACCAAGGTGTACGGATGCAATATCAAATGAACATTTGCGAGAAAAAATGCTCAATAAGACTGATAAGCTGACATTATATGTGATCTCCCATTGATGAATAATACGTTTAAGCGTATGTTTACAATGAATGCATTAAGCGGAGATAAATAGGACTATTTGACATGTCCTATCCGGGGGCAGGTCACGTACAGATAGATAAAACAGGTATAACGATTGTAAATATATCCCGCCTGGGTGTTTCCTTCTGTGCGCAAAGCCTGTTGCCTCCTTGGTTTTCTCTCCTATGTATGTCCGGCAATCTGGCTCTTCTGAAGAGGCTGCACTAAAGCAATGTCCTGAAAGGTAAAAGGGAAAGATTATAAAGGTATGTTCCGGTGATACCGCACTGTTGACTGAGTCACTGCTACGCCTAAGCCTGTGCCCATGGTATTTTGAGTGCGTAATTGTGTACGCGTGGCAGGAATGCTGCTTTAATGGGGTGTGAGCGGAGGCCAGACAACTAATCGCGCTCTTGGCGTGCCTGATGATCATGTTGTAGGGTGCTCCGGACTCGCTTCACGGTGCTTGAGGTTGTCGTCGCCGGATTGGTGGTTTTCCAGAGGAGGCCGCATTGTACCTCTGTCGCGAGGGCTATAGTATTCTCTTATGTACGGAGAGAGCGGTCCACGTTTGCGTTGATTGTTATGACCCCGCGCGGGCCTGGCATCTGGAGCTTGAGGTATGCATAGTGTGGTACCACATTGAATCTATCGAATGTGGTTCGTCCGAGCAGTGTGTGGTAATCGCTACGGAAAGGGACGATATCGAAGACTAACTCTTCGCTTTGGAAGTTGTCCGGAGACCTGAAGACCACTTCCAATGTTATAGAGTCCGTACAACGGGCCTCTACTCTAGGAATTACACCTTTAAAGGTGGTTTTGGTGGGCTTGATCCTTGAGGGGTCGATGCCCATTTTGCACACTGTGTCTTGATAAAGTAGGTTCAGGCTACTGCCGCCGTCCATAAGGACTCACGTGAGGTGGAATCCGTCGATGATTGGGTCTAAGACCAATGTGGCTGAGCTGCCGTGACGGATGCTAGTAGGATGATCCCTACGATCAAAGGAGATCGGACAAGCTGACCATGGGTTGAACTTGGGGGTGACTGGCTCCATCGCGTAGACGTCCTGTAGTGCTCGCTTCCATTCCCGCTTGGGGATGTGAGTGGCGTAGATCATGTTGACCGTATTCACCTGGGAGGGATTTCTTTTGTCCCCCCATGTTCGGACGCTGGGGCTCCTCGTCATCGTCGATGTGCATCACCTTGTCCTTGTTTTCGGCATTTATTTTGCCGGCCTGTTTGAATACCCAGCAGTCTCTGTTGGTGTGGTTTGCTGGCTTGTCTGGGATGCCATGAATTTGGCACGAGCGCTCCAGTATACGGTCCAGACTGGACGGTCCCTGATTGTTTCTTTTGAACGGCTTCTTCCGCTGAACGAACTTGGATCCGCTGAATGCGGCGTTTACTGTTGTGTCTTCAGTGTTGTCGCTGTTATTCCATCGCTTATGTCTGTTGCGTCGTGGCTTGTCGTTACTGTCGCGAAAATCCGAAGTGCCGGAATGTGGCATGGTGCCGCTGCGAGCCAACCAGCTGGCCTTGCCCATGCAAAACTGGGTCATTAATGTTGCGAGAGCTGCCATGGACTCTGGTTTTTCCTGGCCGAGGTGTCGAGTGAGCCACTCGTCATCGATATTATGCTTAAAAGCCGCCAAGGCTTCACCATACGGACAGTCGACTATTTGGTTCTTTTTAGTTAGGAACCGGGTCCAGAATTTCCTGGCTGACTCTCCGGGCTGTTGAGTAATGTGGCTCAAGTCATCGGCGTCCGGTGGTCGCACATATGTGCCCTGGAAGTTGTCGAGGAATGCGTCTTCCAGGTTTTCCCAACTGCCAATGGAATTTGCTGGCAGGCTGTTTAGCTAGTGCCGGGCTGGTCCTTTGAGCTTAAGGGGAAGATACTTGATGGCGTGTAGATCGTCTCCATGGGCCATGTGAATGTGGAGAAGGAAATCTTCGATCCACACCGCGGGGTCTATTGTGCCATCGTATGATTCGATGTTTACGGATTTGAACCCTTCTTGGAATTCATGATCCATCACTTCGTCGGTGAAGCAGAGGGGGTGTGCGACGCCTCTGTGCCAGGCTATGTAGCTACGTAGTTCGAATTGGTCTGGGTTGCTGTGTTCAGCCCGGCCGGACTTGTTGATAGTGTATCCGGCGTGACGGTCATCATCGTGCGCTGGGGCGCGCCCCCACGATTCGTAGATCGGTCTTGGATGTCCTGCTTTGTTTTCCAGTATATCTTGCAGGTCTTGCCTGTTGTCCCGGGCCGTAGTGTATTGGCATGGGGGTTGATGACCCACAAGTATAGGGGATCTATCGTAGTCCTTTCTATAAGTAAGAGTGTCAAACCCAATGAGGAGCAGAAGGAAATGATAAGCGGTTTTCAGCAAGATATTCTCTGCAAGTACTGAAATAAGTGGTAACAAATAGTTTTGTGATAACATAAATTGTAACGAGCAACAAGTAAAAAAAGTAAATAAGGTGCAGCAAGGTGGCCCAATCCTTTTTGTAGCAAAGGACAAGCCAGGACAAACTCTTATGATAGGTAAAGCGCTCCCGAGGACACATGGGAATATTGTCAAGCTAGTTTTCATCACGCTCATATGATTCGCGTTCGGTACTTTAATAATTTGATATGTGGGTGGACCGGTGCTTGGGTACTGCCCTTACTTGGACAAGCATCCCACTTATGATTAACCTCTATTGCAAGCATCCGCAACTACAACAAAAGTATTAAGGTAAACCTAACCATAGCATGAAACATATGGATCCAAATCAGCCCCTTACGAAGCAACGCATAAACTAGGGTTTAAGCTTATGTCACTCTAGCAACCCATCATCTACTTATTACTTCCCAATGCCTTCCTCTAGGCCCAAATAATGGTGAAGTGTTATGTAGTCGACGTTCACATTACACCATTAGAGGTTAGACAACATACATCTCATCAAAATATCAAACGAATACCAAATTCACATGACTACTAATAGCAAGACTTCTCCCTTGTCCTCAGGAACAAACGTAATTACTCACAAAGCATATTCAGGTTCATAATCAGAGGGGTAATAAAGTGCATAAAGGATCTGAACATATGATCTTCCACCAAATAAACCAAGTAGCATCAACTACAAGGGGTAATCAACACTACTAGCAACCTACTAGCACCAATCCCGGACTTGGAGACAAGAATTGGATACAAGAGATGAACCAGGGTTTGGAGATGAGATGGTGTTGCTGAAGATGTTGATGGAGATTTCCCTCTCCCGATGAGAGGAGCGTTGGTGATGATTTCCCCCTCCCGGAGGGAAGTTTCCCCAGCAGAACAGCTCCGCCAGAGCCCTAGATTGGTTCCGCCAAGGTTCCGCCTCATGGCGGCGGAGTCTCGTCCCGAAATGTTGTTTCTTATTTTTTTTCTCATTGTAAGACTTCATATAGGAGAAGATGGGCGTCGGAGAGCCACCAGGGGGCCCACGAGGTAGGGGGGCATGCCCAGGGGGGTGCCCCCCACCCTCGTGAGAAGGGTGTGGGCCCCTGGCCTTTATCTTTGGCGATGATTTTTCTTTATTTATTTCAAGGTATTCCGTGGGGTTTCAGGACTTTTGGAGTTGCGTAGAATAGGCCTCCAATATTTGCTCCTTTTCCAGCCCAGAATTCCAGCTGCCGGCATTCTCCCTCTTCATGTAAACCTTGTAAAATAAGAGAGAATAGCCATAAGTATCATGACATATCGTGAAATAACAGCCTATAATGCAATAAATATTGTCATAAAAGCATGATGCAAAATGGACGTATCAACTCCCCCAAGCTTAGACCTCACTTGTCCTCAAGCGAAAAGCCGATAACAATAAATATGTCCGCATGTTTAGAGGTAGAGGCATCGATAAAAACAGAATACAGACATGAAGGCATCATGATTATTTCATAACAGCAACATAAATAGATTTTGTCATATGATTACTCATGTTCAAGTGATGATCTATTCACAAAGCCAAAGCATGAATCAGAAACCTTATTGGGCACTAACAATTATAATCTCAGTCATTGAAGCAATTGCAATTTATCGTAACATCGGAAAGAGTCTATGTCAGAGCTTAAAAGCAAGTCCACATACTCAACTATCATTTAGTCCTTCATAATTGCTAGCACTCACGCGATACTTGTGGTTACGGAGTTTTAGTCGGACACAGAGAAAGATAGGGGCTTATAGTTTTGCCCCACAACCTTTTACCTCAAGGGTAATGTCAACAACAATGATTCATACTCCCCCACATCCAATTAGATATGTATATCATACTTTTTCCAACATGCTGAGCTTGCTAAAGGATAAAATGAAAAAGGAAAGGTGAGGATCGCCGTGACTCTTGTAAGGTAGAGGATAATAATAAAAGATAGGCCCTTCGCAGAGGGAAGCAGAGGTTGTCATGCGCGTTTAGGGTTGATGCACAAAATCTTAATGCAAACGAACATCACTTTATATTGCCCCTTGCAAGTGAACCTTTACTATGCAGTCCTTCGCTTTTATTGCATCCACAACAAGTTCGTACAAAGCTTATTTCTCTGCACTAATAAGTCATGCATATTTATAGAGCAATTTTTATTGCTTGCACCGATGACAACTTACTTGAAGGATCTTACTCAATCCATAGGTAGATATGGTGGACTCTCATGGCAAAATTGGTTTAAGGGTATTTGGAAGCACAAGTAGTATTTCTACTTGGTGCTAAGAATTTGGCTAGCATGAGGGGGAAAGGCAAGCTCAACACGGTAGAGGATCCATGACACATACTTTATCTCGGATGTAAGAAAACACAACTCATTATGTTGTCTTCCTTCTCCAACTTCAACTCTTTTAGCATGTCATATTTTAATGAGTGCTCCCAATCATAAAAGATGTCAATGTTAATATATCTATATGTGAAACCTCTCTTTCCTTATTACTTCCTATTAATTGCAATGATGACCGAAGCTATATTTGCCAATTCCCAACAACTTTTAATCATCATACTCTCTCTATGTGAAGTCATTACTTTCACTAAGATCAATATGAACTCGTTGATTCTTTTTATTCTTTTTCTTATAATCACCCAAGATCATGGCAAAATACTCAAGCCCTTGACTCAACACTAATCTTTATTATATAGCTCACGGACTCAATTACAAGGAAGGATCATAAAGCAAAACTCAAAACTAGATCATGCCATGACTTTATTCTACTAAATCAAGATACTACTAAGAGGATCGAACTAAGAAAAACGGTAAAGATAGGAGTTGTGATGGTGATACGATACCAGGGCACCTCCCCCAAGTTTGGCAGTTACCAAGGGGAGTGCCCATACCCATGTGATTATTTCTCCTTCTTTGTCGTTGGCGGTGGAGGTGTTGTTGATGATGCAGGCTTGTCGTCCAACTTCCATGGCATAGGCTCACCATCATAGAAGGACGATCGAGTCTTCGGAATCCTCAAATCTGCAGCCAAACTCATCCTTTTGAATCTATATTCATACTCACAATTTTGATTTTGCAGATCATAAATTTGGGCTTGGAGGTGCTCGATCTTCTCTTGTAGCTTAAAGATGGCCTCCTCAGTGTTCTTAGCGTCCGGCTCATAGTTGTTGGTGAACTCTGCGAGCATCTTGTGGCTAGCGTTGATTCCACGCTCCACCATCCCCTTACATTTGAAAACTTGTTGCTCCATTGCTTCGATCCTCGACTCCATGCTTCCGGTTCCCTTTGGTCCCTCAACATTGCAGATGTGCAGCAACCCATCACGCATCTAAATGGTTTGAGGGTGTCGCAGCACCTCCGCGAGGTAATGGTTGATCACCTTCTCTAAGAACTTGTCCTTGGAAGCACTTGGGGCCATCATGATGATCTAGACCTGTCAGAAAACAGCTCAAAACAAGAACAGGGGAGATTTGCGTGATGCGGTGGTCAAAACCTTCGGGAGTATATATAATGAATTTTTACCGACCAAAATACGTATCGTGCAAGGAAACGGAGTCTAGAGGGCACACGTGGTGGTCACGAGGTAGGGGGGCCCGCCCAGGGGGGTAGGGCGCGCCCACCACTCTCGTGGAGGCCTCGTGTCCTCCCCGGACTGCTACTTAGTTTTCTATTTTTCTAAATATTCCAAAACGGAGAAATATTGCCTTAAAATGGATTTGGAGTCGGTTTACTTACCGTACCACATACCTATTCCTTTTCGGAGTCTAGAACATTCTGGAAAGTGTCCCTTATGTATTCCTCCGGGGTTACAGTTTAAATAATATTGGTTTCAACATTTATTGGATTACCTGAGATATAGTGTTTGATCCTTTGATCGTTTACCACCTTCAGATTCGTGCCTCCGAAGTTGTTGATTTTTATGGCACCGGAACGATAGACCTCCTCGATAACGTAGGGACCTTCCCATTTGGAGAGAAGTTTTCCTGCAAAAAATCTTAAACGAGAGTTGTATAGAAATACATAATCACTTATATTAAACTCGCGCTTTTGTATCCTTTTATCATGCCATCTTTTAACCTTTTCTTTAAGCAATTTGGCATTTTCATACGCTTGGGCTCTCCATTCATCAAGTGAGCAAATATCAAATAACCTCTTCTCACCGGCAAGTTTGAAATCATAGTTGAGCTTTTTAATAGCCCAGTATGCCTTGTGTTCTAGTTCGAGAGGTAAGTGACAAGCTTTTCCATAAACCATTTTATATGGAGACATGCCCATAGGATTTTTATATGCAGTTCTATAGGCCCATAATGCATCATCAAGTTTCTTGGACCAATTCTTTCTAGACCTTTTAACAGTCTTTTGCAAAATTAATTTGAGCTCTCTATTGCTCAACTCTACTTGACCACTAGACTACAGGTGATAAGGAGATGCAATCCTATGATCAACGTCGTATTTAGCAAGCATCTTATGGAAAGCAAAATGAATAAAGTGTGAACCACCATCAGTCATTAAATATCTAGGGACTCCAAACCTCGGAAAAATAACTTCCTTAAGCATTTTAATAGAAGTGTTATGATCAGCACTACTAGTTGGTATAGCTTCTACCCACTTAGTGACGTAATCAACAGCAACTAAGATATGAGTATATCCGTTAGAGGCAGGAAAAGGTCCCATATAATCAAAGCCACAAACATCAAATGGTTCAATAACAAGTCAATAATTCATAGGCATTTCTTGACGTCTACTAATATTACCAATCCTTTGACATTCATCGCAAGACAAAACAAACTTACGGGCATCCTTGAAGATAGTAGGCCAATAAAAACCAGATTGCAATACCTTATGTGCAGTCCTATCTCCAGCATGGTGTCCTCCATAAGCTTTGGAGTGACACTTGCGTAGAATCTGTTCCTGTTCATGCTCAGGTACACAACGTCTAATCACACCATCTACTCCTTCTTTATAAAGATGTGGGTCATCCCAAAAGTAATGTCGCAAGTCATAAAAAAACTTTTTCTTTTGCTTGTATGTGAAGCTAGGTGGTATAAATTTAGCAACAATATAATTAGCATAATCAGCATACCATGGAGTGCTACGAGAAGTGCTGATGACATTTAATTGCTCATCAGGGAAGCTATCATCAATAGGTTGTGGGTCATCAAGAACATTCTCTAACCTAGACAAGTTGTCTGCAACAGGGTTCTCAGCTCCCTTTCTATCAACAATATGTAAATCAAATTCTTGAAGCAGGAGAACCCATCTAATAAGTCTAGGTTTTGCATCCTTCTTTTCCATAAGATATTTAATAGCAGCATGATCAGTATGAATAGTTACTTTAGAATCAACAATATAGGGTCTGAACTTATCACAGGCAAACACTACTGCTAAAAGTTCCTTTTCGGTAGTAGCATAATTTCTTTGAGCATTGTCTAGAGTCTTACTAGCATAATGGATAACATTCAATTTCTTATCAACTCTTTGCCCTAGAACAGCACCTACAGCATAATCACTAGCATCACACATAATTTTGAAGGGTAAATTCCAATCAGGTGGTTGAACAACAGGTGCAGAGACTAATGCTTTCTTAAGTATTTCAAATGCTTCTACACAATCATCGTCAAAGACAAACGGTACATCTTTTTGTAATAAATTAGTCAGAGGCCGAGAGATTTTTAAGAAATCCTTAATGAACCTCCTATAAAATCCGGCGTGACCAAGGAAACTTCTTATACCTTTGATGTCCTTGGGACATGGCATCTTTTCAATAGCATCAACCTTGGCCTTATCAACTTCAATACCTCTTTCAGAAACTTTGTGTCCCAAGACAATACCTTCATTAACCGTAAAGTGGCACTTTTCCCAATTCAAGACAATATTAGTTTCTTCACATCTCTGCATAACTCGAGCAAGATTACTCAAGCAATCATCAAAATAGGAACCATAGATGGAAAAATCATCCATGAAAACCTCACAAATTTTCTCGCAAAAGTCAGAGAATATAGCCATCATGCATCTTTGAAAGGTAGCAGGTGCATTACATAAACCAAAAGGCATACGTCTATAAGCAAAAGTACCAAAAGGGCACGTAAAAGTAGTCTTTGAGAGGGACATAAATCTTGTCAGTATAATTCAAGTGATGCTAATCCGACGGATGTTGTCGTGCAAACGTCGACCTCTCCGGATGTGGGAGTTTAATCCGGAGGGTCTGCGGACCATTAAGCACTTCTTCGGCCTGATGTTCGAAGGGATGTGTAAATTATTCCTCGAACCACAAGTAAAGTGTCCGGACACCACCGAGGATGCGGGCCTAAACTGCAATCGCCTAGATGCCCAAGTAAGTAAACTTAAAGATGGACACTCCATTTATATTTATCATAACTATTATTCTGAAAATCCTTCTGTGGCCAGGAATGGCTCAACAAGGCGGAGAGAATTAGGTGTCCGACGCCACTTCCTGAAGGTTCTCCTGGTCCAACCGTTGCCAAGATGCTTGGCCGGGCGCTCAGCAAAATCCCCTCATGGAAAGGCAAAGGAAAGGGCAGTGAAGCCGAACTGCATACACTACGCGTCCAGACCGGGGGAATCGCTACCTCTCCTACAGAGGATAGTTGGGAAGTGGAGGTTGAAGCCTCCTCCCCGCGCGGGAGGAAGAGGGCCACCTCCGAAGACTTGGAGGCGGAGATGCCCAAACAAGGGAAGAAGGTATCACCAGGGGCTCTGCCGTGACGGGCACCCTCACCGTGTCGTGCCCACCAATGGGCCAAACCTCCACCGAGCTGTAACTTGATCGTTAATTCGAAGGTAGGGTGTTTCTCCGAGATTCATAACCGGGACTTCGTCTGTTGCAGTCCGGCGAGCAGCTCTTCTCAAAAGAGTTCGTCTTTGGGGGATCTTCCTCTGGAGATGATGGAGAGTGAGACCCCGCCCACCTCTCCGCCTCATGAAGCGGGCAACACTGAGGTGTTGTCATGGAGGAGTCTAGATCTGCCAAAGCCGGAGTCTAACACGTCAGTCGCCCTGAGCCCGGAGCGTTTGGTTCCCACGGGGGGCGGTGAGAAGGGTCCGACACAATTCGATGTCGCGCCGGACGTACTGACAGACTTTCTAGAGTGAGCCGCGCTCTTGGAGGAGCACCGTTCTTTAATGAGCACGGTGCTCACGAAGATTTCGTCCGCTACGAGCGGTTTGAATGAGGCATTTACAAGCCTGCTCAAAGGCTTTGAGGTATGTAGTAAAAAATGCTCAATTTTTTGGTTATGAAGCACGCGCTAGGTGTGCTCCCTATGGATAGTAGCCTCTGAGACTCTGGTTGCCCGCCATAGGCGGCAAACGGGGGATCACATAGTAATGGATGCACCGTACATGTGCGCAGGTATATAAGGATCCGGCAGCCGACCAGTCTGTTGAAATTGCCGAACTGAGGAGGCAGATCGGATCTATTGATGCCGATATCACGCTGGTAAACAAACGGCTAGAAGAGTCACAGGGTATGTGCTCTGCTTCCCTTATTATGATACATGGGAAAATGCGAGCGGGGTATAATATTGATGCAATGTGTTTGCACTGCAGATGGTGCTGCTGCCGTGGAGGCCCTGAGGGCGGAACTTGCTCAGGCCAAGGAACAAGCTCGGTCTAGCAATGCGGCTGCCCTAAAGGCGGCTGAAGAATTGAGAGCCGAACAGGCTGCTCATCGCCGAAGCGAGGAAAAGATAGCTGAAATGGTTGGGGAGTTGAAAAATGCCGGCGACCGGTATGTACTCCTTGAACAGGAGAATAAGGCTAGTTCAGCCGAGCTAGACAAGGTACTCAATGCCGCCAAAGAGATGTGGACCGAAATCCGGGGTATGCGGGAGGAGCTCCAACAGGCCGACAAAATCGTGGTTGGGGGCTCCTACTTACTGCAGACGAGGTTTTTGGATCCGAAGTATGCTCCCCTAGCTAGGCGCTGGAGTCCTGCAGACGCATATGCGGACTTGGCGAATAGTATAGCTGACGCTGTCAAGTTCTTCGAGGGTCAAGGTGATAAAGAAGTGGAGAAGCTTTTCTGGTCGCAGTTCAATGCTCCCACTCGCCCGCTGCCACTAAATGAGAAGGTGGCTGCTGTGGCGGAGCTCCGCAGGCTGTCCGGGCTTGCAATGCGGTCTGTAATAGACCATCTTTGGCCGAAGGGGCCTGAGCCGGACAACTACTTTGGTTTAGTGCAGCAATTCCTTGGGGACGTGTCTCAGATTGATGCCATGAGGAGGTCGGCGTGCATAGAGGGTGCGCGGATGGCTCTTGACCGCATTAAAGCCTATTGGACGGATATGGAGGCCACCATTATAGCGACCCAGGATCCGGCGGGAGGCCAATATCCAGCCGAGCACTACTTGGCGCAGGTCACAGAGGGTGCCCTCCTAATAGAGGCGCAGTGCTCGAAGAATGTCTTGTTCGAGTGATAAGTCGAATCATTGTAAAAACAATGTTTCTTGTGATTATGAGGCTATATTTATACTTTTTGCCTGGAAGTACGATTGTGTCCCCTTTGCGGCCGTTTTTATATAGATATGAATAGTCCGAAAGTTAGCAGTCATTGGCTTCAGCCCCCATGCATACAATGCGGGGGTGTTCGTGAGAAATATGCTTAATCACACTTGATACAACGTCTTGGTCCATTAAGGAGGTGATCGCACGTCGAACTAGGCAACCAGACTATATAGCTATAACACTTTCGCTTAGCCATGGGGGTCTAATGGTGGGGCTACTATGTAGCCCCTGGTACATTCGCGTGCATCTGAATACGGGTGTGTATGTACATGGCCAGGAAATGGCCCATCCTTAATGCAGATGAATCCTAGGGATTCTGGCGAGTCTTCGAGTGGTTGAACAGTCTCTCGCTGTATCATGACATTCAGTTTTCAGCTTTCTCTACTGAGGTGCTCATCCGGAATAACCAGGGCACAATCGCAGTAGTACTCTGTCGGTGTCAAAACAGGCGGATCTCGGGTAGGGGGTCCCGAACTATGCGTCTAGGCGGATGGTAACAGGAGACAAGGGACACGATGTTTTTACCCAGGTTCGGGCCCTCTCGATGGAGGTAAAACCCTACTCATGCTTGATTAATATTGATGATATGGGCAGTACAAGAGTAGATCTACCACGAGATCAGAGAGGCTAAACCCTAGAAGCTAGCCTATGGTATGATTGTTGTTCGTCCTACGGACTAAAACCCTCCAGTTTATATAGACAACGAAGAGGGCTAGGGTTACACAAAGTCGGTTACAATGGGAGGAGATCTACATATCCGTATCGCCAAGCTTGCCTTCCACGCCAAGGAAAGTCCCATCCGGACACGGGACGAAGTCTTCAATCTTGTATCTTCATAGTCCAGGAGTCCGGCCAAAGGTTATAGTTCGGCTATCCGAACACCCCCTAATCCGGGAATCCCTAAGTAGCCCCCAAACCAGTCTTCAATGACGATGACTCCGGCGCGCAGATTTGTCTTCGGCATTGCAAGGCGGGTTCTTCTCCAAATCCCATATACCTGTTGAATAATGTCCGACTTCTGGTGAATGTTGCGCTCCTTGGCTTCTGCGCCCAATAATGGCCATCTTCCACGTGTCAAACGAATGCGAAAAGCCAGGGTGTTTTTTCATTTACCCCCCTAGCTGCGCGAATGGGCCTCCTATAAAAGAGACGGGGATTTAGATCCGAATCACACCATCTTCCCTCCGCGAGCATTCATTGGACCGCATTCGACAAAAGTCCATTCCATCATGGCCGGTCAATGCAGCTCCTCCTCTCGCGCCCCCAGCCCTCAGCCTGGAGATTGGGAGAGGTGTTCCATCCCGCACAGCAAGCTAGTGGCGCTCCAAGCCAAGGGGCTTCTCCCCCCAGTCTACATGGTCCCGGTTCGAGCTGGGCTTGCCACCTGTAATGGCGGAGAGCAAGCGGAGAGCGTCCCCAATCCCTCCAAAGGAGAGCGGGTATGCCTTGTCCCTTATTTGATAAGAGGGCTCGGATTTCCAATTCATCCCTTTCTCCAGGGGCTCCTGGAGTTCTATGGCCTCCAGTTGCACAACCTTACGCCTGCCTCCATATTGCATATTGCGGGCTTCGTAGCCCTTTGCGAGCTGTTTTTGGGAATCGAGGCCCATTTCGCACTGTGGAAGAAGCTGTTCTGCCTCGTGCCCCGTTCTCAGGAGGGGTCGATATATCAAGTGGGCAGAGCCGAACTGTGGCGCATCATCGAGACCGGATATCTATCCGGAACCCCAAAGAAGGCGTCCGAAGACTGGCCTTCAGAATGGTTTTATATAGAAGATGTTCCCCTACCAGACCCTATTCGGATCGGCCTCCCTGAGTTCGATAATACTCCTTTGAAGAAGCGCCTAAGCTGGCGTCCACGGAGCCCTCAATAGGAAAATGACAAGGATGTCCTTTACCTGATTAACCGGAAAAGGCTGTTAGCTCATCCCGGACTGACCATGATCGAGGTCATGGCCACATGCATTATGCGGGGGGTGTAACCGCTTCAGTATAGAGGCCACCCCATGTGGGATTTCAACGGGGAGGACGACGCCACTCGGTGCAGCCGTAAGGGGCCGGAATCGGCTGCCGCTCTAATAAAGATCTTATCCGCTTTGTACAAGGGAGAAGAGGAGGAATTCCTCCGCGTCAACCCACGGGGCAGATTTTCTATGTACAATCCTCCAAGCTGGGTAAGCGAACACTTTCACTCGCCCATCCGTTTCATATTCCCATAGTTAAGTATTTAGTCTAGCAATTTCAACGCAGGAGCTACGCCAGGCTATAAAGGAGATAAACAGCCCTCGTCCACAACCCGAGGACCCGAAACGGTCCTTTGACCCGGACTCCCAAGAGGACCCGGACTTATGTGTGGAGCTGATCGATGGGGTGTTTCATCAATTGAGCAAGGACAACACCTTAGTGGCCATTACGGCCGATTATCCCGGACTACTTCCAGCCTCACAAGTAACCGAGACCGAAGTCCCAGTACCTTGAAGATGATCCGCCCGTGCTTATTTGTGATCACCGCATACCAATGGCGTTTTTGCAGTGGAAGTCCTTGAGGCGGAGGGCTGAGCCTGCAGTAGCTAGCCAACAAGGGGCATCAAGGCCCAGCAGGCTAAAAAGAAGTGCAGTGTGGATTGAGACGCCGGTGCAATGGTATGGCGTGTCATTTTATTCCCAGGCTTTATTCCCTCAAGGCATACTAACGCTCGTGCCTTTTTTAGGAAAAAGAGCGCTCGCTGGACTATATCCGGAGAGGTTGCCAACCGCGCCTCCATCGGCCAGGCTCCAAGGCCGGGTCCGGAAGCGGAGGCGAACACGAGGCACGCACCGGACGCTCCTCCGACAGAGGATGCGGACGGGCTGTCTGCCACCAATTCTGAGGTGGAGAGTGCCATGAACCACATGCGTCGCCGGACAATTCTTCGTGACGCAAGTTTCTCCCAAGAGGCATTGGATGCCTTCAATACGGGAGATGCGTACCTCCGTGTCGCTCAAAATGGTCTAGCCCGAGCCATAGAGCAGTATGTAAAAGACATAAGGGTGAGAAAATTTGATGGTCATATATGTCAGTAGCCCCCGAGACTTGAAACAGTTAGAATAACTGATTTAAGGATCATTTGCTATGCAGGATCTTACAGAAAAGAATACCCAACTGTCCCAGGAGCTGGAAGAGTGCAAAGCCCAACTTAAGGCCGCATTAGCGGCGGCGGGGGATACCAAGGAGACCCCCTCTAGTAATATATGCTTCAAAAGATAAGTATGTTGTGAAGGGCGGCATGTATGCAAATCTGACAATAACATTGCAGATGGCGCCGGACTGGATCCGGACAAGCAACAACTCTTGCGCCGGTTAAAGGCCGGCGAGAGCATGCTTACGAGGGTGAGGCAAGAGAATAATAAGCTCCAAGATGCCAACACCCAGCTGGGCGAGGAACTAAAGGATGTTCGTGCTCAGCTGTTGGACTCCGTGAAGGAGAATCGGCGGCTTTGACGCGGCATTTTTAGTAAGTGCTTGAATGAACTTCGAAGAAGAGTTCAGCGAGGAAGTCGATTGATAGAGTTATATATGTAGGTATGCTGACAGGTTGGCCTGCAGAGGAAATGCCCGGTTCTACAGGTGACCTTCTTCCCGAGCTCTCACAACTGCACGAACGAGTTCGGAAGGTAATGCAAGGCGTCGCCCAGGCCTGGTGGCCATCCGTCTCCATGCCCGAAGGACTTGGAGAGCTTGCAGAGAAGCTGAAGGGAGCGCATCGGCGCTTCCAATTATGGAAGATATCGGCCTGCCGTCAAGGCGCCAGGGAGGCCTGGGCCATGGTGAAAACGCGGTACATGAAGGCTGACCCAAACCACATGGCCAAAGTCGGACCTGTGGGGCCAGATGGGAAGGAGATCCCTGTCAGTTTAGTGTACGGCCAGTAGAGTTGGCGGCCAAATATTCCCAACAGGACTATAAACTAGACAGCCTGTTGGATGGTATTGAAGAGGAATATACCCAGTCAAATTGACTATGTAATTTAAGATGACATGTAAAATGCCTTCTAGCCGGATTGTAGATCATTTGTCATGGCGGACCTTTTTGCTTCAACCTCGGGACCCGATAGTCCTGAGTGTGTCCGAATACCCTCTCGGTTATGTAAGAACAGGGGCATGCGTGGAGATTAGGCGTAGGGGTCATTAGTGCTTGAACAGACAAGTTCCCAACTAGTTATGTTATATTACATGGTTAGTAAGAAACATCTTCCAGGGAGAATAGTTCCGTTATGGGTTCCTTTCCCTGGGAGGCATGCCCTAAAGTGCATGTCCGGAATGCGAAAAAAGCAGAAAAGCATCTGGGGGCGTATAAATAAACGAGTAAGAAATCATCTTTTAGTTCACCTACCGAATATTCCCTTAAGAACGCTAGCTTTCGGCTTCACCCAGTCTGAGGTACACATCCGGCTGACCCGGCAGTAACAATCACAGAGGTGCTCCCTTTACCGCCTAGCCGAACAATCGGGAACATAGTGGTAAGCATAGGAGCCAGGTAACCCAGCTTGGCCAAAACTTAAGTAATATCGATGCATATAATGGTGAATAAAAGGTACATGTGGAAGTGTGACACATGTGTTGGGCATGAGGCCCGTAAAAACAAGCTTCTTTTAGAGAAGCCCCCAGGTATTATGAGCGCGGATAGCGCTTCAATTGTGTGCGAACAAGGCGCAAACGAGCCCTTAAAGGCTGTAAGAGAAAAGGAGAGAGAAGGAGAGAAGTATAAGACGGCTAATGTGTAAAAAATAGACAGGGGAAGGAAACAAACACAGAGTCCGGCGCTAGGCGTAGAATCTTCGTAGACGGGCTGCGTTCCATGGGTTTGGCTCGACTCGGTTATCCGATGCATCTCGCAGACGGTACGCTCCACCAGTCAGGACTTGGTCAATTATGAAGGGACCTTCCCATTTGGGCTTGAGTTTGTCCTTTTTCTTGTCCGACAGGCGCAGAACTAACTCGCCAACATTGTAAGTTTTGGCCCGTACTTCTCTGCTTTGATATCTTCGAGCCTACTGTTGATAGAATGCGGAACGGGCTTTTGCCACGTCCCGCTCCTCCTCCAAGGCGTCCAAACTGTCCTGCCGATCGAGTTCGGCTTCTCTTTCTTCGTACATGCGCTCGCGAGGCGAGTCATGAATTATGTCACAGGGTAGAACTGCCTCTGCACCATATACCATAAAGAATGGTGCGAATCTGGTAGTGCGATTCGGCGTGGTCCGCAGCCCCCAGAGTACGGAGTCGAGCTCCTCTACCCAGTGTGTGTTAGATTCCTTGAGGGACCGCACTAGTCTGGGTTTGATGCCGCTCATGATTAGACCATTTGGTCGCTCGACTTGACCGTTAGTTTGTGGGTGATGGACTGAAGCGTAGTCGAGCTTGATGCCCATGTTTTTGCACCAGATTTTGACATTGTCGGCCATAAAGTTCGTTCCGTTATCAGTGATGATGCTGTGGGGGATGCCATAGCGGCGTACGACCCCTGATATGAAGTCTATCACCGGCCCGGATTCGGCCGTCTTAAGAGGCTTGGCCTCTATCCATTTGGTGAATTTGTCCACCATGACCAGTAGGTATTTTTGCTTGTGCGTTCCTCCTTTAGGGGGTCCAACCATGTCAAGCCCCCAGACTGTGAAGGGCCAGGTGATGGGTATAGTTTGGAGGGCGGTGGGTGGCATATGGCTTTGGTTAGCAAAGAGTTGGCAACCGACGCATCATTGGACTAAGTCCTGAGCATCTACCCGGGCCGTCGGCCAATAAAATCCTGTACGGAAGGCCTTGCTTACAAGGGCCCGGGCTGCGGCGTGGTGCCCACCGAGTCCGGCATGAATTTCAACCAGAAGATTCTGCCCTTCCTCTACGGAGATACACCTTTGAAGGACTCCGGTGGTGCTTTTCTTATAAAGCTCTCCTTCATGGACTTTATAGGCTTTAGATCGCCGCACTATGCAGCGTGCCTCATTTTGGTCCTCGGGGAGTTCCTGCCTAGTTAGGTAGGCGAGGAATGGTTCTATCCACGGGGCAATGACTGCCATTATTACGTGGGCTGAGGATGTTACTTTGTTGGCGGAGCCTCCCGTTGTGTCAGAATGTTCGGTGTCGGGCGGTGTGGCTGGGTCCGGGCTATTATTTCTGGATTCCCCTTCCCATGATATGGATGGCTTGAATAGCCTCTCGAAGAAAATGTTGGGGGGGACTACATCGCACTTTGCGCCGATGTGTGCCAAGACTTCTGCTGCCTGATTGTTTTCCCGGGCTATATGGTGAAATGCGAGCCCTTCGAACGGAGCTGACATTTTTAGGACGGCGTTGGGATAAGCTGCCATTTTTGGATCCTTGGCATCAAAGTCTCCATTTATTTGGGATATCACGAGGTTCGAATCCCCACGCACATCTAGGCGTTGGATGCCCATGGAGACTACCATCCGGAGACCATGTAGAAGGGTCTCGTATTCGGCTGCATTGTTAGAGTCTGTATACATTATTTGGAGTACATATTGAACTGTATCTCCTGTTGGGGACGTCAGAACGACACTAGGCCCCAGACCCGCTAACATTTTGGAGCCGTCGAAGTGCATGATCCAGTTGGAATATGTGTCGTACTCTTTAGGGAGTTCGGCTTCAGTCCATTCGGCGACAAAGTCGGCCAAAACTTGCGACTTGATAGCTCGCTGTGGCTTAAAGGTTATGTCGAACGGGAGGAGCTCAATAGCCCATTTGGCAATCCGGCCCATCGCGTCGCGGTTGTTTATAATATTGTTAAGAGGTACTTCAGAGGCTACTATTATCGAACACTCTTGAAAGTAGTGTCATAGCTTCCGGGATGCCATAAACACCGCGTATGCTATCTTTTTATAATGGGGTACCATGACTTGCATGTAGTGAGGACAGTGGACACATAGTAAACTAGTTTTTGAAGGGGGAATTTGTGTCCGTCCGTTTCTCGTTCGACAATGAGCACTGTGCTTACAACTTGATGAGTTGCCGCAATGTATAATAGCATTGGTTCGCCGATGTTAGGCGCAGCTAGGACCGGGTTTGTTGCCAATATGGCTTTTATTTCGTCGAGTCTGGCTGTGGCAGCATCCGTCCACTCGAAGTGTTCGGTGCGCCGGAGGAGGCGATAAAGGGGTAATGCCTTTTCTCCCAAGCGGGAGATGAAGCGGCTTAGAGCCGCCACGCATCCAGTCAATTTTTGTATTCGTTTGAGGTCCTTTGGAATATCCAATTGTGACAGAGATCGGATCTTGGCTGGGTTTGCTTCAATTCCTCTACCGGATACAATGAAGCCCAAGAGCTTTCCGGCTGGTATGCCGAAAACGCATTTTTCCGGGTTAAGCTTGATGTCATATGCACGGAGGTTATCGAATGTGAGCCCCAAGTCATCTACTAGAGTTTCGACATGCTTGGTTTTGACGACCACGTCATCTACGTATGCTTCAACTGTTTTGTCGATCTGGTTTGCCAGACATGTCTGAATCATGCGCTGATATGTTGCGCCGGCATTTTTGAGCCCGAAGGGCATTGTGTTGAAGCAGAATGGGCTGTATGGGGTGATGAATGCCGTTGCGGCTTGGTCTGGCTCTGCCATCTTAATTTGATGGTAGCCAGAGTATGCGTCGAGGAAACACAATGAATCGTGCCCTGCGGTAGCGTCGATAATTCGATCGATGCGGGGGAGGGGGAAGGGATCCTTCGGGCAAGCTTTGTTGAGGTCTTTGAAATCGACACATAGGCTCCAGGATTTGTCCTTCTTTGGTACCATCACCAGGTTTGCTAGCCAATCCAGATGTTTTATATCTCTAATGAATCTGGCCTCCAATAATTTGGCTAGCTCCTCTCCCATGGCTTGTCTCTTAGGTTCGGAGAAACGCCGAAGAGCCTGCTTGATAGGCTTGAATCCTTTTAGGATGTTTAGGCTGTGCTCGGCCAGCCTGCGTGGGATTCCTGGCATGTCTAAAGGGTGCCAGGCAAAAATGTCCCCATTTTCGCATAGGAAATCTCGTAGTGCGGCGTCTACATCAGGGTTTAATTGCGCCCTAATGGAGGCCGTTTTTGTAGGGTCCATTGGATGGACTTGGAATTTGACTATTTCGTCTGCCGGTTTAAAGGAGGTGGACTTGGATCTTTTATCGAGTATCACGTCGTCCCTGTTCTCCATGGAGCGCAGCGCAGTCAGTTCTCGGCTGCTAGGGCTTCGGATAGTGCCTCAAGGGCCAGTGCAACTGTCTTATTTTCGGTGCGGAGTGCTATGTCCAGGTCACTAGCAAGAGTGATGATTCCGTTGGGTCCGGGCATTTTGAGCTTCATGTACCCGTAATGGGGTATAGATTGAAAAATTGTGAATACCTCTCGCCCTAATAGAGCGTGGTATCCGCTGCTGAACGGGGCCACTTGAAACGTGACCTCCTCGGACCTGTAATTATCCGGCGTGCCGAACACCACATCAAGTGTGATTTTTCCTATACAGCACGCTTCCCAACTGGGGATTATTCCTCTAAAGGTTGTGTTGCTTCGCTCAATGCGGCTCCAGTCTATTTCCATTTTTTGAAGGGTTTCCTCATAAATGAGGTTCAATCTGCTGCCACCGTCCATGAGTACCTTGGTAAGTCGAAAGCCGTCCACTATTGGACTGAGGACCAATGCGGCTGGTGCTCGGGCTGTTCAGAATTTAGGTTCATGACTGGCATTAAAGGTAATAACCGTGTCACTCCATGGGTTTATTGTTGCTACTTGGTAGACTTCGATAAGGCCGCGGAGTGTTCGTTTCCGCATATTATTTGATGCAAAAGTCTCGAAGACTGTTGATGCCGTACTGGTATCCCTGGGCTTGTGCTCTGCGGATTCTGGGGTTAGAAGCTCCTCGCCACTTCTGGCCACCTGCCGGAGTATCCAACATGCTTTAAGGCTATGTGTTGGTGTGGCGCCCTCTGTACTATGAATTTTACAGGGTCCATTGAGCCATCCCTCCAGTACGGTTCCATGCCCTATAGAGGGTTTTTGCTTTTTGGTGTTTAACCCAGGTGCTTGGTGATAATGCACCCTTTTATTTCGGACTGGGGTTATATTAAGGGCCGGATTGTCTGTCACATCCCTAACTTCTGGTTTGCTCGGAGCTAGCTAGTCATGTGTTGCATCATGTTTAGATTTTGCCTAAAATTGGAATGGGGATGTTCAAACCCTAGCATTAAATCAACTCAACTAGGGTGAATTAAAATCTTTTCAATAAACCCAAAAAGTTCCTAAGAAAAGTTCATGATTTCTGGTTAAGGTGGAAACCTCTGCCAAAAATGATGAATATATTCCTAGGTCATTTTTGGATTTTTGAATTAAATCATATTGTATTTGACTTTGGGCATTTAAAACACTATAAATAATTTAAATGTTCAAATAAATGTTGGAAATTGTTAAGGGTCACTGAAATAATTTAGAAAGCACCCACAATTGTTTCCAGGATTTTATTAAATGATTTGGTATTTTAAATCAAATCAAAAACAAAATAACAGAAATAGAAAAGAAATAAAAGAGAGAGAGAGAAGGAAGTTACCTGGTGCCCACTTACCTGGCCCAGCACGGCCTAGCCCATCTCCACTCCCCCCCTGTCGTCTTCCTCTGCCAGTAGGCAGAGGCGAGGCGTGGCGCGCGCCCGAGAGGCCTCGGCCACCTCCTGCTTCCCCTGGCCACCTCCTGCTTCCTCCTCGACGCCCCGGTGACGCCACACGCCTCCCTCGACCCTCCCTCACTCTCCCGCGTCCTCATCCTCTCCCCTGGACCCCTCTCTCTCGCCACCGAGCGCGCTCACCGCTGCCGCTCGCTGCTGCCATGGCCACAGCCACTGCCCCGCCTTGCCGTTGCGCTCCCGAGCTCCGCCGGTCCTCCCTCGTCCTCCTCGTCGTCTCACGCGACCAGAAGAGCCCCTGGATGCCGCTAGCCTCGCCGTTCCCCTCCTCGGCCACCGAGGATCGCCGTCGTCAAATTCGTCGCCGTTCGGCCTTCCCCGAGCCCGCCGTCCACCTCTACGGGATCCACGTGAGCTCCTCCGTCGTTTCCCCCTCTCCCCTGACTCGTTTTCTTCCTCTAACACCGACAACCGTCGTAGCCGATAGCTCTTCGCCGCCGGCCATGTCGCCGCCGTAGCCACGGTTGCCTAGAGCTGCAACCGAGCACGCAGCCGTGCTCAGTGCACCCCCAGGCGGCCATAGCACCCATCCGCACCCTCTGTTGTGCTTCCTAACGCCGACTCCGAGCTCACCCGAACTCCGGCCGCCGCCTTGGAGCTCGCCGTCGTCAGCTCCGGCCTCCCCACGACCCAGCAACCGCACTGTTCGACGCGTGGGAGCAAGGGCTCTCCAACGAGCCCAAGCACGGCCTCGCCCGTGCCCTGTAACGTGTTTCCGACGGCCGCCGCCGTCTCGGGCCTCGCCGGCGACTCAACGCCGGCGGGATTGAGTCGTTTGACCAGGGGTTTGACCTCCCCTGGGTCTATGACAGGTGGGCCCCCACCATCAGGTGATTAGTTTAAGCTAATCACCACCTAATCTAACCCCCTGACACTGACATGTGGTCCCTAGTGCCCCTAATCTTTAATTAAACTAAACTAACCCCCATGTCTAACCTGTGTCACTGACGTGTGGACCCCACATGTCAGGTTTGACCCGAGCCAGCCCAGTTGACTCTGCTGACGTCACAGTGACGTGGTGCTGACGCCATAATTCATTTCTGGATTTATATTATTCAGGAAATTCCAAAAAATTGTAAAAACTTCTAAAAATCATAGAAATTCAACCGTAACTCCAAATTAAATAATTTATATATGAAAAATTATCAAAAAAATTCAAGGAATCCATCTGTACCATTTTCATGCATGTTAGAACAACTTATAGCTGCTGTTTAGCACAAATCAATTAAATGACATTTGAATAATCACATATGGAGTTTGAATTTGAATCTTGTATTCAAACCAACTTCATCTAATCTGTTGCTAGTTGCATTAGCTCAAAACACATTCATATTGCCATGTCATGATCATGCATCATATTGTGCATTGCATTGATTGTGTTCCCTTCTGTGGTTCCGGTATTTGTCCCCTCTCGATAGACGTGATACCGACGATGTGATCGTTGACACTGACGAAGACTCAATGTTATCTTCAGAAGTGCCAGGCAAGCAAAACCCCCTTGTTCATTCCGATACAATCCTACCCTCTCGCTCCTGCTCTCTTTTAATGCATTAGGACAACACCGATTCATCTGTTACTTGCTGCGGTAGCTGAACCCCTTTATCCTTTGCATGACCTGTCATTGCCACAGTAAATAGATGAAACCCACTAGCATGAGTAGGAGTTGTTTGAGCCCTGTTGTGCCTACTCATTCATGCTTGTTGTCATGCCTGCTACTGCTTAGAGTTGAGTCAGGTCTGATTCATCGGGGATGAATCAGAGGTGTGTGAACATGTCCTACTATGTGTGAGCTAAGTGTGTGAACACGATTTGGTAAAGGTAGCGGTGAGAGGCCATGTAGGAGTACATGGTGGGTTGTCTCATTGCAGCCGTCCTCAGGAACTGAGTTCTGTGTTTGTGATCCATGATTCAGCTACTACCACGCATTGGGCCCGAAACCAATGGACCCTCTCGGCTTCTTAATCACCCTTGTCCTCTGTCCAGGAGTTGCAAGTAGTTTCTGGTGTTTGTAGTATGCTGGAGGCCGTGCGCAGCGCTGACCGGAGGGGTGGGCTGTGATGCGGTAGGCACGTGGCCGGGTATACCGGGCGCCCGTTTGGTGTCACGGAACCCTGTTCACATCGTTTGGGGCTGTGAGCGAAACTCCGGCCGGATCTCCTCATGGATGGAACCCGAATAGGCGATAAACCTGGACTAGAGACTCGAGTGTTTAGGCAGGCCGTGGCCGACACCCACGTTGGGCTTCCGCTTGAAGGTTGCCGAGTACATGTCATGTAAACGGCGGTAAGTGGTGAGAGCGTGTGTGAAGAAGTACACCCCTGCAGGGTTAATATGATCTATTCGAATAGCCGTGTCCGCGGAAAAGGACTTCTGGGTTGCTTATATCAGTTCATAGACAAGTGAAAGTGGATACTCTAAAATACACAAGATAAGCGTGAGTGCTATGGATGGCGTTCTCGTAGGGAGACGGGAGCGGTTCCATAGTGGTGTATTGGTTGGTGAATATTTGGACTCGTGTGCGCCACCTCAAAAGAGTTACTTGCAGTTGTAGTTCAGGTTAGACACCGAGTCAAAGCTGGCTTGCTGCAGTTAAACCCCACCATCCCTTTGTTGATAATGATGCATATGTAGATAGTTCTGATGTAAGTCTTGCTGGGTACATTTGTACTCACGTTTGCCTATTTTATGTTTTTGCAGAGAGACTTCAGTCTCACTAGTAATTCCGCGTGGTCTTCGACGTTTAGCTTGTTACCTCAGCTACGATCTTGTGCCCTCGGCAGGATCTGGTAGATAGTCAGGCTTCTCAGCCTTTTTCATTTATAAATGTCTGTACTCAGACATGATAGCTTCCGCTCGTGCTTTGATTTGTATGATCTGATTGTTGGGTCGTGAGACCCCTGTTTGTAATATCTCGCTCCTCGGAGCCTATTGATTAAATACTTGAATTGTAGAGTCATGTCGTGATGCCATGTTGTATTTGCACATATCGAGCATATTGTGTGTATGTTATTGAAATGCTTGGTATGTGTGGGATCTGACTATCTAGTTGTTTATCTTTAGTAGCCTCTCTTACCAGGAAATGTCTCCTAGTGTTTTCACCGAGCCATGGTAGCTTGCTACTGCTCCGGAACACTTAGGCTGGCCGGCATGTGTCCTTCTTCGTTCCTATGTCTGTCCCTTCGGGGAAATGTCACGCGATGAATACCGGAGTCCTGTTAGCCTGCTACAGCCCGGTTCACCGGAGTCCTGCTAGCCCAGTGCTACAGCCTGGATTCACTCGCTGATGACCGACACGTTCGATGCTGGGTCATGGATGCCTGTCCCTGTAAATCTGTGCCACTTTGGGTTTACGACTAGCCATGTCAGCCCGGGCTCCTTATCATATGGATGCTAGCGACACTGTCATATACGCGAGCCAAAAGGCGCAAACGGTCCTGGGCTAAGGTAAGGCGACACCCGTGGGAATACCGTGCGTGAGGCCGCAAAGTGATATGAGGTGTTACATGCTAGATCGATGTGGCATTGAGTCAGGGTCCTGACAGTGTCCCAAAATTTTACTTTGGTTTTCCAAGCGCTTTCCATCGCACAGTACTTTCGTACTATGGATGCCAAGTCGGCGAAGCGTGTAATTTCACGGCGACTTATGGCGTTGAGGATTACTTGTCCGTGCAATTATTGCAGAAGAATGAAATTGCATCCTCCTCGCAGTAGTCCTTTATCCTATTCATAACCAGGAGGAATCGGGCCCAGTCATGGTGTACTGTTTCTGCGGGCTCTTGCCGAAGTTGAGATAGATCCCTTATATTTGGGTGGGCGGGTGGCATTAAATCCAGAACCTCGGCCAATCTAAGACTCAGGGGCCAAGGAGTTTCCGAACTCGGAAGCTTGGGTTCTAGCATGTTGTCCAATGAATCTAGCCTGCTGCCTGACTTTAGGTTCAGGGCTTGAGTGACGTCCTCCCCTCCGCGGGTATCCGGCTCGGAAGGATCGGGAATCCGGACATAACTAGTCCTTAAGATAGATGAAGACTTGCCGCATTGTTCCTCCACCACTACGACGTGGTGGGTGACCTGGGGAGAGTTAATCTCTCTCGGATCGGGTTTAAGCCCAATCTGATCGTAGTCTGTAGGGACTCCCAGGGCGGTGATGCGATCCAAGAGCTCGTTTAAAGAAGAGATCTCCATCGGATCTAAATGCTCGGCGAGTTCCGAGTTGACGTGGAGATTGCTTTCGATGACCCGAGAAGTCAGCATCTGCGCGGCGGCCGAACAGGCGATCATAAGAAAACTGCCTAGCCGGAGAGTTTGGCCGATAGCCAAAGCTCCTTTAGCAACAGCGCCGTCTTTAAAGACGGGATGCGGCATCCTTCCTGATAGCGCTGGCACAGCGGAACTCTCAATGAAAGCACCAATGTCGGTGTCAAAACCGGCGGATCTCGGGTAGGGGGTCCCGAACTGTGCATCTAGGCGTATGGTAACAGGAGACAAGGGACACGATGTTTTTACCCAGGTTCGGGCCCTCTCGATGGAGGTAAAACCCTACTCCTGCTTGATTAATTTTGATGATATGGGTAGTACAAGAGTAGATCTACCACGAGAGCAGAGAGGCTAAACCGTAGAAGCTAGCCTATGGTATGATTGTTGTTCGTCCTACGGACTAAAACCCTCCGGTTTATATAGACACCGGAGAGGGCTAGGGTTACACAGAGTCGGTTACAATGGGAGGAGATCTACATATCCGTATCGCCAAGCTTACCTTCCTTGCCAAGGAAAGTCCCATCCGGACACGGGACGAAGTCTTCAATCTTGTATCTTCATAGTCCAGGAGTCCGGCCAAAGGTTATAGTCCGGCTATCCGAACACCCCCTAATCTGGGACTCCCTCATTCTCCTTTGGCCTACCTTAGCCGATAATAACGGAACGTAAGGTGGCAAACCCAGGAGCCGGGCAAACCCAACATTTGACCAAAAACATGATTCGAAGCTGATGCATATACAGCCAAACTCGTGACGCCAAACACTCCCGAGGGTATTCGGTCTTTGTGAAAGAAAATAGGCTGACGAGAGCCTATTATAAGCCCTAAATTTCCAGGTACATGCGTTTTAATCTGTCATGGCGAAATGCCAATAACGGCAGTATCCTCTGTGGGTATGGAACCCATGGGATGGTTAAACAACAAGAGGCAGTAGAAAAGGTTTACACAGGGGCTTAATCTAATAAGAAACCTGTTGAACGGGGCCTTGCTGCACGTCTGCGCCTTTGTCTCTGTCGTGCCGTATCCTGGAAGGGTATCACACGAACGTTGTCTGTGAAGAAAAAAGAAAACTCGTAGGAGTGTACAACGTAAGTATGCGGTTTGATAATAAAAGTGTAAGATGTTGGCCTGCCAGTAAGGTTGAGCCAGCTGTGGGGCTGCATTGAATATTTACAGCCCCTGGTATCCGTTATGGGATTACATGTACGGTGCCCTAGTTCAGTTTAATCCGGGCTACCGGACCCATCTAACTGTGTCTGTGGTTGTAATGACTAGTCATGTTTATTGATATTGGAGGTCGCTTACAGGCCGCCCGTCAGGGCCGTCGCGTGTTCCTCTGCACATGAGGAGCGCTCTGTGATTCTGCTAACGGTGATGATGCCACGTGGACCGGAAATCTTAAGTGTAAGGTAGCCATAGTGCAGCAATGCGTTGAAGCGGGCGAAGGTCGTTCTTCCGAGCAATGTGTGATAGCCGCTTTGGAAGGGTGCGATGGTGAAGAGTAATTCTTCGCTTCTGGAATTGCTTGGGGAGCCGAATGTTACTTCCAGCACGACGGAGCCCCTGCCATAAGCTTCCACGCCTGGTATCAACCTTCAAAGGTGGTGCTGCTTTGGCTAATTTTGGATGGGTTTATACCCATTCTGCGGACAGTGTCCTCGTATATTAAATTGATACTACTGCCGCCGTCCATGAGGACGCGGGTGAGACGGTATCTGTCGATTATTGGGTCAAGCACCAAGGCCTCTGATCCTCTGTGCTGAATACTAGTTCGGCCGTCCATGTGATCACAAGTGATCGGACGAGACATCCAGAAGTCAGATGTGAGTACGATGGGCTCTACATCGTGCGTGTCTCTGAGCGCGCGTTCGTGCCTTCTCCTGAATGCGTGAGTCGCATGGATCATGTTTACTGTTTTAACCTCTGGCGGGAATTTTTTCTGTCCCCCAGTGTTCGGCTGGCGAGGTTCGTCCTCTTCTTCACTTGGTGTTTCCCTCCCCTTGTGTTCGGCATTTAATTTGCCGGCCTGCTTGAACACCCAGCATTCTCTATGCGTGTGGTTCGCAGGTTTCTCCGGGGTGCCATGAATTTGGCATAGTCTGTCCAGGACTCTGTTCAGACCGGTCGGTCCCTCTTTACTGCCTTTAAATGGCTTCTTTTGGTGATCAGGTCAAGAGTCCCTGAATCCGGAATTGGCCTTGTGTTATCCGGGCTCTCTTCCTTGTTTTGGCGTTTGTGTTTATTACGCTGTGGCTTCCCGTTGCCATCCCTTATTTCGGATGTGTTGGGGTCGTTGGTGCCTTTACGGGCTAACCAGCTATATTCACCCGTGCAAAAGCGGGTCATAAGGCCTGTTAAGGCTGCCATTGTCCTTGGCTTTTCTTGGCCGAGGTGCCGGGCGAGCCACTCATCGCGGATGCTGTGTTTTAATGCTGCTAAAGATTCGGCGTCCGGACAGTCGACAATTTGATTCTTCTTAGTGAGGAATCTGTTCCAAAGCTTGCGGGAGGACTCTCTGGGCTGTTGGATTATGTGACTTAGGTCGTCTGCATCCGGAGGCCGTACATAAGTCCCTTGAAAGTTGGCCCTGAAAGCGTCCTCGAGTTCCTCCCGACTCCCGATTTAATTTTCGGGGAGGCTTTTCAACCAGTGTCGAGCTGGTCCCTTCAACTTGAGGGGAAGGTATTTGATGGCGTGGAGGTCATCCCCACGAGCCATGTGAATATGCAGGATAAAATCCTTGATCCAAACCCCTGGGTCTGTCGTTCCGTCGTATGCCTCTATGTTCACAGGTTTAAACCCTTGTGGGAATTCATGGTCCAGTACTTCTTCGGTGAAGCACAGGGGGTGAGCAGCCCCTATGTATCTAGGTGCGTTGTGGCATGTAGTTGGCTGCTGTTGTGTCCGGTGCTTATTCCGAACTGGTATTTGGCTTGTATGAGCGTTTGGGTGACCATAGTCCATCGTCGGGTTATGTCTTTTAGATCCGTAGATGTACCTGGCTGCACTGGCTTTCTTATCCAGATGCTCACGTAGATCGTGCGCGGTGTCAGTAGCCGCTCTGTTGTGGTTGTGAAGTGGTACGTCTGGTCTCCTGGTCGTATTATTCTTTGGTGGAACGGCCTCATCGTGGAATTCTGACAGTAGCTTGCGTTTTGGATAGCTTTTTGTATGGCGATCGTCGCCATATCTTTCTTCAGTGTCTAGCACTTTATTCCATCTGCGACTGAGCTTTTCTTGTGCGGCTTTAAGCCGTTGTTTCTGCTTCTTTAGAATTCTTGCTATGGCCATAAGCTTTTGGTGGAGGTTCTCTCGTTCCACTCGTTCGTCCGGAATGGTGAATGCATCGTCGTCCGGACTGTGTTCCTGTTCTAGGGCGGTTTCATGAGCTCGTCCCTCCGGATCATTGTGATCGGGTATTTGCTCCGAACTTTGTTGGGAAAGACCTGGCTCGTCCTGCCCCATCGCTGGGTCCATGTGGTCATTAATGCCTTCAGGGTTTACTGGTATATCGATCCTTCTTGCGCTCTTGTCGCTAGTTTTACTGTTGCTAGACTTTGAGCGGCGTCTGCGCCGCCATTTTGGCTTTTGCCCGGGTGTTTTATCGTCCGGATTATCACCATCGTCCTTCTTGGGTGTATCCACCATGTATATCTCATGTGACAAGGTAGTAGTCCCGCGGCCCAGAGATTCTGAAGCTTCTCCTGCATCGTCGTCCATACCGTCGATGTCTTCGGACTCGAAGTCAAGAACGTCGGTTAAATCATTGATCATGGCAATGAAGTGGGTAGTGGGTGGGCAACGAATTCCTTCGTTGCCTGCTTCCCACTCAGGCCAGACATAGTTCGGCCCAGAGTCTCCTGACAAAGAGAGAGATTTTAATGAGTTCAGCATGCCGCCATTACCGAAGCCCAACCTAGCCCGACTGGCTAGAGGGTATGCGGACCGGGACCAACAACCGGATACGAATCCGGGGGCCCGAGGTTACATGCCTCACTAGAGGTGAGACCTGTGTTCGGCTCCACCGCCGATGAAAGTGGACCGTTGGGCGGGGTCCACCCCTCCGTCCTTAGGCAACGCAAACTGTTTCGGGTTTAGATCCGGGGCTACTGCAGGGATGGTATCCCGAGCATTGTCCGACAGCAGGTCTGGGCCGTGCTCGTCGTGACTGTCCGACGCTTCTGGCACAGGCCCGAATTCGTCGAAGATCAAGTCCCCATGAATATCTGCCGTGTAGTTCAAGTTTCCGAATCTGACCTGGTAGCTAGGGGTGCGGCTGTCGATCTGCTCCAGATGACCAAGAGAATTGGCCCGCAGTGCGACGCTGCCGGACATAAAGATCTGTCCGGGGAGACAAGTCTCCCCCCAGACCGTGTTGTTGTCGATTGAAGACGCCATCATGCCTCGAAGTGACGACACAGAGGAACTCTCAATGAAAGCACCAATGTCGGTGTCAAAACCGGCGGATCTCGGGTAGGGGGTCCCAATCTGTGCGTCTTAGGCTGATGGTAACAGGAAGCAAGGGACACAATGTTTACCCAGGTTCGGTCCCTCTCGATGGAGGTAAAACCCTACTTCCTGCTTGATTAATATTGAAGATATCAGTAGTACAAGAGTAGATCTACCACGACATCGTAGAGGCTAAACCCTAAGAGCTAGTCTATGATGGTATGATTGTGATTGGCCTTCTAAGGACCATCCTCTCCGGTTTATATAGACACCGGAGAGGGCTAGGGTTTACATGGAGTCGGTTACAAGGAAGGAAATATAATATCCGGATCGCCAAGCTTGTCTTCCACACAGAGGAGAGTCCCATCCGGAAACGGGACGGAGTCTTGAGTCTTGTATCTTCACGGTTCAATAGTCCGGACGATGTATATAGTCCGGCTGTCCAGATACCCCCTAATCCAGGACTCCCTCAAACGCAACCTGCTCTGGATTTAGATCCGAGGCTTTTACTGAAGGGGTGATATCCCGATCATCGTCCGACGGCAGGTCTAAGCCGTGCTCATCATGACTGTTCGGTGCTCCTGGCGCAGGCCCAAATCCGTCGAAGATCAATTCTCCGCGAATATCCATCGTGTAGTTCAAGTTTTCGAGCCAGACCTGGTGGCTAGGGGCGTAGCTGTCGACATGCTCCAGATGGCCAAGCGAATTGGCCCGCAGTGCGAAGCTGCCGAACACGAAGATTTGTCCAGGGAGAAAAGCCTCCTCCTGGTCCGTGTTGCTGACGATTGAAGGCGCCATCAAGCCTTGCAGTGACAACACAGAAGAACTCTCAATGAAAGCACCAATGTCGGTGTCATAACTGGCGGATCTCGGGTAGGGGGTCCCGATCTATGCGTCTTACGCTGATGGTAACAGGAAGCGACGGACACAATGTCTACCCAGGTTCGGGCCCTCTCGATGGAGGTAAAACCCTACTTCCTCCTTGATTAATATTGAAGATATGAGTAATACAAGAGTAGATCTACCATGAGATCGTAGAGGCTAAACCCTAAGAGCTAGCCTATGATGGTATGATTGTAATCGTGATCGGCCTTCTAAGGACCAACCTCTCCGGTTTATATACACATCGGAGAGGGCTAGGGTTTACATGGAGTCGGTTACAAGGAAGGAAACACAATATCCGGATCACCAAGCTTGCCCTCCACGCAAAGGAGAGTCCCATCCGGACACGGGACGGAGTCTTGAGTCTTGTATCTTCACGCTTCAATAGTCCGGACGATGTATATAGTCCGGCAGTCCGGATACCCCCTAAACCAGGACTCCCTCACCCGCGCCTAGAGCCGGAGCCGGAGGAGGCAGGACGTAGCCCCTCATGATGAGCTTGGTGATGGCGCACTGCCGAAGCGTGTGCGTGGACGGTCTTGCACCGTTGTGGTGCTTGCAGGGGGCAGCGAGCATCTCTTCGAAACTCATGGCGGGCTACCACGCCGTCTTGCCGGCTGCCACGCCGTCTTGCCAGTCTGCCGACATTTCGCTGCCGGGTCTGCCGCGGCCTCGGCGCCCGTGACGAGCCGGTTGTCGTGGCACTGCGCTGGCTAGTCGGCCTTCCGCTTCTTGTTTTGGTAATGCTGCTATCGGCTGCTTTCGTCGGCCGGCTTCGGAGGGGGAACCGGCTTCACCTTGCCGGCTTCGTCCAGCGCCACCTGGATCTTCATGGCGGAGTCGGTGTTGGCGTATTTGTCCGCCTTTACCGTGAGGGCGGCCATGGTGGCCGGCTTGGAGCGTAAGAGCTTGTGCTTGAGGAGGGTGCCGTCTCGGCAGCTGCTGACGAAGTACTGGATCACCTGGCAGCTGTTCCGGAGCCCGGTCCAGCATGCGAGGTACTCGCGACCGGTCTTCCTTGGCCCCTGCACGCACATGGCGAGCTGGCTAGGGCGGCCGGGTCGCTTGTAGGTCCCCGTGAAGTTGCGGACGAAGACTTGCTCAAAATCGACGCACGTGTTGATGCTGCCCATCGGCAGACTGTTCAACCACGTGCGGGCCGACCCCTGGAGCATGAGCGGTGCGTAGCGCACGATGAGACGGCAATTGGCACCGGTGATGCCAATGGTCGAGGTGTACTCGGTGAGCCAGTCTTCTGGCTTCACGGTCCCGTTGTACTTGGGGGTGTCGCGGGGAGCATGAATCCTTTGGGAAAGGGCTCGTCCCGGATGCGTGGGCTGAAGCATGTAAGCCCGATAGTGCCGCTCTCCTCCACCTCGAGGGAGCAAGTGAGCTGATCAGGGCGGTGGCGAACATCGGTGTCGTCGATGGCACGTGGGCCGAGTCGACTGGCGGCCACGCGCCGGGGGCCGTGTCGGTCGGAGCCGCACGCCGGCCATGCTGGCCGGGTCCGTGCTGGGTCTTCGAGACGGGCTCGACGCCCAGGCCGCCAGTGGCTTTGGTGTCCGGGTCGCGACGAGTCCGGGCTTGGTCGGAGTGCACCTCGCCGGGTGGCGAGGAAGCTATGTGCAGAAGTTTGCCGGGCCCGCCAAGGCGGGCGGAGCTGGATACCGCCGGCTTGGCGAGCTGGTTGAAGTGGTCCTGCTGGGTGTTGGCCGCATTGAGGAGCTCACGCATCCGCCCGATGCGCTCCTGCAGCTCCTCACCCGTGAGTCAGTCCAGGCCGACTGCGGCTGCATGGGCAGCACGCATGTTCTTCGCTAGGGTCTCGTAGACGGTCCGGACGGCGCCTAGGGCTCGGCCAATCGCTCCTCCCCGGGCACGCACATTGGCGACCCGGCTTGGCTCGGGCGCGGCGGGCGCGAATCCGTAGGCGGCGTTGTGCTCCAGCTGAGCGGCGTCCAGGCGGTGTTGGGTGGCGGCGAGCGTCTCCGACAGGTCCAGCATCTGTTGGCGCCTTTCCTCTAGCTGAGTTCGGGCCTCAGCGACGTTGTTGGCATCGACGTCGGTGCCGATGGGGATGCGGAGGCTCTGCATCACGGCGCGCAACGGATCGGACAGCTCGGTCCGTTCCGCTGCGGCCCTGGCTTCTACGGCCTTCCTCGTCTTGCTCAACGAGTAGGAGGCGCCATCGCCGGTGATGATAACCTCCACATGGACGTCCATCGCCCCTGCGGAAATTCCACCGCCGAGGGATAGGGGGAGTCAGAGTAGCTGAGCACCTTGCTGGGGTACTCATCGGTCGTGAATGTATTGAAGATGCGCAGTATGGCGAAGGAGGCGGCGAGCGCGACGACGTCATCGTCCGCCAGCGTGACGGACTCATCGGATTAGGAGAAGGGCCCCGTGTGAAGCATGCTCCCGGCCAGCTCCTCGAGCTGCCCCATGGTGGGTGCCAACTGTCGTGGTGGGCGCACGGCAGATGCCAAGGGACGGCTAAAGAGAGGAGGAGGCTCGAGGGTGCTGGTGGGCTCCAGAGGCGAGGTTGGCATGAGCGGGCGCGGGACGCCGGACATACCCAGGTTTGGGGCTCTCCTGAGAGTTAATACCCCTAGTCCTGGCGAGTGTAGTTTGATATTTGATAGTAGAATGTCGCTCCTGGAGCTGTATGGGAGAGGAAGGGAGCTAGCCAAGGCTTAGGCTGCCCCTTCTCTCTGGGGTTGCTGTTTCGGTGGCTAGTTTCGTGCTTAATTCTCTACCTCTCTGTCTGCCCGTATATGTGTGGGCTCCTGGGGGGTTTTATAGACCAACCCCCTAGGGGTAAAATGGTAATACTGCGAGTCGGTGGGTCCGGGTTGTTGGCGTCCGGGGACCCGGGCTGGGACCCGCTGTTGGCCTGTGGTTCATCGGGTTCCCCTAGGTGCGGGCCCCGCATGCCTAGGGGAACTGTGTGCCGTCTTGTCGATCGTCAAGGGGAGGCCGAGTCGCGTCGTGTACAGTGGCGCTCCGTCAGGTCGCCGCTTGCTGTCGTCAGCGGTGAGGGCTGGGGCACTCTAGCCACGCTAGCCCTGGTCAGCGGGCAGGTGAGGGGCACGGTTGCCATGTTCCGGCTGACCATAGGCATGGGCGGGACACTGTTGCCTTGGTCATCGGTGATTGAAGACTTGTCCCGTCGTACGACCTGGATGGGACGGGAGCTGACCCGTGGCTGGATTGCGGAGCACGCCACGGGTGGAGCTGGCTTGTTGAGGAAGCTTTGGCCGCACCGGGTTCGGCTGTCTTGTGCCAGTTGTTGAGGCCGAGTCGACGTGTCTTGCCGGGTCGGAGAGCTTGGCCGGGTTGCGGGGCTTGGCCAGGTCGAGTGACCCGGCCAGGCATGTGTCGGCTTGAGGGGCGATGTTGGCCCCGTTACTTTTGAAAAGGATCCGGGTTCCATTGCCTGCCCGGGTTCATCCCCCCGACACTCCCCCTGGGTCACTGCCAGTGGGGCCCCCGGGCCCAGTTGACTGGGTTGACCCAGTCAACATGCTGACTGGGCACCATGGCCCACTGACATGTGGGTCCCCTCTGTTAATTAGACTAATTAAACATTTTTATAAATAAAATTAATTAGCTAACCTAAACATTTACTCACATGTGGGGCGCTACTACTAATTAACTCTGTCTAATTAAAATAAACTACTGTTAGTCCCTCTCAGTATGACATGTGGGACCCACTGGTTAGATTTGACCTGATCAGCCGCTCTGTTGACTGCCGACGTCATCAACACGTCATGCCGACATCATATTCCATTTATGTTAATTCTGTTAATTTAAATAATTTCGAAAAATGACTAAAATTTTAGAAAATCATAGAAAATAAAACGTAGCTCGGATAAAAAAACTTTATATATGAAAGTTGCTCAGAACGACAAGACGAATCTGATCGTGTCATTTGTTTCCATGTCAGAACCCTCTACATAGGTGAACCCGTAACTTTTAGCCCAATTCCGGTAGACAAATAGTGCATATACACCGGTTATAAAATCCAACTTTAATCCTAATGTAATTAAATGACTTAGACATATCTTTAGGCAACCCTGCGCTACACATTAGCTTAGCCTACTCTATGTTGCATATGATTACTATGTATTTATCTGTTTCTTCCCCCTCTTCTCCCTGGTAGACCCCGAGAAAAATGTTGTCCCTGTGATCGACTACGTCACCGACGACACCACTGAGGACCCTGCCTTTGTCACTGAGCAACCAGGCAAGCACCCCCCTTTTGAACATTTCGATATCACATATTCTCTTCTCTCTTATGCTTGCATTAGAAATTGCTGCTGCTACTGCTTTACCTATTCTGATGCATAGCCTAATCTTGTACCCTACTATTGTTACATACATGTTTATCCTAAACTGCTTAGTATAGGCTGGTTAGAGACACATCAGAGACCCCATGTTGACCCAACTGCCCTGCTGGGTTATCAGAAGACCCGATCAACGGGATTGAAAACCAGGCCCCGGCACCGCACAACGCTCCCCTTAGTTGTACGACACCACAATGTTACTATCGAGTGCCAAGGGTAATACCTCGTTAGCACTTCTGATGCTAACCCCGTGGTGTATTTACCCGGTCGTGGTCATTGAGGGTGATTCCTCTTTTTCCACTTCCGATAGCGATGCTGTCGTGCAACACCTCAAGTGTGAACCTCGAGGGTGATTTCCTCTTACGTTCACCTTGATGTTTACATCAGGTGGGAATCCAACAAAGGTGATGCCTCGGGTTCCTTCTTGATGTGGTAACCACACGGATTGCATTTACATTACTATTGTTACTGATTAAAGTGTTTAAAGACGGGTCGGCCCTGAGGGGTACCCGCGCGAGCATGTGATGCGAGTGATGTGGAGTCGGGATGAACTGGAAGGTGCCCGTGAGATAATTACGTGGCATGGCTGAGCATTCTTAGCCCTTGCCGCAAGTCCTCGAGATGGGGCGACGAGTTCACAGCGATCGTGAGTCACTGCTCATTACCGTGCACTCCTAATCCACTATGATTTGGATATTTGATCCGAGGGGCCTCTGGCCTGATATCACTAACCATCACGTGGGCATAGTATGGGCGTTTTGCATCGTATGCATCAGCCGAAACTTAATAGACGTCAGCGACTGAGCGGTGCGCGCCGGGTTAGACTGCGAAAGCACCTGCCTTTTTTTAAGGAGGTAGTTAGGTCTGTTCACCGGCCATGTTCGCAACATGCAGGAGTTCCCGAGGCGATGACCCAAGACCCCTGGGGGCATAGGTTTAGTCTGGCATGCTAACATCTGTATTAAGCCTAGGTCGGGTTGCAGCGTATCGTTTGGCCGAGGCCGGGCATGACCCAGCTAAGTGTGTTTGACCGGAGTTAATCGAGTGTGGTGGGTAAGTTGGTGCATCCCTGCAGGGAAGAAAACATCTATCGATAGCCTATCCTACGGTAACGGACACTTGGAGTTGTATCCCGATCGATAAAACTAGAACTGGATACTTGAGATGACAAATGGATAGTATGGCTCTAGGATTGCTTTATTGCAGGGAGTCGAGGAAGAATCTCTGGGCGAGGTTGATGACACTACTACTACTTTACTTTACGCTACTCTTATCTCTTCTGTTGCTGCAAGATGCTTGAAGTTGCTTGAAGATGCTAGTCTTTGATATGACTAGGCGCTCCCCTCTATTCTGGCATTTCTGCAGCCCAATCCACATATACAGCCTTCCTTTGATAATGTTGCATATGTAGTGTAGATCCTTGCTTGATGAGTACTCCGGATGAGTACTCACGTTTGCTTTGCTTTCTTTTCCCCCCATATCCGTTTGATGCAACCAGATGACAGAGACCCTAAGACCGCTGCCACCGCCAACGACTACAACTACCCCGAGAGTGCCTACTACCACGTGACGGACGCCGACGACTAGGAGTAGTTAGGAGGCTCCCAGGCAGGAGGCCTTGCCTTTTCGATCGTTGTTACTTTTGTGCTAGCCTTCTTAAAGCAGACTTGTTTCACTTATGTCTGTACACAGATATTGTTGCTTCCGCTGACTCTTATGTATGGAGCCCTCTAGGCCCCTGGCTTGTAATATAAAGTTTGTATTACTTTAATTTGTGTCTAGAGTTGTGTTGTGATATCTTGTCGTGAGTCCCTTATCTTGATCGTACATATTTGCGTGTATGATTAGTGTACGATTGAATCGGGGGCGTCACAAGTTGGTATCAGAGATGACTGCCTGTAGGTAGCCCCCTTTCCAGCTTCTTGGCCAAAGTTGAGTCTAGTCACTGAAAAACTTTTACTAACATTGGTTGTGTGTCTTACGGGCCCATTTCTCCATTGGGTGGTATTAGAATATTTTACTCTTCATCTATACACTGGGACTCTGAACTCTCTTCTACTCAGGTTAAACGAATTTACTAACTCTAACATTAGGATCCCGTGACCACATTCACCCCAAATTTGGATAAGCCATAGTTACTCCTTAGAATAGCTTCTTGAATAGTACACACACTATCGTGTTGACTACTATGTGGTATCCATCGTACCTCTTTCTTTATGCATGTTTCATCACGAATGATCCTTTGACTTTGCAAATGCTCGATACTGAACTACCCCTGTTACAGGTTAGCAGGATGGTTAGACCTGCTGGTTGTGGCCGTGGTGGCAACGATCCACCACCGCCTGAATTCTTTGCCAGAATGATACAACAGTTTGAGATGAACTGCCAGTTCATCAAAGGAATGATGGCTCAGTTTCCTCGTCCGAATATGAAGCAGCAGCCAGCCACAGTTACTCTACAGGACTTCTTGCGCCTCAACCCAACCATCTACCACATCTCAACTTAGCCCCTTGATGTTGATGGCTGGCTATGTTGACCCTGCCAGCTATGTCACCTTCACACCCTTCTTCCTCAAGGGTCCCGCTACTCAATGGTGGGACAACCACAGGCGTACCCTACCTACGGGAATGGTCATCAATTGGCCGGATTTCCAAGCTACTTTCCGTGCCCGCTTTATACCTCAGGGAATCATAGATAGGAAGAAGCGAGAGTTCCGCAACCTCGCCCAAGGCAACAAGACTGTACATGCTTATCAGTGGGATTTTCTGGACTTGCCACATTATGTTGAAGAATAATTGCAAATGATGCTCGTAGGCAAGAAAAGTTCCGTGATGGACTTCACCCTGATATCAAACTAGCACTGCTCGTTCATGACTTTGCCGACTTCGCCACCTTGGTGAACAAGGGTATTCAGGTTGAGACTGGTCTTCAGGAACACCAGGGATCCCTTAGGCGCAGCCGTGACACTGTCTCATCTTCGGGCCCGTCGGCGCAGAAGCGTCGGATATGGATCCCCCACATCATGTATCGTCCAACTGCACCTGCATCAAGACAGTCCTATGCTACACCTTGTCTTCCTCCTCCACCGCAGAGGCAGCCTCTTCGAGCTATACCACCCCAAGATCCTGCTCCCAATCCCAATGATGGTCTGTGCTTCAAGTGTGGCCTTCCAGGTTACCATTCCAGGAACTGCCCTCAGAATTAGAATCAGTTGACTCTGCCTTCTAGTGCTCGTGGTAACAATCAACCCCGCAACAACAATGCCCGACCTTATGGTCATGGGTAGGCTAACAACATTGATCTGAATGAAGCTCAAGACCAGCTTGCTACTATTATGGGTACTCTTCTAGTTAATTCAGTACCAGCATATGTTTTGTTTGATTCAGGAGCATCGCATTCTTTCATATCAGAATATTTTGCATTCATGCATGGCATTAAATACGAAGAGATGCATAGTCCACTAGTGGTAAAATCCCCTGCGGGCCAATGCCAAACCTCCATGGTTAGCCACAACGTTTCAGTTGAAATCGAAGGGTTGGAATTTTTTGCCTCCCCCATTATTCTGAAGTCTTCCAATATTGACCTCATTCTGGGAATCGATTGGTTGAAAGCACATACGGCTTCTATCGTTTGCTCCACTAAAATCGTCCACCTTCTACACCCTTCAGATGACATAGTAAGCTACAATGCTTATCTGGTAGAAAATGCCTAAGCCCGACTCTATCTCCTGAATGCGTTGAATGCAACACCTCTTAAGGGAATTGAAAAGATTCTAATTGTTGGTGACTTCCTAGATGTCTTTCCAGAAGAACTTCCAGGAATACCTCCTACTAGGGCTTTCGAGTTTGTCATCGACTTGAAACCAGGCACCGTTCCTATCACCAAACGACCCTACGAGATGCCACCTCATGAACTCCTTGAACTTAAGCAGGAAATTGACAAATCTCTTCGCAAGGGTTTCATTGGTCCAAGCTCCTCTGCTTGGGGAGCACCTTCTCTATTCATCAAGAAGAAGGACGGAACGAACTGTTTGGTCCAAGACTACCGTCCTATCAACCAAGCAACTATTTAGAACAAGTATCCCCTCCCTCGAATCAATGATCTATATGATCAACTGGCTGGTTCCTCGGTATTCTCTAAACTCGACTTGAGGTTGGGTTACCACCAGATCCCTGTCTGTGAAGAGGATATTCCCAAGACCGCATTCGTCACTCGTTATGGTTCTTACAAGTACACCGTTATGTTTTTCGGCTTGACCAATGCTCCAGCTACATTCTCTCATCTGATGAACTACATATTCATGGATTACCTCGACAAGTTCGTTGTAGTCTATCTGGATGATATCCTGGTATATTTGAAAAACAAGGAAGAACATGTTGAACATCTACGTCTTGTTCTGGAAAAGCTTCGAGAGCATCAACTTTCTGCCAAGTATTCCAAGTGTGAATTCTGGCTTCCCGAAGTAACCTACCTTGGGCATGTCATCTCCAAGGATGGTATTGCTGTCAACCCAGAGCGAGTTCAGGCTATTCTTGACTGGACCCCTCTGAAGACTGTCAAGCAAGTTAGAAGCTTTCTCGGACTTGCCAGTTATTGCCGCCGTTTCGTCAAGAACTTCTCCAAAATTGCCAAGCCACTGACTAATATCCTTCACAAAGGTGTTAAGTTCGATTGGACAGACCAATGTCAGGAAAGTTTCCAGGCACTCAAGAACAAGCTCACTTCTGCCCCAGTGCCTGCTCCCCCTGATTCTCGCAAGGACTTTGTCATCTATTGCGACGCTTCACGACAAGGATTAGGTTGTGTCCTAATGCAAGAGCGTAGAGTGATTGCTTATGCCTCCCGTCAAGTGCGTCCTCACAAAGACAACTACCCAGTTCACGACCTCGAGCTTGCTGCAGTTATCTTTGCACTAAAGCTATGGTGATAGTACCTTCTCGGTAATCGTTGTGAGATCTTCACCGATCATCACAGTCTAAAGTACCTGTTTACTCATCCAGGTCTAAACATTCGTCAGCAGCGATGGATGGAATCTATTGAAGAGTACAACTGTGGTATATCCTATACCCCTGGCAAGGCTAATGTCATGGCCGATGCCTTGAGACGCAAGTCATACTGCAACAATCACATGGGCTACAAAGCTCAACCCCGCCTTTATGAAGAGCTATGCAAGCTGAACCTTCAACTAGTTCTGCAGGGTTCCCTGAATAACCTTGTCTTGGAACCAACTTCTGAAAGCAATTAAGTCTACTCAAGCCAAAGATGCTCATGTTGATCTGATGAAAAAGGATCTTGCCTTAGAGAAATCCAGAGATTTCTCACTTGGTGAAGATGGAACCTTGTACTTCAAAGATCGCATAGTGGTACCTCGATTTGAGCTTATGACAGAGAAGGTGATGAAAGAAGCGCATGACACCCCTCTCTCTATTCTTCCGGGAAATACTAAGATGTATCTAGACATCCGACAGAAGTACTGATGGTCTAAGATGAAGCAAGACATTGCTCGATATATTGAAGAATGTGACTTTTGTCGTCGCGTCAAACCAAAACATCAGAAACCGGTTGGACTTCTACAACCGCTTCCGACTCCTGAATGGAAGTGGGATTAGATTCAGATGAACTTCGTCACTCACCTTCCCAAGTCTCAGAAAGGTAAAGATGCTATTTTTGTCGTCATCGACCAATTCTCGAAAGTTGCTCACTTTCTGCCAGTCAAGGAGACAATCACTGCTAGTCAATTAGCAAACTTGTATATCTCCCGAATTGTGTCACTCCATGGCATTCCAAAGGAGATCAGTTCAGACCGTGGAAGTATATTCACTTCAAAGTTCTGGGATAGTTTCTAGGAGGCAATGGGAACTCATATTACGTGGAGGACAACTTATCATCCTCAATCCCAAGGCCAAGTCGAGCGAGTCAACCAAATTTTGGAAGACATGCTTCGGGCTTGTGTAATCTATTTAGGCAAGAAATGGGAAGAATCTCTCCCTTATGCGGAATTCTCTTATAAGAACAGCTATCAAGCTAGCTTGAAGATGGCACCCTTCAAAGTGCTTTATGGACGTAAGTGCCGAACCCCTCTGAATTGGTCAGAAACTGGGGAACGGACACTCATTGGTCCGGACATTATTCAACAAGCTGAAAAGCAGGTTCACATTGTCCGGGATAATCTCAAGGTGGCCCAGTCCCGCCAGAAGAGCAACTATGAACGGAAACACTGGGGTTCAACTTATCAACCTGGTGATCAAGCTTATCTGCGTGTCACTCCTTTGAGAGGCACTCAGAGTCAAGGGCAAGCTAGCTCCGCGCTACATTGATACCTTCCAAATTCTCGCCCGTCATGGACTCGTGGCTTATAAATTGGAGTTTCCACCTCAGTTCTCTCACGTCCATGACGTCTTCCATGTGTCGCAACTTCGTCGATGCTTCATGGATCCGGAACGTGAAGTGGATCCCGGATTGATTGAAGTTCAAGATGATCTCACATACAAAGAGCATCTGGTCCGCATTTCGAAGAAGCTGAACGTCAAACCCGCCAGAAGGTTACCAAGTTCTTGAAGGTGCAATGGTCGAATCATACTAAAGATGAAGCCACTTGGGAACGCGAGGATAACCTCTGTGCTGAATACCCCAATCTTTTCCCTTCTACCTCTTAATTCTTGGGACCATAATTTCTTTTAGAGGAGGACAGTTTAACACCCCTATGTAATGTTTCTATGGTAACCCTTGGGGTTAAGTTAATCTTTTTGCTAAACAAGTGTTTGATCATCATTGTCTAATACCTCTTTCAAATTCCAATTGAATTCAATTTCAAATTCTGAGTGAAATTCAAAATTGCTCAAACATGAAAACTAAAATGTTCATCATGTGCCAAATAATCCATAACAAATATTGGTGGTGAAACAACATTTTTGCAGAATGTTTAAGTGGCCTAAACTACTTAAAACAGTGACCTAAACAATAAAGTAAATGCCTTTTTAATTTATAAAAATTGCAAACTATTTTATTAAAGTGTCAAATTAATTGTGGCAGTGGCCTAACTACTAATACTAATTTAGGGACCTACACCATGTTTTGTAAAGCCTAAAATAAAATAAAACTAATTAGAAAACAGAAAGGTTTTAAAATGAAAGGAGAAATAAAAGAAAAAAAGAAAATCAAAAAAGGAAAAGGGCCTCAGCCCCCAGCCCCTGGGCCTGGGCCCACCCGAGCAAGCCAGCCCACCTCCCCCCGCGCAGTCCAACCCCCCTTCCTCACCGCTCCTCCGACCGAGGCGTGTCCCCGCCGGACCGGGCACGCCACCCCGTAGGCCACGACTCTGGCAAGGGTATAAGGCTGCCCCGGACGCCTTGAGTTCCCCCCTCACCTACCGCCACTCCGAGTACCCCACTCGTTTGCCCTCCTCACAGATCCATCCCCCGCTCACTTCCTCTTCCCCTCGTTCCCCACCGACGCCCGAGCGAAGCCATGGCTACGTTGTAGTCGACGCGTAGCCACAGAGCTCCTCGTACCTCGCCAGGATGTCCATGAGCTCCATTGAGCTCCGCTGCAACCTCCCCGACCTCGAGCTCGAGCTCTACGACACCGCAGCCACAGATCGAGCCCTTCTTCTTCCTCAGATCGACGACGCTTCTCCGACGATCCCACCATTCTGCTGCTACTAATCGTCCAAGGGCCATCTTGCATGTCGCACGGTGAGCTCCTCCGCTTTCTGCTCCTCCTCGTTAATTCCCTCACGCGCTGTAGCTAGATTGTCGTCGTTGCCGAGAGCTTGCCGCCATAGATCACCTCGCCGCCATGGCCATGGTTCTTGTCACGCTCGCCTGAGGCCTCCGCCGAGCTCCTGGTGCTCACAGGAGCTCAACGAGATCACGACCGAGCCTCCCCGCACCCTCTAGCTTCATTTCCATCACTGCCCGACATCCGGCGTCCACTCCGCCGCTCACCACTGTCATCTCCGGCCGTTTCCGGCCAAACTATCACCACAGAACGACACGGTGTCGAGAGACCGTTCGAACGAACCCAACCGCACGCCAAATGGTGCACTGTGCGCAAAGTCTGAGCTGCTCCGGCGCTCGGCCGCAGTGTTGAGCTCGCTGGAGCCATCTTCGGCGCTGCTACCGACGTGGCACACCTGGTGCCCGCCCCTGGGTCACTGCCAGTGGGGCCCTCAGGCCCAGTTGACTGGGTTGACCCAGTCAACATGCTGACTGGGCACCATGGCCCACTTACATGTGAGTCCCCTCTGTTAATTAGACTAATTAAATGTTTTTATAAATAAAATTTATTGGTTAACCTAAACAGTCACTGGCATGTGGGGCCCTACTCCTAATTAACTATGTCTAATTAAAATAAACTACTGTTAGTCCCTCTGAGTATGACATGTGGGACCCACTGGTCAGGTTTGACCTGGTCAGCCGCTCTGTTGACTGCCGACGTCATCAATACGTCATGCTGACGTCATATTCCATTTATGTTAATTCTATTAATTTAAATAATTTCAGAAAATGTCTAAAATGTTTAGAAAATCCTATAAAATAAACCATAGCTCAGATCGGAAAACTTTATATATGAAAGTTGCTCAGAACAACGAGATGAATCTGATTGTGTCGTCTGTTTCCATGTCAAAAACCCCTATGTAGCTGAAGCCGTAACTTTTAGCTCGATTCTGGTAGATGAATAGTGCATATACACAGGTTATTAAATCCAACTTTAATCCTAATGTAACTAAATGACTTAGACATATCTTTAGGCAACCCTGCGCTGCACGTTAGCTTAGCCTACTCTGTGTTGCATATGATTACTGTGTATTTATCTCTTTCTTCCCCTTCTTCTCCCCGGTAGACCCCGAGACCGATATTGTCCCTGTGATCTACTACGTCACCGGCGACAGCACTGATGACCCTGCCTTTGCCACTGAGCAACCAGGCAAGCGCCCCCCTTTTGAACATTCTGATATCGACTATTATCTTCTCTCTTATGCTTGCATTAGAAATTGCTGCTGCTACTGCTTTACCTATTCTGATGCATAGCCTGATCTTGTACCCTGCTATTGTTACATACCTGTTTATCCTAAACTGCTTAGCATAGGCTGGTTAGAGACCCATCAGAGACTTCATGTTGACCCAACTGCCCCGCCGGGTTATCAGAAGACCCGATCAACGGGATTGAAGATGAGGCCCTGGCACCGCACAACACTCCCCTTAGTTGTATGGCACCACAGCGTTACTATCGAGTGCCAAGGGTGATACCTCGTTTGCTCTTCTGATGCTAACCCTGTGGAGTAGTTACCCGGTCGTGGTCATCGAGGGTCATTCCTCTTTTTCCACTTCCGATAGCGACGCTGTCGTGCAACACCTCAAGTGTGAACCTCGAGGGTGATTTCCTCTTCCGTTCACCTTGATGTTTACATCAGGTGGGAATCCAACGAGGGAGATGCCTTGGGTTCCTTCTTGATGTGGTAGCCACTGATGTCTACTATGCAACCTTCTTCTTGTATACATTGTTGGGCCTCCAAGTGTAGAGGTTTGTAGGACAGTAGCAAATTTCCCTCAAGTGGATGACCTAAGGTTTATCAATCCATGGGAGGCGTAGGATGAAGGTGGTCTCTCTCAAACAATCCTGCAACCAAATAACAAAGAGTCTCTTGCATCCCCAACACACCCAATACAATGGTAAATTGTATAGGTGCACTAGTTCAGCAAAGAGATGGTGATACAAGTGCAATATGGATGGTAGATATAGGTTTTTGTAATCTGAAACTATAAAAACAGCAAGATAACTAATGATAAAAGTGAACACAAACGGTATTGCAATGCTAGGAAACAAGGCCTAGGGTTCGTACTTTCACTAGTACAAGTTCTCTCAACAATAATAACATAACTGGATCATATAACAATCCCTCAACATGCAACAAAGAGTCACTCCAAAGTCACTAATAGCGGAGAACAAATGAAGAGATTATTGTAGGGTACGAAACCACCTCAAAGTTATCCTTTCTGACCAATCTATTCAAGAGTCTGTAGCAAAAATAACACAAAGCTATTCTTTCCATTCAATTTATCATAGAGTTCGTACTAGAATAACACCTTAAGACACAAATCAACCAAAACCCTAATGTCACCTAGATACTCCAATGTCCCCTCAAGTATCCGTGGGCAGGATTATACAATATGCATCATCTATTCAACCAACACCAAGTACTTCAAAGAGTGCCCTAAATTGTCTACCGAAGAGTCAAGACGAAAACGTGCGCCAACCCCTATGCATAAGTTCACAAGGTCACTAAACCCGCAAGTTGATCACCAAAACGTACATCAAATAGATCATGTGAATATCCCATTGTCACCACAGATAAGCCCATGCAAGACATACATCAAGTGTTCTCAAATACTTAAAGACTCCATCCGATAAGATAACTTCAAAGGGAAAACTCAATCCATTACAAGAGAGTAAAGGGGGAGAAACATCATAAGATCCAACTATAATAGCAAAGCTCGCGATACATCAAGATCGTGCCATATCAAGAACACGAGAGATAGAGAGAGAGAGAGAGATCAAACACATAGCTACTGGTACATACCCTCATCCCCGAGGGTGAACTACTCCCTCCTTGTCATGGAGAGCACTGGGATGAAGAAGATGGCCACCGGTGAGGGATCCCCCCTTTGGTAGGGTGGCGGAACAGGGTCCTGAGAGTTTTTTCTGGCTACGGAGGCTAGCGGCGGCAAAACTCCCGATCTATTGTGCCCTCGATGTTATCAGGGTACGTGAGTATATATAGGCGAAGGAAGTCGGTCAGGGGAGCCACGAGGATCCCACAAGGGTGGGGGGCATGCCCAGGGGGCAGGGCGCGCCCTGGACCCTCGTGGCCACCTCGTTGCTTCCCTAGAGTCTACTCCAAGTCTCCTGGATTGCGTTTGTTCCAAAAATAACTGCCCTGAAGGTTTCATTCCGTTTGGACTCCGTTTGATATTCCTTTTCTGCGAAACTCTAAAATAGGCAAAAACAACAACTTGGACTGGGCCTCCGGTTAATAGGTTAGTCCCAAAAAATAATATAAAAGTATATAATAAAGCCCATTAAACATCCAAAACGGATAATATAATAGCATGAATACTTCATAAATTCTAGATACGTTGGAGACGTATCAGCATCCCCAAGCTTAATTCCTGCTCGTCCTCGAGTAGGTAAATGATAAAAGAAAGAATTTATGAAGTGTGAATGCTAGCAGGTGCACAAGTTTGATTAATGATAATTTCAGACACCTTTTCTAGCATCATTATATGTCCTAACAGTAGCTCATCTCATAAAACTTTTCATGATCAAGAAACAAGCTATTCACATGTGAAAGTATAGATCATAAACTTTCCTGAAACTAACAAACTAGATTCTTAGTCATCAAACAATTGCAATTCATCTTATTTTCAGGAAGGGTCTATGTCAGAGCTTTGATTTAGCAAATCCCACATACTCAACTATCATATAGTCTTCCATGATTGCTACCACTCAAAGCATATTTTTAGAACAAATAGCATCCATCGAACACAGAGAAAGATAGAGGCTTAATGTTTTGCCTCCCAACTTAATTATCATATAGATAATTGTCAAAAATAATAATTCATGATAAAATATATTTGAATGGCCATATATGCTAGATGCTTCCCAATCACTGATGCTTGCCAACTAAAGAGTGGGTTGGAATGAGAGGGAATACTACTGACTCTTGCATAAAATTAAAAAATAGGCCCTTCGCAGAGGGAAGCAGGGATTTGCAGAGGTGCGAGAGCTCGAAGCTTTTAAAACAGAGATGAAAATAATTTCGAGAGGTATGCTTTTATTCTCAAGATAACAACCAAGAGTTCCCAATATCTTCCATACTAGATACATTATAGGCGGTTCCCAAATAGAAAGGTAAAGATTTTACTCCCCCTCCACTAACAGTCACACTCCATGGCTTGTCCAAAACAACGGGTGCCGTCCAACTATCAACAATCCTGGGGGAGTTTTGTTTAAATTATTTGCAATTTGTTTTTGATCTTTTGATCATAGGACTGGGCATCCCAGTTACCAGCCATTTTCTCGTGAATGATAAGCGGAGTCCACTCATCGTGAGAATAACCCACCTAGCATGGAACATACTGACAGCCCCTAGTCGCGACATGATCGATTCGGGCATACAAAACAGATTATTATTTGAAGGTTTAGTGTTTGGCACATGCAAATTTACTTGGAACGGCAAGTAAATACCGGTTATAGGTAGATATGGTGGACACTCATGGAAGAAACTTGGTTCAAAGAATTTGGATGCACAAGCAGTATTCCCCCTTCAGAAATTTAGGCTAGCAAAAGATTCTAAATAACAAGCACCACATGTTGAAGGATCCATAACAATATAACTTCTATACAAATATACCCAAGCATAACTCATTATGTTGTCTTCCTTGTCCAACTTCAACTAATTTTCTTAGGTTTGAAAATAATTAATGGGGCTCACAATCATAGAAGATGTCCAAGATAGTATATTTATATGTGAAATCTCTCTTCCTTCAATATTCTTTCATGAATTGTTCAAGTGGCCAATACAATGTTTGCTAACCTTCAATAAATTTACCACCTCTACTTCTTATATGTGAAGTCATTACTCCCCATGGGATAAGCATATGAAACATATATAATTTCAGATTTATGATATTCAAATCATTTAACCATTTACTCATAGGATATAAGTGAAGCACACGAGTAAATGACAAACTACTCCAAAAAGATATAAGTGAAGATCAATGAGTAGTTAAATAATTATGTAGCTATGTGAAGACTCTGTCCCATTTAAGTATTTCAGATCTTGGGATATTATTCAAACAGCAAGAAAAACAAAATAAAACAAAATGACGCTCCAAGCAAAACACATATCATGTGGTGAATAAAAATATAGCTCCAAGAAAAGTTACCGATGAATGAAGACGAAAGAGGGGATGCCATTCGGGGCATCCCCAAGCTTAGGCTCTTTCTTGTACTTGAATAATACCTTGGGGTGCCTTGGTCATCCCCAAGCTTAGGCTCTTGCAACTCCTTATTCCATAGTCCATCGAATCTTTACCCAAAACTTCACAACACAAAACTTAACAGAAAACTCGTAAGCTCCGTTAGTATAAGAAAATAAATCACCACTTAGGTACTGTTTTGAACTCATTCTAATTTCATATTGGTGTAATATCTACTGTATTCCAACTTCTCTATGGTTCATACCCTCCGATACTACTCATAGATTTATCAAAATAAGCAAACAACACTTAGAAAACAGAATCTGTCAAAAATAGAACAGTCTGTAGTAATCTGTTTCAAACGTATACTTCTCGAACTCCAACAATTCTGAAATAAGTTGGTGGACCTGAGGAATTTGTCTATTAATCAGCTGCAAAAATAATCATCCTAAAATAACTCTTCAGTAAAAAATGGCAGCTAATCTCGTGATCACTAAAGTTTCTGTTTTTTACAGCAAGATCACAAAGACTTCACCCAAGTCTTCCCAAAGGTTCTACTTGGAACAAACACTAATTAAAACATAAAACCACATCTAACCAGAGGCTAGATGAATTGTTTATTACTAAACAGAAACAAAAAGCAAAGAACAAAAATAAAATTGGGTTGCCTCCCAACAAGCGCTAACGTTTAATGCCCCTAGCTAGGCATGATGATTTCAATGATGCTCACATAAAAAATAAGAATTAAAACATAAAGAGAGAATCATGAAGAATATGACTAGCATATTTAAGTCTAACACACTTCCTATGCATAGGGATTTTTTGAGCAAACAACTTATGGGAACAATAATCAACTAGCATAGGAAGGCAAAACGAGCATAACTTCAAATCTTTAAGCACATAGAGATGAAACTTGATATTATTGCAATTTATACAAGCATGTGTTCCTCCCTCATAATAATTTTCAGTAGCATCATGAATGAATTCAACAATATAACCATCACATAAAGCATTCTTTTCATGATCTACAATCATAGAAATTTTATTACTCTCCACATAAGCAAAATTATTCTCACTCGGAATAGTGGGAGTATCATAAGAAACTCGAATACTATAAATTGTTTCCACATTGAAAGAATTTCAGAAAAAGGGTAATCATAATCATGACAAGTTTTATAGATATAATCATCACTACTTTTTATAGCATACGTATCATCACAATAATTATCATAAGTAGCAACTTTGTTCTCATCATAATCTATTGAAACCTCTTCCAAGATAGTGGAATCATCACTAAATAAAGTCATGACCTCTCCAAATCCACTTTCATATTTATCACAGTAAGATTCAACACCCTCAAAAATAGTGGGATCATTACTTCCTAAAGTTGACACTCTTCCAAACCCACTTTCATCAATATAATCATCATAAGTAGGAGGCATGCTATCATCATAATAAATTTGGTCATCAAAACTTGGGAGGCTAGAAATATCATCTTCATTAAAAAAAGCATCCCCAAGCTTGGGACAAACATTAATTGCAGCAAATATATTCTCAAACATGTCATTCTCATCAAACATAGCATCCTCAAGCTTGGGCCTTTTTCTATCATAAGCATAATCACTCACATCATTAATAGTATGGATAGCACCAATAGTATAGCAATTATCATCATCACATTGAGTAATAGGAGCAACATCATTTGGGAGGGATACCTTTCTACCTTTGCTTCTCCATCTTTTCTTTTTCTTCTTCACATCATGTGTGGGTTTAACCCTCTTTTTTGACCTCCTTATTAATGAGATTGGTTGAATAGAAAGCTCATCCTCATTACCTGATTCATCATAAGAAATAATAGGAGGATATTGGGAAGTCTCTTCCCTTTCAATAGTACTGTCTTCATCTTCTATTTGTTTTGTTCTCTTTATGTAATTGGCAATATAAGGATTTTCAATGCAATTCACCGCACAATACATAAAAATTTCTTCTAGATCAAAATCAAGAACTTTATCAAGGACAAATTCTGGAAGATCCTTAGTTATACGTTTCATTACTTCATATCCCACAAGCAAACTAAGTTAATTATGATGTGCAAGGGAAATAAAATCATCACAATTTTTGGACACGATTCGATCATGAAACAATTTGCATTGGAGATTTAAATGATCACGTTCATTGCAAAGTTCCCAAGGATGGCAAAGAAATTTTAAATTTTCAGCACAAGCATCTAGCCTCTCTTGCAACCATTTACTTTCTAAATACTTATGCCTCTTGCAAAATCTATCTTCCTTATTTGGTGTGTACTTGCAAACTCTATGCACTCCACAAAAATTGACATGCTTATAAGAGACATTTTCATTATGACTAGTGCAATCATCATTAGTATTATGGATATTCAAGGAACTCAAACTAACAACATTGCAATCGTGCTCATCATTCAAATATTTAGTGCCAAACATTCTAATGCATTCTTCTTCAAACACTTTGGCACAATTATTGGAATTCTTATTTTCATGAAGGACATTAAAAAGATGAAGCATATGAGGCACCCTCAATTCCATTTTTTTGTAGTTTTCTTTTATAGAATAAACTAGTGATAAAACATGAAACTAAAAGATTCAATTGCAAGATCTAAAGATATACCTTCAAGCACTCACCTCCCCGGGAACGGCGCCAGAAATGAGCTTGATGTCTACTACGCAACCTTCTTCCTATAGACGTTGTTGGGCCTCCAAGTGCAGAGGTTTGTAGGACAGTAGCAAATTTCCCTCAAGTGGATGACCTAAGGTTTATCAATTCGTGGGACGCGTAGGATGAAGATGGTCTCTCTCAAACAACCCTGCAACCGAATAACAAGGAGTCTCTTGTGTCCCCAACACACCCAATACAATGGTAAATTGTATAGGTGCACTAGTTCGGCAAAGAGATGGTGATACAAGTGCAATATGGATGGTATACATAGGTTTTTGTAATCTGAAATTATAAAAACAGCAAGGTAACAAATGATAAAAGTGAACACAAACGGTATTGCAATGCTAGGAAACAAGGCCTAGGGTTCATACTTTCACTAGTGCAAGTTCTCTCAACAATAATAACATAACTGGATCATATAACTATCCCTGAACATGCAACAAAGAGTCACTCCAATGTCACTAATAGTGGAGAACAAACGAAGAGATTATTGTAGGGTACGAAACCACCTCAAAGTTATCCTTTCTGACCAATCTATTCAAGAGTCCGTAGAATAACACGAAGCTATTCTTTCCGTTCGATCTATCATAGAGCTCATACTAGAATAACACCTTAAGACACAAATCAACCAAAACCCTAATGTCACCTAGGTACTCCAATGTCACCTCAAGTATCCGTGGGCATGATTATACGATATGCATCACACAATCTCAGATTCATCTATTCAACCAACACAAAGTACTTCAAAGAGTGCCCCAAAGTTTCTAACGAAAAGTCAAGACGAAAACGTGTGCCAACCCCTATGCATAAGTTTACAAGGTCACTGAACCCACAAGTTGATCACCAAAACATACATCAAGTAGATCACGTGAATATCCCATTGTCACCACGGATAAGCACATGCAAGACATACATCATGTGTTCTCAAATACTTAAAGACTCAATCCGATAAGATAACTTCAGAGGGAAAACTCAATCCATTACAAGAGAGTAGAGGGGGAGAAAGACCATAAGATCCAACTATAATAGCAAAGCTCGCGATAAATCAAGATCATGCCATATCAAGAACCCGAGAGAGAGAGAGAGAGAGATAGAGAGAGAGATCAAACACGTAGCTACTAGTACATACCCTCAGCCCCGAGGGTGAACTACTCCCTCCTCCTCATGGAGAGCTTCAGGATGATGAAGATGGCCACCGGTGAGGGATCCCCCCCTTCAGCAGGGTGCCAAAATAGGGTCCCGAGAGGTTTTTGGTGGGTACAGAGGCTTGCAGCGGCGGAAGTCCCGATCTATTGTGCCCTCGATGTTTTTAGGGTACGTGAGTATATATAGGCGAAGGAAGTCGGTCAGGGGAGCCACGAGGGGCCCACGAGGGTGGGGGCGTGCCCAGGGGGTAGGGCGCGCCCTGGACCCTCGTGGTCACATCGTTGCTTCCCTGATATCTACTCCAAGTCTCCTGGATTGCGTTTGTTCCAAAAATAACTCTCCGGAAGGTTTCATTCCGTTCGGACTCCGTTTGATATTCCTTTTCTGCGAAACACTGAAATATGCAAAAAAACAGCAACTTGGACTGGGCCTCCGGTTAATAGGTTAGTCCCAAAAATAATATAAAAGTGTATAATAAAGCCCATTAAACATCCAAAACAGATAATATAATAGAATGAATACTTCATAAATTATAGATATGTTGGAGACGTATTAGCCACACGGATTGCCTTTACATTACTATTGTTACTGATTAAAGTGTTTAAAGATGGGTCGGCCCTGAGGGGTACCCGCGCGAGCATGTGATGCAAGTGATGTGGAGTCGGGTTGACCTGGAAGGTGCCCACGAGATAACTACGTGGCGTGGCCAGGCATTCTTAGCCCTTGCCGCAAGTCCTCGAGTCGGGGTGACGGGGTCACATCGATCGTGAGTCTCTGCTCGTTACTGCACACTCCTAATCCACTATGATTTGGATATTTGATCCGAGGGGCCTCTGGCCTGATAGCACTAACCATCACGTGGGCATAGTATGGGAGTTCTGTGTCGTATGCATCAGCCGAAACTTAATAGACGTCAGCGATTGAGCGGCGCGCACCGGTTGGACTGTGTAAGCACCTACCTTTTTTTAAGGAGGTAACTAGGTCTGCTCACCGGCCACGTTCACAATGTGCAGGAGTTCCCAGGGCGATGGCCCAAGACCCCTAGGGGCATAGGTTTAGTCCGGTGTGCTGACCTCTATATTAAGCCTAGGTCAAGTTGCGGCATATCGTTTGGCCAAGGCAGGGCATGACCCAGGAAAGTGTGTCCGGCCGGAGTTAATCGAGCGTGGTGGGTAAGTTGGTGCACCCTTGTAGGGAATACAACATCTATCGATAGCATGTCCTTTGGTAACGGACACTTGGAGTTGTATCCCGACTGATACAACTAGAAATGGATACTTGAGATGAGAAATGGATAGTATGGCTCTGGGATTGCTTTCTCGTAGGGAGTCGGGGAAGAATCTCTGGGCGAGGTTGATGACACTACTACTACTTTTCTTTATGCTACTCTTATCTCTTCTGTTGCTGCAAGATGCTTGAAGTTGCTTGAAGATGCTTGTCTTTGATATACAGCCTCTATTCTGGCATTTCTGCAGCCCAGTCCACATATACAGCCTTCCTTTGATAATGTTGCATATGTAGTGTAGATCCTTGCTTGCTGAGTACTTCAGAGGAGTACTCACGTTTGCTTTGCTTTCTTTTCTACCCATATCCGTTTGATGCAACCAGATGGCGGAGCCCCTGAGACCGCTGCCACCGCTGATGACTACTACTACCCCGAGGGTGCCTATTACCACATGAAGGACGCCGATGACCAGGAGTAGTTAGGAGGCTCCCAGGCAGGAGGCCTTGCCTTTTCGATTGTTATTACTTTTGTGCTAGCCTTCTTAAGGCAGACTTGTTTAAATTATGTTTGTACTCAGATATTGTTTCTTCCATTGACTCTTATGTATTCAAGCCCTTGATGCCCATGGCTTGTAATATAAAGCTTTTATTATTTTAGTTTGTGTCTAGAGTTGTGTTGTGATATCTTCTCGTGAGTCCCTGATCTTGATCGTACACATTTGCATGTATGATTAGTGTACGATTGAATCTGGGGCATCACAGAGGCCGCCACCACAGGATGCGCTCTGCCACACTGGAGTACGAGTTGGATGCTTTCGAGTTCTTCACTATCATACTTGAGAATTCCTCCAGGAGGCAGGTATATAAAAGGGGAATTTGAGGATTTGCCCCACCTTTGCTTGCACTTCCAGGATTTGCCCTTGTTTTCATTGACATTGATCTTTTGCCACACCTTTGACAGAAACTTGATGATTTGCCCCCGGCAAGATGGGCCCACTTTAAATGTCCAAATTACTCCTTCCCTACTCAGTCCACCCCGACCAAGCACATATCTAGGAGGGAAGACCTAAAGCAGATATGGAGCTCCCGTCACCGTTGTTACTTCAACGGAGGTGGCCATGGCTCGCCCGGCACAGATAATCTGGGCCTCCCAAGCACAGCGCTGGAGCCGAGCACGTATGAGGCAAGGACGAGGTAGCGCGCGGCGGCCAGGCTCAACCTACATCCATCGATCTGTTCATAGAGCATGTACTTGGGGGAGAGGAGCAGAAGCCGGACGGACGGCGGCGCCTCGAGGCGGACGGACAACGGATGTGTGCCTAGGCGTGCTTCTGTGTGTGAGTGCTCTGTGTGACTGTGTGTGTTGTGTGCGTGCATGATCTAGCACCTAGGCATGCGCGATGTGTGCTAGGCGTGCATGTGCTTGCCTGCATGGGCGTGCTTGCGTGTGTGAGTACTCTGCATGCATGCTCTAGCACCAAGGTGCCTGGCTGTTGCTGCTGCTACTGCTGCATGCATGGACAAGGACGCCGTTGTCTGAGATCACCATGGACAGCCATCACCGTCCCCGGGCCCGGACCGTGGATGGCACCCTCCGCGCTCTACATCCGGAACAACCCTTGCTTCTTTTGTGGGGAGCTCACTAGAGATGCTCGGTGTGGCCGCGACGGCCACACGCCCATGGAGATGCATGTGCGTCTATTGGCGCTCGTGGTGGACAACATGGCCGTGCCATCATGGGTGACCGATGCAGGAAGTGGGAAGTGCAGCGTCTTCCTTCGAGAGCTCGACTAGTCTACAGGTGTTGCACTTCGCTCGAGGATCTCGCCCATGGACGAACACCGGAGTTGCACCTCGACCATGTGTCCTTGTAGAGGAGTGAGGAGGGCGTGGGGAGAGGAGAAGCAACATCAGCTCGTAGCCTGCACCGTAGCATGTGGAGAGGAGCAGTTGTGGCTTGGAGTGTGGGAAGAGCAGTAGCAGCAGTAAGTGGGCTGCAGGACGAACAGATAAGGAAGAAGGGCATTTGGGTCATTCAATTTGTAGTGTAATCTCAAACCTGGTAAAAAGGGAAAATCATCAAAGTTTTAGGAAACTTGTGGCAAATGATCAATTACAAGGAAAGGGAGGGCAAATCCTAGAAGTGCAAGCAAAGGTGGAGCAAATCCTCAAATTCCCCTATATAAAAGGAGAGATCTCCCCTTCACCCACCTCTTCATGATAACTATGCTATCTGCTACATCACTCTGTATCCCACGCTGCAGAGGCTGCGTAACACTTTTATGAATATGTTGGACGACCATCGGCCAAAGAATGTGAAGCTGCGTTAGGTCGGAAGCGGGCTTCTCATGCATTGGGACATGTAGGTGGTGATTAGGTACGGCCACATGTACCTGTATCGTGGCTGGGAGCAGTTCTACCATGCCTACGACCTGCGGCATGGGTACTTCCTTGACTTCAGGTACGACAGTGACGCCATGTTCACCATGAAGGTGTTCAACACGACTATGTGCCGCATGCGCTACCAGGACGACGACGATGCTAGTACATTCTGCCTCTTCTTCCTCTACATTTGACTTCGTCTCACATCGATTGTTAACGGTTATTGTTGCATTTGGTCAGGCAATGGGAGCAGCAGCAGCAACTCTGGCTACAGCCAAAGCAGCAGCGACTCTGGCTACAGCAAAAGCAGCAGCGAGGATGATCGGGAATGGAGTGGGGAAGAAGAGGAGCAGAGTGGGGATGAGGAGGTGCAGCCTATTCTGTCTGGTGATGACCTCGCAATGTTGGTGGCTGACGAGGGCCAAGCGATGGTGTTATTTAACGATGGGCAAGCAATGGCGGTGGCTGACAATGGGCAAGAGATGGTGGTGGTTGACGATGACCTGGCGATGGTGCTGCCTGAAGATGGCCTCGTGATGGTGGTGGTGCCTGACAATGACCTCGTGATACCACAGTTGGTCTACATGACCATGCCAATTGTGGTAGAAGACTACATCCCACTGCCTCGCCACTCTAAGCGCATCAGGATGATGAAGGAGAAGGATTAGAAGGAGGAGTGAAGTATGACAGGTATGTCACATCTCCAAAATGATCTATACTTAGCTTTGTTTCCTCCGTAATGACCTAAGTTGGCTCTAATATGCTTAGTTACCTAGGTTTGCTCAATAATTACATACACTTAGCTTACTTATGTAAAAATGGCATAATTAGCTTACTTAGGTCTGAAATGGCATAACAATTTTGGTAACCTCATATATGTCATATAGTTAGCTTATTTTCCTCGAAAATGACATAATAAGCCTAATTATCTCCAAAATGATCAATTTTACCTAAGTTAGCTCCAAAATGACCTCAGTTAGCTCTAAGTTAGCTCTAAAATGCTAAATTAGCTCTAATTTGCTTAGTTACCTGGGTTAGCTCAAGAAAGACCTATACTTAGCTTACTTGTGTCAAAATGGCATAATATGCTTAGTTAACCCATAATATGCTAGGTTAGCTCGAAAATGACCAATTTTACCTAGGTTAGCTACAATATGGTCCATTTTACCTAGGTTAGCTCCAAAATGACCAAGTTTACCTAGGTTAGCTCCAATATGATCCATTTTACCTAGGTTATCTCCAGAATGACCTAAGTCTTCCCTAGCAGACACATAAAAATTGCAAAAATAATTAGAGGACATCTAACTTGTTTTTGCAGGGCATGTTGTGATAAGGTATGGCCAAAACGTGATGTGATATATGTTGATGTATGAGATGGTCATGTTTTGTGATAGGTGCATGACTTGCATGTCGATGAGTATAGCAACATGCAGGAGCCATAGGGTTGTCTTTAGTTTATTGTATGACCTGCGTGTTAATCATTAAATGCCATGTAATTGCTTTACTTTATCACTATGAGTTAGCAATAGTTGTAGAAGCAATAGTTGGTGGAGACAACCACATGATGACATAATGATGGAAATCATGGTGTCATGCCATTGACAATGGAGATCATGCCAGTGCTTTGGAGATGGATATCAAAAGCACAAGCTTATAATGGCCATATCATGTCACATATTGATTGGATGTGATGTTTATATTTTATGCATCTTAGTTTGCTTAGGGCGACGGTAGCATTATAAGATGATCCTTTCACTTAATTTCAAGATAAAAGGTGTTCTCCCTAAGTATGCACCATTGCGAAAGTTCGTCATTTTGAACACCTCATGATGATCGATTGTGATAGACTCTTCATTCACATACAGCGGGTGTAAGCCAGTTTTACACATGCATAATACTTGGGTTAAACTTGACGAGCCTAGCATGTACACACATGGCTTCAGAACACAGAGGACTGAAAGGTCTAACACGAGTCATATAGTAGATCTGATCAACATGGAGATGTTCACCATTGATGACCACCCCATCTCACGTGATGATCGGACATGGGTTAGTTGATTTGGATCATGTAACACTTAGACAACTTGAGGGATGTTGATTTAAGTGGGAGTTCACTAGTAATTTGATTAACTGAGCCAATTATCATGAACTTAGTCTAAAAGTCTTTGCAAAATTATGTTGTAGATCAATGTCTTGTGTTGTAGCTCCCCTGAATTTTAATGTGTTCCTAGACAAGGAAAAGATTAAAGAAGATGGAAGCAACTATGCGGACTAGGTCCATAATATGAGGATTATCCTCACTGCTGCACAGAAGGCCTATGTACTTGATGCACTGATACATCTCCAACGTATCTATAATTTTTTATTATTCCATGCTATTATATTACCCATTTTGGATGTTTATGGGATTTACTATACACTTTTATATCATTTTTGGGACTAACCTACTAACCGGAGGCCTAGCCCGAATTGCTGTTTTTTTGCATATTTTAGTGTTTCGCAGAAAATGAAGATCAAACGGAGTCCAAACGGAATGAAACCTTCGGGAGCGATCTTTTTGGAAAAAACGCAATCCAAGAGACTTGGAGTGGATGTCAAGAAGCAGCTGAGGCAGCCACGAGGGTGCAAGGCACGCCCCCTGCCTCGTGGGCCCCTCGTGGCTCCTCTGACCTACCTCCTTCGCCTATATATATCTTCGTACCCCGAAACCATCCAGGAGCACCACGAAAAACTATTTCCACCGCCGCAACATTCTGTATCCGCGAGATCCCATCTTGGAGCCTTCGTCGGCGCTCCACCGGAGGGGGAATCGACCATGGAGGGCCTCTACATCATCACCAAGGCCTCTCCGATGAGTTGTGAGTAGTTTACCATAGACCTTCGGGTCCATAGTTATTATCTAGATGGCTTCTTCTCTTTCTTTGAATCTCAATACAATGTTCTCCTTGATCTTCTTGGAGATCTATTTGATGTAACTCTTTTTGCGGCATGTTTGTCGAGATCCAATGAATTGTTGGTTTATGATCAAGTTTATCTACGAGAAATATTTGAATCTCCTCTGAATTATTTTATATATGATTGGTTATCTTTGCAAGTCTCTTCGAATTATCAGTTTGGTTTGGCCTACTAGACTGATCTTTCTTCCAATGGGAGAAGTGCTTAGCTTTGGGTTCGATCTTGCGGTGTCTTTTCCTAGTGACAGCAGTGGCAGCAAGGCACGCATTGTATTGTTGCCATAGAGGATAAAAAGATGGGGTTTATATCATATTGCTTGAGTTTATCCCTCTACATCATGTCATCTTGCTTAATGTGTTACTCTTTTCTTATGAACTTAATACTCTAGATGCATGCTGGATAGCGGTCGATGTGTGGAGTAATAGTAGTAGATGCAGGCAACAGTCAGTCTACTTGTTGATGACGTGATGCCTATATACACGATCATGCCTAGATATTCTCATAACTATACACTTTTCTATCAATTGCTCGACAGTAATTTGTTCACCCACCGTAATAATTATGCTACCTTGAGAGAAGCCACTAGTGAAACCTATGGCCCCTAGGTCTATTCTCTATCATATAAGTTTCCAATCTACTTTATTTTGCAATCTTTTCAATCTATATCATAAAAATACCAAAAATATTTATCTTATCATATTATCTCTATCAGATGTCACTTTCACAAGTGGTCGTGAAGGGATTGACAACCCCTTTATCGTGTTGGTTGCGAGATTCTTGTTTGTTTGTGTAGGTGCGAGGGACTTGTGAGGAGCCTCCTACTGGATTGATACCTTGGTTCTCAAAAACTAAGGGAAATACTTATGCTACTTTGTTGCATCACCCTTTCCTCTTCAAGGGAAAAACCAACACATACTCAAGAGGTAGCAAGAAGGATTTATGGCGCCGTTGCCAGGGAGGTCTTCGCTCAAGTCAAGACATACCAAGTACCCATCACAAACTCATTTCCCTCGCAATACATTATTTGGCATTTGCCTCTCATTTTTATCTCCCCCACTTCACCCTTGCTATTTTATTCGCCCTCTATTTTCCGTTCACCTCTTTTTCGCTTGGCTCTTGTGTGCTTGTGTGTTGGATTGCTTATCACAATGGCTCAAGACAATACTAAATTGTGTGATTTTTTCAATACCAATAATAATGATTTCCTTAGCACTCCAATTGCTCCTCTTAATGATGTTGAATCTTATGAAATCAATGCTTCTTTGTTGAATCTTGTTATGAAAGATCAATTCTCCGGCCTTCCTAGTGAAGATGCCACTACTCATCTAAACAAGTTTGTTTATTTGTGTGATATGCAAAAGAAGAAAGACATGGATAATGATATTTTTAAATTGAAGTTATTTCCATTTTCTCTTAGAGATCATGCTAAAACTTGGTTTTCTTCTTTTCCTAAAAATAGTATTGACTCATGGAATAAGTGCAAATATGCTTTTATCTCTAAGTATTTTCCTCCCATTAAGATCATCTCTCTTAGAAACGAAATTATGAATTTTAAGCAACTTGATTGTGAGCATGTTGCACAATCTTGGGAGAGGATAAAATTAATATTACGTAATTGCCCTACACATGGTTTGAATTTATGGATGATCATACAAAAATTTTATGCCGGATTGAATTTTGCTTCTAGAAATCTTTTCGATTCTACCGCGGGAGGCACTTTTATGGAAATCACTTTAGGAGAATATACTAAACTCCTAGATGATATTATGTTTAATTATTCTCAATGGCACACTGGAAGATCTACTAGTAAAAAGGTTCATGCTATAGAAGAAATTAATGTTTTGAGTGGAAAGATGGATGAACTTATGAAATTGTTTGCTACTAAAAGTGCCCCTATTGATCCTAATGATATTCCTTTGTCTACTTTGATTGAGAATAATAATGAATCTTTGGATGTGAATTTTGTTGGTAGGAATTATTTTGGTAACAACGCGTATAGAGGAAACTTTAATCCTAGGCCATTTCCAAGTAATTCCTCTAATAATTATGGTAATTCCTACAATAACTCTTATGGAAATTTTAATAAGATGCTCTCTGATTTTGATATTAGTGTTAAAGAATTTATGAATTCTCAAAAGAATTTCGATGCTTTGCTTGAAGAAAAATTACTTAAAGTTGATGAATTGGCTAGGAACGTGGATAGAATTTCTCTTGATGTTGATTCTTTGAAACTTAGATCTATTCCACCTAAGCATGATATCAATGAGTCTCTCAAATCCATGAGAATTTCCATTCATGAGTGCAAAGAAAGAACCTCTAGGATGCATGCTAAGAAAGATTACTTTGTAAGAGCGTGTTCTTCTAGTTTTCATGATAACAATGATGAAGATCTAAAAGTTGTTGATGTGTCTCCTATTAAATCCTTTTTTTTCAATATGAATCTTAATAATGATGGGACTGGAGATGAGTCAACTTTATGAAAAGGCGTTCCAATGATTTGGAGTATTTTGATCTTGATGCTAAAATTGGTAAAAGTGGGATTGGAGATATTAAAACTTTACGTAGCAATGAACTCACTACTTTGGATTTCAAGGAATTTAATTATGATAATTTTTCTTTAATATATTGTATTTCCTTGTTGCAATCCGTGTTAAATTCTCCTCATGCTTATAGCCAAAATAAAGCTTTTACTAAACATATCGTTGATGCTTTGATGCAATCTTATGAAGAATAACTTGAATTAGAAGTTTCTATTCCTAGAAAACTTTATGATGAGTGGGAACCTACTATAAAAATTAAAATAAAATATCATGAATGATATGCTTTGTGTGATTTGGGTGCTAGTGTTTCCACGATTCCAAAAACTTGATGTGATATGCTAGGTTTCCGTGAATTTGATGATTGCTCTTTAAACTTGCACCTTGCGGATTCCACCATTAAGAAACCTATGGGAAGGATTAATGATGTTCGTATTGTTGCAAATAGGAATTATGTGCCCGTGGATTTTATCGTTCTTGATATAGATTGCAATCTTTCATGTCCTATTATTCTTGGTAGACCTTTCCTTAGAACGATTGGTGCAATTATTGATATGAAGGAAGGAAATATTAGATTCCAATTTCCGTTAAGGAAAGGCATGGAACACTTTCCTAGAAATAAAATAAAATTACCTTATGAATCTATTATGAGAGCCACTTATGAATTGAATGCTAAAGATGGCAATACTTAGATCTTTTCTCGCTTTTATGCCTAGCTAGGGGCGTTAAACGATAGCGCTTGTTGGGAGGCAACCCAATTTTATTTTTGTTCCTGGTTAGTAATAAATAATTCATATAGCCTATGGATAGATGTGGTTTTATGTTTTAATTAGTGTTTGTGCAAAGTAGAACCTATAGGATCATCTTGGGTGAAAGTTAATTTGATCTTGCTGAAAAACAGAAACTTTTGTGCTCACGAGAAAAAATCTAATAAATCACAGAAACGTGCTTTTGAGTTGATTCTTTTTAAGTATATCAATAGACAAATTACCTAGGACTTACTAGTTTGGTAGGATTTTTAGGGTTCCAGAAGTATTCGAAAGTTACAGATTGCTATAGACTGTTCTGTTTTTGACAGATTCTGTTTTTCGTGTGTTGTTTGCTTATTTTAATGAATCTATGGCCAATATCGGGGGGTATGAACCATAGAGAAGTTAGAGTACAGTAGGTTTAACACCAATATAAATAAAGAATGAGTTCATTACAGTACCTTAAGTGGTGGTTTTTATTTCTTGCGCTAACGGAGCTCATGAGATTTCCTGTTGAGTTTTGTGTTGTGAAGTTTTCAAGTTTTGGGTAAAGATTTGATGGACTATGGAATAAGGAGTGGCAAGAGACTAAGCTTGGGGATGCCCATGGCACCCCAAGATAGTTCAACGACAACCAAAAGCCTAAGCTTGGGGATGCCCCGGAAGGCATCCCCTCTTTCGTCTTCGTCTATCGGTAACTTTACTTGGAGCTATATTTTTATTTACCACATGATATGTGTTTTGCTTGGAGCGTCTTGTATGATATGAGTCTTTGCTTTTTAATTTTCCACAATCATCCCTGCTGTACACACCTTTTGGGAGAGACACACATGATTCGGAATTTATTAGAATACTCTATGTGCTTCACTTATATCTTTTGAGCTAGACAGTTTTGCTCTAGTGCTTCACTTATATCCTTTTGGAGCACGTTGATGGTTTTATTTTGTAGAAATTATTGATCTATCATGCTTCACTTATATTATTTTGAGATTCTTTTAGAACATCATGGTATTTTCTATGGTTATAAAATTGGTCCTAGAATGGTGGGCATCCAAGTTGGGTATAATAAAAACTATCATAGGAAGCGAATTGAATACTATGATCAACTTGATGCTTGATAATTGTTTTGAGATACAAAGGTGGCAATGTTAGATGCATGCAGTGGAGTAATTGTGAATTTGAGGAATACTTGTGTTGAAGTTTGTGATTCCCGTAGCATGCACGTATGGTGAACCGTTATGTGATGAAGTTGGAGCATGATTTATTTTTTGATTGTCTTCCTTATGAGTGGTGGTCGGGGATGAGTGATGGTCTTTTCCTACCAATCTATCCCCCTAGAAGCATGTGTGTAGTACTTTGTTTCAATAACTTGTAGATTTTTGCAATAAGTATATGAGTTCTTTATGACTAATGTTGAGTCCATGGATTATACGCACTCTCACCCTTCCACTATTGCTAGCCTCTTTTGTGCAGCGCAACTTTCGCCGGTACCATACATCCACCACTTACCTTCCTCAAAACAGCCACCATACCTACCTATTATGGCATTTCCATAGCCATTCTGAGATATATTGCCATGCAACTTTCTACCGTTCTGTTTATTATGACACACTCCATCATTGTCATATTGCTTTTGCATGATCATGTAGTTGACATTGTATTTGTGGCAAAGCCACCTTGATAAATCTTCCATACATGTCATTCTTGATTCGTTGCATATCTCGGTACACCGCCGGAGGCATCTACAAAGAGTCATATTTTGTTCTAAGTATTGAGTTGTAATTCTTGAGTTGTAAGTAAATAAAAGTGTGATGATATTCATTATTAGAGCATTGTCCCAAGTGAGGGAAGGATGATGGAGACTATGATTCCCCCACAAGTCGGTATTAGACTCCAGACTTTATAAAAAATAAAAGAGGCCAAAGAAGCCCAAATAAAAAAAGAGAGGCCAAAGAAGCCCACCAAAAAAAAGAATGAGAGAAGGGACAATGCTACTATCCTTTTCCACACTTGTGCTTCAAGTAGCACCATGATCTTCATGATAGAGAGTCTCCTATGTTGTCACTTTCATATTGTAAGTGCATCTGCTGTCACCTCTAGTTGGTTTTGGAGTATTGACGACAAACCTGATTGAGGGACTAATGTGTTTGTGAGAATTGCAGGATAACACGGGTAGTAGTCCCTCATTGATTCGGTTTCCCTACCGGGTGTGACCCCTAAAAATGTGTGAAGACATTGAAGCCAATGGTGGTCTGTGAAGCTAATCACGTTGAAGACTATGACATGTGAAGACAATGTCTGAAGACTATGGAGCGCGAAGACTCAGTTGTTTCGTTGTTTCTCTTCTTCTTTGTTGAGTCATGGGAACCACCGCACTGTTAAGTGGGGTCCAAGTGAACAAAGTCAGAGTGACTGAAGTGATGCTCAACCAAATCCTATGTCTTCGAGCAAAGACAATGATAGCAAATCTTATCCAGAGTCGGATAAGTCAACTTTACTTGTAGCCCAAGTCAAGCTGCCGCGTGTGTTTGAAATCTGACCATTGCGACACGTGTCAGTTCCTTAGTGACCTAGGGTCATTTCAGACAAATCAGGTCGGGTTGCCAGTGGCTATAGATAGCCCACCCCCTACACCATAAATTGGTGGCTACTCAGAGTAGATACGGCGTTTGTTGTTTGAGAGCAACCCACCTCCGAAGCCTTTGAGAGAGAGAATCCTTGCGAGGACAAAGCCCAAACCACCTAGAGCCCAAAGAGTGTTTGGCATCACTTAAGTCTTTCTGTCCGCGTGATCTGAAGACTTATTTCACTTGAGGACTGTGAATCCTCCAGCCGGTTAGGCGTCACGTTCTGAGCATCCAAGATTCATTGTGGATTGCCGGTGAACGAAGTCTGTGAAGGTTTGGGAGTCTACCTTGAAGACTTACCAGAGTGATTGGGCGGGGACTAAGAGTCCTTAGCTCAAGGGGAATAAGGTGAAGACACGGTCTTCTGAGTTAAATCTCAGCCTCCCTAACCATACGTACAGTTGTCACAGCAACTAGAACTGGTTGAACAAACCCCTGTCCTTCTGAAGTCACTGGTTCTATCTCTCACTTCTCTTTACTTACCATTTCTCTTCGTGAAGTCATTGCCTGCTTGCAATTATCTGTTTGTCTTCACTGCGTGACTACTTATCCTGATTGGATTCGCACTATCTTCCTTTCTGATCCTTACTACCTAGCTGCTAATAGTCTTCGTGCCTTCACTTCATTGAATACTTGACTATGGCTTGTCTAGTGTAGTCTACCTTCCGCTGCATTCGAATAGTGTTGTTTCTACTGTTGGTCTTCGAAACTCTCATGTTTTGAAGACTTTCATAAAAATCGCCTACTCACCCCCCCCCCTCTAGTCGATAACTAGCACTTTCAATTGGTATCAGAGCAAGGTGCTCCCTTGTTCTGTGTGATTCAGTTTAACCACCTGGAGTTTTAGCTATGTAGACTGCAGGGATAATCAAAGACTCCGCTGTGTGCCCCTTCTTTGATGGCACTGAGTATCCCTACTGGAAGAACATGATGCACATGCATCTTGAAGCCATTGATGTCGATTTGTGGTATGTCTTCAAGAATGGCGTTCCCAATACTGGTGAACGTGTCACCCCCGCTGATGTGAAAAAGTTCATTCAACTAGACTCTACAGCCAAGAACATCATCTGTGGTCATCTGACCAAAGGGCAGTACGGCCGTGTGAGCGCTCTGGAAACGTCGAAGCTAGTCTGGGACTGGCTCTCCAAGGTCAAAGAAGGCGTCTCAAGTCAGTGTGATCAATGAATCAGTACTCTCCGCAACCTCTTCAACCGCTTCAAAAGACACGACAACGAGAACGTCCAGCTCATGTTTGATAGCCTCACTGATAGCACTCGGTGCAACTGACATTACGAAGCATGAAATAGTGAAGACACTGCTGAGATCTCTTGACAGTTCATTTGACACCTTAGCCCTGATGATACAAGAACACCCTGACTTCAAGACACTCAATCCGTCTGACATACCTGAGAGGCTCAACACACATGAGTACCAACTATCTGAGAAACGAGATATCTATGGTCCCAACTATGGCCGAACTCGTGCTTTGAAGGCAAAGGCTGTTGCTTCCTCATCTGGATAAGAATCTGACTGCAGTTCTGGTGATCCTGAAGACATTGGAAAAGATCTTGCTATGCTTGTGAAGAAGTTCCAGAGATTCACTAAGAAGAAAAGCTTTAGAAAGTCTTCACGATCCAGCTCAAGGGATGATGAAGCTTCCACCCATGACAACAAGAAAAGAACCTATCACAAGTGCAAGAAACCTGGCCACTACATCTCTGAACGTCCACAGTGGGACAATGAGAAGAAGAAAAAGAAGAGCAAGGAATATGATTCTGATGACTAGAAGAAGACATCCTCAAAGTCTTCTTCCAAATCTTCCTCTAAGTCTTCATCACACAAGAGCTCATCAGGCAAGGCATGTGCTTTTGTTAGCAAGGAAATAGATTCAGAGGAGGAGTCTGCTTCTGAGGAGGCAGTGGTGGAGTCTGAGGAGGAGTCTGACTCTGTTGTCGCAAGTCTGGCTCTAGCTACAGCCTACGTCGCCAAGTCCATCTTCAACACTGAAGACAATGGCTACGTCACCAATGCTAATGACGAGAAGGACTCGGCTCCCACCTGCTGCTTCATGGCACGTGGTGCCAAGGTAAACTCCCGGGATGCTTACTTTCAAACATCAAGTGAAGATGACTATGATGGTGAATCCAAACCCAGCTACCAAAAACTTGCTAAAATTGCAACTGAACAATAGAATGCCATGGAACATATTCAAAAATTGTTAGACAAAAGCGATGACCTGTTGGACACCGAAATGACCAAGACTCAGTCCTTAAATGAAGACATAAAAAATCTTCATGTTAAGTACTAGGATCTTAAAGGTCGACATGAAACGCTCTCAACTTATCATGAAAAACTCTCCTATGATTATCTCAGAAGGAAGCAGGAGCTTGAGAAATTGAGATCGGAGCATGAAGATCTTCAGAAAGAAAATGAGTCACTCCACACTCAACAGATCAGTTCCGCTCAGGAAGGATTTGAACCACCTTGTCTAAAATGCATTGAGCGTGATAACGTTGCCTCTATTGCTGAATGTTCTACTGCTACTACTGTTGAGATATCTTCAACTGCTGATGTGGTAACTAACCCCTCTGTTGAGGATACCACCACTATTGCTGATGAGAATGCCAGGTTGAAGACACTGCTTGAGACAGGGATGTACAAAAGCCTCAAAGGACATCAGACATTATGTGATATCCTCAAAAAGAAGATTCTGAACCGAAACCCTAGAAAAGAAGGTGTAGGGTTCGAGAGAAAAATGAATGTTGATGGGTCATACTGGAAGCCTGAGCAGTACCCCAAAACCACCTGGGTTGCTGCAAAGGAACCTCCAGTAGATCCATATACCTTATCTGGCTTCACTTGTGCTAACCCAGTTATCATTGATGAATCCTTTGATGCAAACTATAAATTGTTTAAGAATCAGAATGGCGAAGTGTTTGCCAGGTATATTGGTACTAACTGCAGGAATGGGTCACCTATGAAGAAGATACGGGTACCCAAGAGTTGTCTTGAGAATCTTCCCATGAATGTCATCATGACACCACCTGTGAAGAAGACAAACCCCATACCAAAGGCTTCATATGTTCCAAAAGCTTCATGCAGACCGAGGACACATCTGAGTCACCCTAACGTCAATGTTTTGCAGGAAAATCATACTCAGAACCATGAATATGAGCGTGTTTCATTAAACCGTTATGTTCATAGAACCAAGAACTTTTCTGCTTATTCATATGAGTATTATTCACCCCCTGCATGGCTATTTACTAGGTCTCCGAAGCCAAAATTCTCAGATGTTGCAGTTAGACTCATTGCTTCTAAGCCACCCCTGAAGACGTGGGTGGTTAAGAAAACTTAACTCTCTTTTGCAGGGAAAGCTCTCCAGCCGGAAATCAAAAGCACCCAAAGCTATTGCTGGAGACCTTAAAAACCTTGTAGGGCACAAGATAAAATTCCCAAATGGTCTTACTATGTATTTCACTCCAGATTTCCTTGACACTCATCCTATCTATCCTAACCAAGACCTGAATTTCCATGTTCCACTTGTTCGTCAAATGTTTCTGCTTCACAACTCGCTTGGTGAAGCCTATCCCCCAAATTGCACCGTAGGCTACGACACCACGTGCTTCAGAATGGATTATGGATAGTGGATGCTGTCGGGGAAACTGATCCACGAACACCTATGGGGCCGGCAGACCGGGCCCCTTTCGGTTCGGCGGGGGGCGGAGATCGCACGAAGAGCAGATCAAGGTGAGGCACACGAGCAGTTTACCCAGCTTCGGAGCTCTTCGAAGAGATAACACTCCTACTGCTGCTTGTCTGGTTGTATTATCTGGCGTTCTTGCTCTCGAGAGAGAGAGAGCGTGATGTTTTCTGGGCTACGAATGAATCGAAGCGAACTGTCCGAACCCCCTCTACGTTGCGCATGGGCCTCCTTTTATACGCTGAAGGGGTCACCGACAGGTGGCAACGCAGAGGAGGGTAAAAACGTAAAAAGCAAGGTAGTTGATACAGTTACTTGTACAGTGCACCCTACCTAACCCTGACGGCAGGGGACAAGGGCATTAAAGGCCCGTCTAAGTCGCCCAAATAGTGCAGAAAAGGACAGCTAGGGGCGCCACCGTTCGCCACGATGGCGATCTTGTCAGCTTCGCTTGCCACTGCGCATCGCTGGCTGCACAGCCTCCCGCCACGTGCGCCTGGAGAGGCCCCCAGAGCGACACGTTGGTGGATGCGTTGGAGCATGGGCACAGAGTGGCCGCCTGCCGCGGCAAGCGCCTTGCCGCTGTCGTTATCTTGTCGGGTCCGGAAGCTTGTCGCTCTCCGGGCCTCGGGGTACCTTGTTTAGTCTTCCTGGCAAGCTCCTCTTGTCGGGGCCTTGTTGCCTTGCCGGAGCGCGTGGCGCGTCGCGGCAAGTTCCTTGGAGCGCCTTGGTTGGTCTTCCCAGCAAGCTCCTCTTGCCGGGGCCTTGTCTCCTGAGCTTAAATACTTTGTTCTTGAATTGCTCCAAGGGAACCATGGAGGATCCTGGCGTTTGCCCGGCAAGCCTTGCCGCGGGGTGCTGCAACTGCCCGTGCACAAGTTCGGGGTACTAGGGTACCCCTATTCTAGTACACCGACAGGAGCCCCCGGGCCTGGGCCAGACACGGTGCCGAGCGCTGTTGGGCCAGGCCCAAGACAGGGCACGGGCACATGCAGGCTGGGCCATGCCGAATCTCGCTCCGTATCTACCGCGCTCTCCCATAACAGCACGCGTTGAATGCGGCATCGTGGGAGAGATCGTGGGTGGTTGTTTATTTGGAAGGCCGAAACGTCCGCCCCGTCCCTCTTTATAAGCAGAGGAAACAGGGGCAGTTCGTTCCCCCTCGCTGGTTGCTGCTACTTGATCTTCAAGAAACTCTGCCGCTCCCCCCTTCTTCTCGAAGCCTAGAGAGCAGCGCTCCGCCCCCCATTGCCACCAGCATCACCATGCCGTCGACCTCCCTCATCACCTCCGCCATGGCCCTGAAAGCTGATAAGGAAAAAGGCGTGAAATCGGCCGAGGCGCAGCGGCTCGCGGCGCTGCGGAAGGAGCGGGCGATCTTCACCCCCCAGCTCGGCGTGCAGGAGCTGAGGGAGTACTTCTACCTCTTTTAGGCGACGGAGACGCGTGCGCATCCGCGCACGAGGGTACTCCCGGCCGCCGCTTCGGAGTTGGCTCCAAACGGGTACCCGTTCTTCGCGCTATTCTTCTATTGCGGGCTCTGCCCGCCCTTCTCGGAGTTCTTCTGTGACATTATGAACACATATGGCTTCCGCCTCCTTGACTTCACCCCCAACGCTGTCCTGACCATGGCAGTTTTCGCACACTTATGCGAAAACTTTGTCGGAGTCCACCCTAGTGTTGCCCTTTTCCGCCACTTCTTCATACCTCGGGTAGAGAGAGGAGAGCCGCTTGCCAGAGGGATTGCCTGGATCTCGAGAGTCGGCAAGAAAGAGGCGTACTTGGAGGGTGAGCTCCGTAGCAAGTGGGAGGAGTGGAGAGTGGAGTGGTGCTGGATCGTTGAGGAGAATCCGCAGCCCTTCACCGCCGTGCGCCAAACTCCAATAGTGCGCGGCAATGACTGGAGCAACGTGGCCCCAGAAGACGAGAGGCTGAAGATCGCTATCACTAGGATTCTTCGCCTTAGGCTTGTCGGGCTCACCGTAGGTGCTGTCGGGGCAGATTTCCTCCGCTGCCACATTGCCCCCCTGCAGGAGAGGGGGAGGCTCGCCTGGGAATTCAAGAATTCAGCGGACATCATGAGGCTGCGGCCGGGCCTCAACTACAACTTCACCGTCTTGGAGCTGGACGCAATGCTCTTGGAGTTATTCAAACGCGACCCCCAGCACCCATTCACACTGCCGAGGGGCGTAGTTCCTTTGTGCAATAACTCTTCGCTTGACCGGATCCGCGCCATGATGCCGTTGTGCGATTCACACGGAATCGTCCCAACTTGGCAAGAGCCTGCGGATGACGTTGTGCGAGCGTTCTTCGACACCTTGGAGGAAGTGCCGGTCCACGCTGACGAGCAGAGGAGCCTCACCCGTGACACCACCGACGAGGAGATGCAGCGCATCGCCACTAGGGCGGAAGAGGCTGCGGCCGCAGCTGCTGCGGGCGCGTTTGGGTTCACTGTGGAGGAGGCGGAGGCTGCGGAGGCGGCAAACCTTGCCGAGCGCGCGGAATTCATGGGCGAGGAGGAGCCTGCCGGTTCCGAAGCCGAGCCGAGCGAGGCCGGCGAGGAGGAGGCCGAGCCTTCAGAAAACTTGCCGCAGGCGGAGCCCCCGGCCCCGCCAAGAAGGCGCCTTCGCAGGGCCGGGGACGCGGCGGGGCGACAACCGGCTTCACAGCCACCGAGCCGCGCGACGCGCTCTACCGCGGCAAGCAATGTTGCCGTGGGAGCGCCCCACGCAACAGCGCCAACTAGAGCGGGATCTTCCAGGGCCACTGCCACCGCCCCCGCCAAGCGGGCAAGGGATCCTACTCCTCCGCCTCGCCGGACCGGAGGGCCGGACTTCAATCTTTCCGAGCTCAGCTCCGACGAGGACGAAGAAGAGTAAGTTTTTTGGTGCTCTTGTAGTTCTTCAAACTTGCTGTTTACATCTTGTATCTGACTTGCTCCAATCTGGACTCCTTTCTTTTCAGGACGCTGGCCCAGAGAGCGGCGAAGTGGGCCAAGGCCGCGGTGATCGTCATCGAGGATGACCCCATCGTCTCAGCAGGAGGTGGGTCCGAGACCACCTTGACGGACCCGGCGTAAGTTCATAGTTTAGCCTTATGCTGCTGGACGCGCTTGACTGCTTTTTCCTTTGTTGATATCTTGCTTGTTGACTTGTGCAGGAGCAGAGCAGTCTCATCAGGAGTGCCCGGAAGCTGGTCCCGAAGTGCCACCTGCTTCGACTGCGCCGCCAAGGGAGGAGTCCCCGGCAAGGGAGCACTCTCCGGCAAGGGGGAACTCTCCGGCAAGGGACGGCACTGCTGATCCTGCGGCGACCGAGGCCGCAACTGCAGATCTTGGCGCAGGTAATCCACTTGCCCAGAAACTTTCCCTTGGGTTCTGCTTCTTCCGTTTTTCCTCTCTTGGATCTTTGATTGATTTTCCTCCCTTCTTCGTTCTTCAGACCCATCTGCGGCTGAGCCAATGGAGACAGAGGGCGCCGGCGAGGAAGGGGCCGGTGCTGACGAGGCCGCCGGCGAGGAGGCCGCCAGGGCTGCCGCCGGAGAAGCCGGCGAGGGGTCGGGCGATCGCACTGACGACCCTGAGGCCGCAGGAGCGCCAGGCGCTGCACCGACCACCAATCCCTCTGCTGCTTCTGCGGAGCCGGGCCGAGGAGCCCCAGCCCGACGCTTACTTGAAGGCCGGTGATGGTATCTTCATCAAGCTACCCTGGGCATCGAGCTCCAGAGTGCCGGTCAAGGGGGAAACTTTCAACGGGGAGGTGCTCGCCTCTGCTGGACTGTCGTTGGTTGACACGCCCAGCAGCAGCAGCGGTGAGCCTGAGGAGGAGCAGCTGCTGCGGAAGCTGCTGTCACTCTACCACGCCCGGCAAGCTAAACTAGCTTCCCGGGAAGCGCTTGTCGCGAAGGCGGGAGTTGACATGGGGAAGCGTGCGGAGGAGCTCCGAGGCCAAAATCAAGAAGCTCTCCGGTCCCTGGCGCAGGAGCGGGAGCGACTCGACGTGGAGCGCACGGCCTTCCTTCTCGAGAAGGCCGAGGCTGAGGAGGAGCAAAGGCTGGCCGCCGAGAAGCAGTCCGCGTGGGAAGGTGAACTAGTGCAGCGGAAGGCCAACCTCGACAGCTACGAGGAAGAGCTCGCCGAGCGCGAGCAAGCACTTGGCGGGGCGCTCAAGGAGGCAAAGGACGCTGCGGCAATTGCAGAGGCCGCCAAGAAAGAGCTGGAGGAGAAGGTGGCGCAGCTGGAGGCCAACATTGGGAAGAGCGGCGAGGAGCTTGCCGCGCTCAAGCGTGAGCGTGAGAAGGATGCTGCCGCCCACGGTGAGCTGCAAGGTCTTCTCGCTGAGAGGGGCAAGGAGCTCAGCGCCGCCAAGGATTCCAAAGCAGACCTGGAGCTGAAGCTGGCCACGCTGACGCAGAAGCTGGAGGCCGCCAAGGAGCGGGAGAAGACCTTGTCGGAGAAGGTCAAGGCTGACGCGGCGCTGCTGGAGAGCATTGCAGTTACCTAGAACTCGTTCAGAGACACTGTGGAGCACTGGACCGAGGGTCTGGTGAACATTGCCGCAGTCATCAACGAGGAGCTAGCGCAGCTGGGGATGGAGGATTTTGGGTATCCTTCCGACGAGAGTCTTCAACCAAGCGCCAAGCTCAGCCTGTTCTTCAAGGGCGTGGCGACGGCACTCCAGCGGCTCCGGGAGAGGATCCCGAAGCAGCTGGCCGATGAGTCGCGCAAAATCTGCGTTGGGGTTCTCCAGAAGGTGCTGATGAAGGTAGCCTTCCGCAATCCAGGCCTCAGCTTCACCAACGTCCTCAGGTCCTTGCCGCCTGACGCCGATCTGGATGCACTCAAGGCCCTTGTCGCACCCATTGTGGACAAGGTGAGCGAGATCAAGAGGGTCGATGGCGGACGCGTAGACTAGGCCGCCCATTTCTTCTTTTCCCTTGTCGCTGCTAATCATGTTATGAAAACAGTCTGTTAGAGCTGCAACAAGTTATCTTGTAATATAACTTTATTTCTGTTATCAATTGCTATGTTATTTCCTCTACTAGATTCCTTCCTTTGTATGTTTTTACCCTACGCTTCTAGGGAACTTGTCGGCGCAGGCGCCCGAGCCGCGAGTGCTGAGTGCGGAACTTCAGCAGCCTGCTGGCGGCGCTGCTTCCGACAAGATGCAGCACGCTTAAGCTATTGAGCGGACTCGAAACAAAGTAAGGGCGCAACTAGCCACGAGTTGGTTCCTCCGCGCACAGGTTTTCCATACAAAGCAGGGTCGTTCGAGGAAGATAACTCAAAAATTTAAAAAGTGATTGCTCAAACTTTGGCAACTTAGCTTTTCTGTCATTTTCTTGCCGGTAAGGCAAGCCTTTGCTTGAACGACGCCTGGCCCATACCACAATCTTCTCCTTCCCCCCGGCAAACTTGTGCGCGAGAGAACCTTCTTTTCCTTTTTTTAAAAAAAAGGAGAAAAAAGAGAAAATAATAATATGGAGCTCTTCGGCTCGTTACTGCTTACCGGATGTAGGTGCTGCACAAAGTGTCAGATAATTGCATGCAAGAAAGGAACTAATGCATGAAATGGACAAGTTGTGCGGAGCACATGGGTTTTTACTTATGCACGGGATCTGCGCCCGACTTTGTACATAGGATTACATACAACAGCGGCAAGACTTGTACAAAAAGGTGGTTGCCGGAACGGGGTTCCGGCAACCGCGCCCTACGGGAAGAACTTACGAAGATGTTCTATGTTCCAGGAGTTTCTCACCGGAATGACATCTTCGGTCTCAAGGCGGACAGCGCCAGGCCTTGTGACTCGTCTCACCCGATAAGGGCCTTCCCACTTCGACGTCAACTTGTTGGAATTCTTGGCGGACTGAACGCGCCGAAGAACAAGGCCGCCTTCTCGAAGCTTCTGGCTTCAACTTTGCGGCTATGATAGCGGCGCAAAGCTTGCTGGTATCGAGCGGCTCATACAGCAGCCTGAAGACGATCTTCCTCAAGGAGCAGCGCGTCGTCTTGTCGCAGTTGTTCTTGCTCAAGCTCATCATAAGCAAGCACTCGAGGTGATCCGTATACGAGTTCCGTGGGGAGAACTGCCTCTGCTCCATAGACTAGAGCGAAAGGTGTCTGGCCAGTGGCTCGATTTGGCGTCGTTCTGATCGACCAAAGAACCACCGGCAGCTCCTCGATCCAGTTCCTTCCGCACCTGTGCAGCCTGTCGAAAGTTCATGTCTTGAGCCCGCGCAGCACTTCAGCATTTGCCCTCTCTGCTTGACCGTTGCTTCTCGGATGAGCAACAGAAGCGAAGCAGACCTTGGCGCCAAGGTCTTGGACGTACTGCATGAAGGTGCGGCTCGTGAATTGCGTGATGTTGTCGGTGGTGATCCTGTTAGGGATCCCGAAACGGCAAACAATTGACCTGAAGAACTTGACTGCTGACTGTGCTGTCACCTTCCTCACTGGCTGCACTTCCGGCCACTTTGTGAACTTGTCGATTGCGACGTGCAAGTACTCAAAGCCCCCGACAGCTCGGGGGAAGGGGCCAAGGATATCGAGCCTCCAGACCGAAAATGGCCAGGATAAAGGGATCGTCTGGAGAGCTTGAGCCGGCTGGTGTATCTGTTTGGAATGGAACTGGCACGCTTCACACTTGGTTACTTGTGCAGTTGCATCCTGGAGGGCTGTCGGCCAAAAGAAACCTTGCTGGAAAGCTTTGCCGGCAAGTGCTCTTGCGCCAATGTGGTGGCCACATATGCCTCCATGTATCTCTGCCAACAGCTTTTGTCCATCTTCCCAGTGAATACACTTCAATTTCACACCGTTGAGTCTTCTTCTGTATAGTATGCTATCAACAAACTGGTACATACTTGACTGCCGGGCTACTCTTTCCGCTTCTTCTTGCTCTTCGGGAAGTTCTCCTGTCTGAAGGAAATGGACAATCTGATGTGCCCATGCTGGAGCTTGTGGCTCGACAACAAGGACTAAAGGCACATCTGCTGCTGCGGGAACATCCGCTTCTACGGCAAGGACTTGCGGCCCTGCCGGAGCTTGATGTTCCCCGGCAAGCTTGCCGAGGCAAAACTTGTCGGGAGCGTCTGCTTCAACGGAACAAACCATAAGGCTTGCCGGAGCAGACTGCCCCTCAGCCTCCTTGGTGTTGATCTTGGGGACTTTCTTGGCGGCGGCTTCGGGGAGCTCTGCCGGAAAGTAATCACCAGAAACCAACTTCCTCTTCTTGCTCTGTCCAGTTGGGGGCATTACGGATGGTTGAGTCAACTTGAGCACAAAGATCCCTGGTTCCACAGGTAACTTTAGTGCGGCGCACTTTGACAGGCCATTAGCAATGTCATTCTGAGCTCTTGGGATATGCTCCATTTGTAGGCCGTCAAAGTGCTCTTCTAGCTTCCTCACTTCATCAACATACGCTTCCATCAACGGACTCTGGTAGTTCTTGTTCACTTGTCGAACGACAAGTTGTGAGTCACCCTTGACAATGAGCTTCTTGATCCCAAGGTCTGCTACGATTCTGAGTCCGGCAAGCAATCCTTCATACTCTGCAGTATTGTTGGTTGCTTGCTCCTTGGGAAAGTGCATCTGGACTACGTACTTGAGGTGCTCTCCGGTGGGTGCAACAAGCAGCACGCCTGCACCGGCGCCTTGCAGCGAGAAGGCACCATAAAAGTACATCAGCCACTCTTTGCTTGCCTCTTTGACGGGGATGCTTGTTTCTGGAATTTCTTCATCTGGGGTTGGCGTCCACTCTGCTATGAACTCTGCCAATGCTCTGCTTTGGATAGTTGAAGTGCTCTCAAATTTGAGGCCAAAGCTTGACAGTTCCAGCGCCCACTCGACAATCCTTCCTGTTGCTTCTGGATTTTGCAGTATCCTCTTCAGCGGAAAGCGAGTGATGACTGTGATCTCATGTGCTTGGAAGTACTGGCGCAGCTTTCTTGAGGCCATGAGGAGGCCGAAAAGAAACTTCTGCAGACTAGAGTACCTTGATCTAGCCCCCTGCAGAAGAGAGCTGACAAAGTAAACTGGGCGCTGCACCATTCTCCTTGGCATCTTATCATGCTCCTGCGCAAACACATGTTTGTCGGCACCAGAGCTTGTCGGCGAAGCCCCCTGCTTGTCGCTGGATGTATCTGCCGTGGTTGCTGACTCATCATCCGCCTCCCTCTCCGCCACTAACGCAGCACTAACCACTTGATTGGTTGCCGCTATATACAGCAGCAACTTCTCTTGCGGCTTAGGTGCGACAAGCGTTGGAGTGGAGGACAGGTATCTCTTCAAGTCCTGCAGCGCAGCCTCCGCTTCCGGAGTCCATTTCATTGGACCTGCCTTTTTCAAAATTTTGAAAAATGGCAGGGCGCGCTCAGCAGATCTAGAGATAAACCTGCTGAGAACAGCCACGCAACCGGCAAGCCTTCGTACATCCTTGACGCGCTTTGGTGCTTCGATCTGCTCAATGGCCTTGATCTTGTCGGGATTGGCTTCAATTCCCCGCTGAGACACGAAGAACCCGAGAAGCTTGCCGGAAGGGACTGCAAACACGCACTTCTTGGGGTTAAGCTTGAGGTTGATCTTGCGCAGATTTGCAAATGTCTCGTTTAAATCTTGAATCAGGGTCGCCTTGTTCTTGCTTCCACATTTCTGTGCATTTGTGGCTCAAAAGCATGGTGGACTACCCTTGCGAATGTTAAACCGGCATTCTTCAAACCGAAAGGCATCCGTACGAAGCAGTACGTGCCACACGGGGTGATAAATGCGGTTTTCTCTTCATCCTCTTTTCCCATGAAGATTTGATGGTATCCTGAGTATGCATCAAGAAATGAAAGAAAATGACATCCAGCTGTGGAGTCAACAGTCTGGTCAATACGCGGCAAGGGAAATGGGTCTTTGGGACAAGCTTTGTTAAAATCAGTGAAGTCAATACAAAGTCTCCATTTCCCGTTAGACTTGTGCACAACAACAGGATTGGCCAACCACGTGGGATGGAGCACTCCTCTGACAAGGCCTGCTGCTTCCAACTTCTTGATTTCTTCTGCGATGAATTCTTGGCGCTCTACTGCCTGCTTCCTGACTCTCTGTTTGACGGGCCGCGCATGAGGACAGACGGCAAGGTGCTGCTCAATCACTTTCCTGGGAACACCGGGGATATCAGACGGTTGCCACGCAAACACGTCGACATTCGCCCGCTGGAAAGCAACGAGCGCGCTTTCCTATTTGGGGTCAAGAGTAGCGCTGATGGTGAAGGTACCACCAGTGCCATCCTCCTTGGCGGACACCTTCTTGGTCTCAGGTGGAGCTGCCATTGCCTTCTTACACTTGCCGGTGGAGCTCGATGGTGCGTCCTCGACGGTAGCGCAGCACTCCGAAGAGGTGCGCTTGCCGGAGTGGGCATCAGAGCTCTTGCCGGACTTGGTCTTCTTCTTCACCCCGGGAGCTTCAGCGGCAAGTGTCCTGCGTTCTGCTGCGGCTGCTGCTTCCCGGTAGATCTTGTCGGCACAGATAAGAGCATCCTTCTTGTCGCCAGGGACAGAGATGACACTTATCGGGCCTGGCATTTTCAGTACATTGTACGCATAGTGAGAGGCTGCCATGAACTTGGCGAGTGCCGGTCGGCCAAGGATTCCATTGTAAGGTAATGGAAAGTCGGCAATGTCAAACGTGACCCTCTCAGTCCTGAAGTTCAGCTCGCTGCCAAATGTTACCGGCAACATGATCTTTCCCTTTGGCTTGCTCCTTCCCGGGTTGATTCCTTGAAATGTACCGGTCTCTTCGAGCTCGCTGTCAGGGATCTGGAGTTTGTGAAGCACCGCGGAGGAGATCAGGTTCAAGCCGGCCCCGCCGTCAACTAGCATCTTAGTGACCTTGAGGTTGAGGATTGTTGGTGAAACCAGCATCGGCAAGCACCCGACCGCAGTTATGCGATCAGGGTGGTCCTCAATGTCGAAGATGATAGGCGTGCCGGACCATTTTAGAGGCTTGCATGACTCGACGGGTGGTTCTGCTGCATTAACTTCCCGCACCCACTGCTTGAGCTGGCGGTGCGAGGTATGCAGAGAAGCACCACCGTCAATGCACAGGACCTCTGTGGCTTTCTGGAACTCCTGCTCATCAGTCCCCTCATCATCTATGTCTTCATTGTCGTCGTCATCTTCATCCTTGTCGCGGCCACGAGGAGGTCTGTCTCCTTGCCGCTGCTTGGCCTTGCCGCGGCGTCCTCCTCGGCCGGGACGTTTCTTGCCAGATCCACCAGCTCCTTCTTGGGCCTTCTCCTTGTCGCGCCGCTCGTATTCAGCTTTCTGTTTCTCAACAAGCTGTTCGACTTTCTTACAGCTCTGGAGATCATGGCCCTTGGTGCGGTGGATCTTGCAATACTGCTTGTTGGTGCTGTCCTGCTTATCGGCGACTGCCACCTCTGCGGCAACCTCCTTGCCGGAGTCACCAGCTTCGGCTTCCTTGGCGCCGCCACCGTTGCCGGACTGCTCAACAACTAGCACTTCTTTCCCTTTCCTCCTTCTGTTGTTCCGCCGCCGGTTTTTCCTTGGTGGGGTAGCATCCTCACTGTCAGATCCTCCCGCTCCTACATTCTCTCCAGGGAGTCTCCTCCCTTCCTCAGCACGTGCACACTTGTCGGCCAGTGCATATAACTCACTGACGTCCCTGATCTTGCACATCGCCATTTCCTCCCGCATCCTGCGGTTCCGCACGTTCTGATGGAACGCGCTGATCACCGCGGCAGGGTGGACGTCTGGGATGTTGTGCTGCACACTACTGAATCTCTGAATGTACTTGCGCAGGGGCTCTCCTTCCTTCTGGGCGAGCAGATGAAGATCACTCTCCTGGCCATGAGGCTTGTGTCCGCCTGTGAAGGCGCCGACAAACTGATGGCACAGATCAGCCCAAGAGGATATGGAGTTGTCCGGCAAGTGCATGAGCCAGGATCTGACGTTGGGCTTGAGCACCAGTGGGAAGTAGTTGGCAAGGATCTTGTCATCCCGTCCCCCGGCAGCCTGTACCGCAATGGTGTAGATGATGAGGAACTCCGACGGATGCGTCTTGCCGTCGTACTTCTCCGGTACGTCTGGCTTGAAGTTCTTTGTGCTGGGCCACTGGACTTGCCGCAGCTCACGAGTGAACGTAGGACAACCTACCGCGTACGGCAGATCGCCTGGTTCCCCTGGCGCATGCATGTCAACAGAGGGCCCAGCGCGCTTGTCGGATTGACGCCGCGCTTCTCTTCGGTGCTCGATGCGGGTTCGAGCGTCTTCTTGTTGCCGATCATGAAGAACTTGGCGCTGATCGCGACGAGCTCGTGGATCCGACGATGCAGTGGAGTCGCTGTCGAGGTGGATCCGGCGAGTCGGCGATCTTGGCCTTCGGGGCGGTGATTGCATGGTAGTTGCACCTCCGCCCGTTTCGTCGCCACCGGCTCGCGTCCGGCAACCCTGCCGCGGCGGCGACGCGCTCAGCCGCCGTGGAGTGTCGCCGTTGGCGTAGCCGATGAGACTCTGAATGGTGGCCCTCCATTCGTCGATCTTGTCCGACGTCGGAGGGTAATCTAGGAGAAGTTGAGCTCGTGCCAATGCTTCCGCTGGAGTGGTGGGTAGCAGTGGCGGACGGCGCGAGGAGCGGGACGTGCTCGAACTTCTAACTATGTTAGAAGGAGCAGTATCCCATCCAGGCGACCGTGCCTCGCTCGTGCCAGCATGCTGGCGTGCATGCTGGTCTTGAGCGCCCCGAGATCCACCAGCTTGGTCTTCGCCTATCATGCGAATGGCACTGCTAGTGCCATGACGCTGTTGATCTTGCGCCTCCTGAGAGTGGCGTCGAACATGTACAGTCGCCGAGGTTTGTGCAGCCTTGTTCTTGGACCTGGCGGCATCATGAGCTTCCTCGTCGACGTCCTTTCTTCCGCTGGCGTCCATTCCACCACCCGTTTGCTCCAACGGTGGCGGAAGTGACATGGACGGAGCGACTGCCGCCGAAGTCTTCTTCTTCGGTGGCATGTTGATGAAGGGAATAAAGATCTAGCTCGTGTGAACGCCGGATCAGGTTCACACAATCTCGACGCCCCCTACCTGGCGCGCCAAGGATGTCGGGGAAACTGATCCACGAACACCTATGGGGCCGGCGGACCGGGCCCCTTTCGGTTCGGTGGGGGGCGGAGATCGCGCGAAGAGCAGATCGAGGCGAGGCACACGAGCAGTTTACCCAGCTTCGGAGCTCTCCGGAGAGATAACACTCCTACTGCTGCTTTTCTGGTTGTATTATCTGGCGTTCTTGCTCTCGAGAGAGAGAGAGAGAGCGTGATGTTTTCTGGGCTACGAATGAATCGAAGCGAACTGTCCGAACCCCCTCTACGTTGCGCATGGGCCTCCTTTTATACGCTAAAGGGGTCACCGACAGGTGGCAACGCAGAGGAGGGTAAAAACGTAAAAAGCGAGGTAGTTGATACAGTTACTTGTACAGTGCACCCTACCTAACCCTGACGGCAGGGGACAAGGGCATTAAAGGCCCGTCTGAGTCGCCCAAACAGTGCAGAAAAGGACCGTTAGGGGCGCCACCGTTCGCCACGATGGCGATCTTGTCAGCTTCGCATGCCACTGCGCACCGCTGGCTGCACAGCCTCCCGCCACGCGCGCCTGGAGAGGCCCCCAGAGCGACACGTTGGTGGATGCGCTGGAGCACGGGCACAGAGTGGCCGCCTGCCGCGGCAAGCGCCTTGCCGCTCTTGTTATCTTGTCGGGTCCGGAAGCTTGTCGCTCTCCGGGCCTCGGGGTACCTTGTTTAGTCTTCCCGGCAAGCTCCTCTTGCCGGGGCCTTGTTGCCTTGCCGGAGCGCGTGGCACGTCACGGCAAGTTCCTTGGAGCGCCTTCGTTGGTCTTCCTGGCAAGCTCCTCTTACCGGGGCCTTGTCTCCTGAGCTTAAATACTTTGTTCTTGAATGGCTCCAAGGGAACCATGGAGGATCCTGGCGTTCGCCCGGCAACCCTTGCCGCGGGGTGCTGCAACTGCCCGTGCACAAGTTCGGGGTACTAGGGTACCCCTATTCTAGTACACCGACAGATGCACTAATCACATGACTGGCGATCGAAGTCTTCTGATGGATTCAACGCTACATCCATCAGACAAAAGCCACATCACATTTGCTGACATTGGTAAAAGCAAGGTATTGGGTCTAGGTAGAGTTGCAATATCAAGGGATCAACACATGGATAAAGCGATGCTTGTTGAATCCCTTGGTTTCAACTTAATGTCTGTCTCAATGCTTTGTGACTTAAATATGATTGTGCTATTTGGAAAATATCGCTGCCTTGTACTCATGGAATCTGACAAGTCTCTAGTCTTTGAAGGGTATCAAAAAGATGATCTGTATATGGTAGATTTCCCAGCAGGACCACAGATGGCTGTATGTCTTCTAGCAAAAGCTTCAGAATGTTGGCTTTGGCATCGAAGGCTAGGGCATGCTGGCATGAGGAACTTGCACACTCTCGTGAAGAAGAAGAAGCATGTTGTGGGCATCGAAGGCGTCAAGTTCAAGAAGGATCATTTGTGTGGTGCCTGCGAAGCCGGGAAGATGACAAGAGCCAAGCATCCCTAGAAGACAATCATGACTACATCTCAACCCTTTGAGCTACTGCACATGGACTTATTTGGCCCTACTCACTACTCTACTCTCAATGCTACTGGTTGCCTCTATGGCTTCATTATTGTTGATGATTACTCTCGATATACTTGTGTGCATATAATCCTCTACAAGACTGAAGTGCAGGATGTCTTCAGACGCTTTGCCAACCGTGCCATGACGAACTATGGCGTCAAGATGAAGCACATCAGAAGCGACAACGGCACTGAGTTCAAGAACACCGGCCCGAACGATTCTTGATGAGTACAAGACTCCACGGAAATTCTGGCCTGAAACCATTGACACTGCATGCCACATCATCAACCGTGTTTATCTTCACAAGCTTCTGAAGAAAACCTCTTATGAGCTCCTAACTGGTAAGAAGCCAAACGTAAGTTACCTCGGAGTATTTGGTGCAAAATGCTGGATCAAGGATCCACATCACACTTGAAAATTTGCACCTAAAGCACATGAAGGTTTTATGCTTGGTTACGGAAAGGATTCGCACTCCTACAGAGTCTTCAACCTCTTTCACTATAAAGTGGTTGAAACTGTGGATGTGCGGTTCGATGAGACTAACGGCTCACAAAGAGAGCACCTGCCAAATGTGCTAGATGAATTACCCTCCAGCGAGTCAATCAAGCAAATGGGGATTAGAGAGATCATACCATCTGAAATTCAGACTAAAGAAGAACTAGTCGTTTCTGCATCTACTCAACCTAAAGACAGTGCTCAGCCTGAAGATAATCCTCCAACTATCAACAATGATCAGAATGAGCAAAGTCTTCATCCTACTCATCCTCGCATTGCAAATGAAGTACAGATTGAGAAGATGATGATAGATATCCTCAATGCACCTGGTCCACTCACTCGTTCAAGAGCCACGCAAAAGGCAACACAACTGACAAATTTTTGTGGGCACTTCGCATTCGTCTCAATCTCAGAACCCAAGAAAGTCATCAAAGCCTTCCTGGAACCTGAATGGATTCAAGCTATGCAAGAAGAGATTCAACAGTTCAAGCTGAACAATGTGTGGGAACTGGTCAAGCGTTATGATCCCCGGAAGCACAATATCATTGGCACCAAATGGATATATCACAACAAGCAAGATGAGAATGGTCAAGTGGTCAGAAACAAAGCTCGTCTCGTTGCGCAAGGTTACACTCAAGTGGAAGGAATTGACTTTGATGAAACATTTGCTCATATGGCAAGGCTTGAAGCCATTCGCATACTGCTTGCCTATGCAAATCATCACAAGATCCTCTGTATCAAATGGATGTGAAGAGTTTTTTCTCAATGGAAAGATAGAAGAAGAAGTATATGTTGCACAACCTCCTGGTTTTGCAGATCCAAAATATCCTGATATGCTATACAAGCTCAACAAGGCACTGTATAGCCTCAAACAAGCCCCTCGTGCTTGGTATGACACGCTCAAAGACTTCCCGAAGAGCAAAGGCTTCAAACCTGGTTCACTAGAACCTACTCTCTTCACGAAGACATATGATGGTGAACTTTTTGTATGCCAAATCTATGTGGATGACATTATCTTTGGCAGCACCAACAAGAAATACAGTGATGAGTTTGGTCACATGATGCAAGAGCAATATCAGATGTCCATGATGGGTGAGCTGAAGTTCTTTCTGGGTCTCCAAATCCGTCAACAATGCAACGACATCTTCATCTCTCAAGAAAAATATCTCAAAGATTGACTGAAGAAGTTTGGAATGCAAGACTGCAAAGGATACATGACGCCAATGCCAACCAAAAGTCATCTGAGTCCCGACGCCAATGGTAAAGAGTTCGATCAAAAGGTATACCACTCCATGATTGGTTCTTTACTTTACTTATGTGCATTTAGGCCAGATATAATGCTTAGTGAGGGAGTCCCGGATTAGGGGGTGTCCGGATGACCGGACTATATACTTTGGCCGGACTCCTGGACTATGAAGATACAAGATTGAAGACTTCGTCCCGTGTCCAGATGGGACTTTCCTTGGCGTGGAAGGCAAGCTTGGCGATACGGATATGTAGATCTCCTCCCATTGTAACCGACTCTGTGTAACCCTAGCCCTCTCCGGTGTCTATATAAACTGGAGGGTTTTAGTCCGTAGGACGAACAACAATCATACCATAGGCTAGCTTCTAGGGTTTAGCCTCTCTGATCTCGTGGTAGATCTACTCTTGTACTACCCATATCATCAATATTAATCAAGCAGGAGTAGGGTTTCACCTCCATCGAGAGGGCCTGAACCTGGGTAAAAACATCGTGTCCCTTGTCTCCTGCTACCATCCGCCTAGACGCACAATTTGGGACCCCCTACCCGCGATCTGCCGGTTTTGACACCGACATTGGTGCTTTCATTGAGAGTTCCTATGTGTCGTCATCTTTAGGCCCGATGGCTCCCCCGATCATCAACAATGATGCGGTCCAAGGGGAGACTTTTCTCCCCGGACAGATCTTCGTATTCTACGGCTTCGCACTGCGGGCCAATTCGCTTGGCCATCTGGAGCAGATCGAAAGCTACGCCCCTGGCCATCAGGTCAGGTTTGGAAGTTTGAACTACACGGATGACATCCGTGGAGAGTTGATCTTCAACGGGTTCGAGCCACAGCCGAGCGCGCCGCACTGTCACGATGGGCATGATCTAGCTCTGCCGCCGAACAGTGCCCGGGAGGCCGCCCCAGTGTCCGCTCCGACCCTTAGCTCGGAGCCGACTGCGCCAATCGAGGACGGGTAGCTGGACACCGCCTCGGGGGCTGTAACCTCTACGGCGATCGAGCCGAACACCAGCCTTGTCCTTGTGAAGCTCATGACTCCAAGGTGTCGGACTCCTTTCTGGACTCCGAACCTTCCGCGCCCTTGCCGATCGAACCCGATTGTGTGCCGATCATGGAGTTCGCCGCTGTGGACATCTTTCAGCACTCGCCCTTCGGTGACATTCTGAATTCACTAAAGTCTGTCTCTTTATCAAGAGAGCCCTGGCCGAACTATGGTCAGCGAGGTTGGGATGCGGACGACGAAGAAATTCAAAGCCCACCCACCACCCACTTTGTAGCCACTGTCGATGATTTAACCGACATGCTCGACTTCGACTCCGAAGACATCGACGGTATGGACGACGATGCAAGAGACGAACAGGAATCAGCGCCTATAGGGCACTGGACAACCACCTCATCTCACGATGTATACATGGTGGACACACCTAAAAGAAACGACGACGAGGAACAAAGGGGCGCAACAACGGATCGTTCCCTCGAAAAGCAATCAAAGCGGCGGCGTAAGCGCCGCGCTAAACCCCACCTCGACAGAGACCCAGCCACAGAGCAGGGCGAACCGGCGGACGACGAACATACCATTGAGCAACCGTCCGAACAGGGCAACTTGGGTAAACAAACCGAACAACCCGTCCCCGGCGAAAATAATAGTCCGGACGACCTCACGCCGGACAAGTTGTTGGAGCAGAAGAACCTCCACAAAAGGCTCGTCGCCACTACGCGTAGCCTGAAAAAGCAGAAGCGGAAGCTCAAAACAGCGGAAGATGCACTCAGAATTAGATGGGGCAAAGTACTCAACACCGTAGACAAATACGGCGACAGTCGCCACACAAAGAGCTATCTGAAGCAAAAGTTACTACCGGAATTTGATGAGCAGGCCTTAGAGCCCCCGCAATCAAAAATAAGGAAGACACTCGATCGGATGAACAACCCCATGGCCAACACAGAGCGGCAACGGGCGCCGCACTCGAGCTGGCACGCGGTCCGCACAAGGATTCGCATCGAAAAGACGGCCCAGCCAAATCTATCTACGGGCCAAGAAAGCAAGCTCTAGTAAGCAATGAAATGCAACAAGTATCCGAACATCACGGCACACCCAAATATAGGGGTGCCGCACACCCCCTATGTTTCACTGATGAGGTGTTGGACCATGAATTTCCAGCGGGATTCAATCCCATAAACATAGAGGCATACGACGGAACAACAGACCCTGGAGTCTGGATAGAGGATTATATCCTCCACATACACAAGGCTAGCGGAGATGACCTCCACGCCATAAAATACTTACCCCTCAAGCTCAAAGGGCTAGCCCGGCATTGGCTTAAAAGCCTTCCCGAAAACACCATCGGAAGTTGGGAAGAGCTCGAGGATGCTTTTCGGGCAAATTTTCAAGGGACCTATGTCCGACCTCCGGATGCAGACGATCTAAGTCTTATAACTCAACAACCCGGAGAGTCAGCCCGGAAACTCTGGAACAGATTTCTTACTAAAAAGAACCAGATAGTCGACTGTCTGGACGCCGAAGCCTTAGTAGCTTTCAAACACAGCGTTCGAGACGAATGGCTCGCCAGACACCTCGGACAAGAAAAGCCAAGAAGAATGGCCGCATTAACAAGCCTCATGACCCGCTTTTGCGCAGGTGAGGATAGCTGGTTGGCAAGAAGCAGCACTAGCGACCCAAGTACATCCGAAGTTCGGGATGGAAACGGGAAACCGCGACGTAGCAAGGACCAGCGCCGGACCAAGGGAAACAGCCCGAAGAGCACGGCAGTAAACGCCGGATTCAAAAGCTCTCGGCAGAATCAGAAAAAGCTGCCCCTCAAGGATAACAGGGACGAGCTATCTAACCTAAACAAAATCTTGGACAAAATATGCCAAATCCACAGTACTCCCGGGAAGCCTGCAAACCATACCCACAGAGATTGTTGGGTCTTCAAGCAATCCGGCAAACTCAACGCCGAACACAAGGGGCTCGACATACCAAGCGAGGACGACGACGAACCCCACAAGCAGAGCACCGGAGAACAAAAGAAGTTCCCACAAGAAGTCAAAATAGTAAACTCACTTCACGTGACAAAAGGGAAAAACAGAGTGGCGCCTATAGAGATACGCGCTATCGGTGTCAAAACCGGCGGATCTCGAGTAGGGGGTCCCGAACTGTGCGTCTAGGTGGATGGTAACAGGAGACAAGGGACACGATGTTTTTACCCAGGTTCGGGCCCTCTCGATGGAGGTAAAACCCTACTCCTGCTTGATTAATATTGATGATATGGGTAGTACAAGAGTAGATCTACCACGAGATCAGAGAGGCTAAACCCTAGAAGCTAGCCTATGGTATGATTATTGTTTATCCTACGGACTAAAACCCTCTGGTTTATATAGACACCGGAGAGGGCTTGGGTTACACAGAGTCGGTTACAATGGGAGGAGATCTACATATCCGTATCACCAAGCTTGCCTTCCACGCCAAGGAAAGTCCCATCCGGACACGGGACGAAGTCTTCAATCTTGTATCTTCATAGTCCAAGAGTCCGGCCAAAGGTCATAGTCCGGCCATCCGGACATCCCCTAATCCGGGACTCCCTCAGTAGCCCCCGAACCAGTCTTCAATGACGATGAGTCCGGCGCACAAATTTGTCTTCGGCATTGTAAGGCGGGTTCTTCTCCAAATCTCATATACCTGTTTGAACAGTGTCCTGTTTCTGGTGAATGTTGCGCTCCTCGGCTTCTGTGCCCAATAATGGCCATCTTCCACGTGTCAAACGAATGCGAAAAGATAGGGTGTTTTTTCATTTACCCCCCTAGCTGCGCAAATGGGCCTTCTATAAAAGAGATGGGGATTTAGATCCGAATCACGCCATTTCCCCCTGCGAGCATTCATCGGAGCGCATTCGACAGAGATCCATTCCATCATGGTCGGTGGACACAGCTCCTCCTCTCGACCCCTAGCCCTCAGCCTGGAGATTGGGAGAGGTGTTCTATCCCGCACAACGAGCTAGTTGCACTCCAAGCAAAGGGGCTTCTCCACCCAGCTTACATGGTCCCGGTTCGAGCCGGGCTTGCCACCTATAACGGCGGAGAGCAAGCGGAGAGCGTCCCCAATCCCTCCAAAGGAGAACGGGTATGCCTTGTCCCTTATTTGATAAGAGGGCTCGGCTCCAATTCATCCGTTTCTCTGGGGGCTCCTGGAGTTCTATGGCCTCCAGTTGCACCACCTTACGCCTACCTCCATATTGCATATTGCGGGCTTCGTAGCCCTTTGTGAGCTGTTTTTGGGCATCGAGGCCCATTTCGCGCTGTGGAAGAAGTTGTGCTGCCTCGTGCCCCGTTCTCAGGAGGGGTCGATATATCAAGTGGGTGGAGCCGAACTATGGCGCATCACCGGGACCGGATATCTATGCGGAACCCCAAAGAAGGCGTACGAAGACTGGCCTTCAGAATGGTTATATATAGAAGACGTCCCCCTGCCAGACCCTGTTCGGATCGGCCTCCCTGAGTTCGACAATGCCCCTCTGAAGAAGCACCTAAGTTGGCGTCCACGGAGCTCTCAGAAGGAAAATGACAAGGACGTCCTTTACCTGATGAACCGGATAAGGTTGTTAGCTCATTCCGGATTGACCAAGATCGAGGTCATGGCCACATGCATTATGCGGGGGGTGCAGCCACTTCAGTACAGAGGCCACCCCATGTGGGATTTCAACGGGGAGGACGACGCCACCCGGTGCGGCCGTAAGGGGCCGGAATCAACTGCCGCTCTAATAAAGATCTTGTCCGCTTTGTACAAGGGAGAAGAGGAGTAATTCCTCTGCGTCAACCCACGGGGCGGATTTTCTATGTACAATCCTCCATGCTGGGTAAGCGAACACTTTCACTTGCCCATCCGTTTTATATTCCCATAGTTAAGTACTTAGTCCAGCAATTTCAATGCAGGAGCTACGCCAGACTGGAAAGGAGATAAACAGCCCTCCTCCACAACCTGAGGACCCGGAACGGTCCCCCGACCCGGACTCCCAAGAGGACCCGAACTTATGTGTGGAGCTGATCGATGGGGTGTTTCATCAATTGAGCAAGGACAACACCATAGTGGCCGTTACGGCCGATTATCCCAGACTACTTCCAGCTTCACAAGTAACTGAGACCGAAGTCCCAACACTCTCAAAATGATCCATCCGTGCTTATTTTTGATCACCACTTACCAATGGCGTTTTTGTAGGGGAAGTCCTTGAGGCGGAGGGCCGAGCCTGCGGTGGCTAGCCAACAAGGGGCATCAAGGCCCAGCAGGCTGAAAAGAAGTGCGGTCCGGATTGAGGCACCAACGCAGCGGTATGGCGTGCCATTTTATTCCCAGGGTTTATTCCCTCAAGGCGTACTAACGCTCGCGCTCTCTTTAGGAAAAAGAGCGCTCGCCGGACTATATTCGGAGAGGTTGCCAATCGCTCCTCCACCGGCCAGGCTCCAAGGCCAGGTCCAGAAACGGAGGGGGACACAAAGCATGCACCGGACGCTCCTCCGACAGAGGATGCGGACGGGCTGTCTGCCACCAATTCCGAGGTGGAGAGTGCCATGAACCATAGGCATCGTTGGACAATTCTTCGTGACGCTTGTTCCTCCCAAGAGGCATTGGATGCCTTTAATACGGGAGATGCGTACCTCCGTGCCGCTCAAAATGGTCTAGCCAGAGCCACAGAGCAGTATGTAAAAGACATATGGGTGAGAAAATATGATGGTTATATATGTCAGTAGCCCCCGAGACTTGAAACAGTTAGAACAACTGATTTAAGGATCATTTGTTATGCAGGATCTTACAGAAAAGAATACCCAACTGTCCCAGGAGCTGGAAGAGTGCAAGGCCCAACTTGAGGCCGCACTAGCCGCGATAGGGGAGGCCAAGGAGACCCCCTCTAGTAATATATACTTCAAAATATAAGTATGTTGAAGAGTGCGGCGTGCTTGCAAATCTGACAATAACATTGCAGATGGCGCCGGAGTGGATCCGGACAAGCAACAACTCTTGCGCCGGTTATAGGCCGGTGCGAGCGTGCTTACGAGGGTGAGGCAAGAGAATAATAAGCTCCAAGATGCCAACACCCAGTTGGGCGAGGAACTAAAGGATGTTCGTGCCTAGCTGTCGGACTCCGTGAAGGAGAATCGGTGGCTTCGACGTGGCATTTTTAGTAAGTGCTTGAACGAACTACAAAAAGAGGAGTTCGGTGAGGAAGTCGATTGACAGAGTTATGTCTGTAGGTATGCTGACAGGTCGACCTGCGGAGGAAATGCCCGGTTCTACGGGTGACCTTCTTCCCAAGCTCTCACAACTGCATGAACGAGTTCGGCAGGTGATGCAAGGCGTCACCCAGGCCTTGTGGCCGTCTGTCTCCTTGCCTGAAGGCCTTGCAGAGCTTGCAGAGAAGCTGAAGGGAGCACGACAGCGCTTCCGATTATGGAAGATATCGGCCTGCCATCAAGGCATCAGGGAGGCCTGGGCCATGGTGAAGACGCGGTACGCGAAGGCTGACCCAAACCACATGGCCGAGGTCGGACCTGTAGGGCCCGATGGGAAGGAGATCCCTGTCACTTTAGTGTACGGCCAGGTAGAGTTGGCCGCCAAATATTCCCAACAGGACTGTAAACTAGATAGCCTGTTGGATGGTATTGAAGAGGAATATACCCAGTCAAATTGACTATGTAATTTAAAATGACATGTAAAATGCCGTCTAGCCGGATTGTTGATTGTTTGTCATGGCGGACCTTTTCTCTTCATCCTCGGGACCCGATAGTCCGGAGTGTGCCCGAATACCCTCTCGCTTATGTAAGAACTGGGGCATGCGTGGAGACCAGGCGTAGGGGTCATTAGTGCTTTATCAGACAAGTGCCCAACTAGTTATGTTATATTACATGGTTAGTAAGAAACATCTTCCAGGGAGAATAGTTCCGTTAGGGGTTCCTTTCCCTGGGAAGCATGCCCTAAAGTTCATGTCCAGACTGCGAAAAAAGCAGAAAAACATCTGGGGGCAGATAAATAAATGAGTAAGAAATCATCTTTTAGTTCACCGACCGAATATTCCCTTAAGAACGCTAGCTTTCGGCTTCACCCAGTCTGAGGTACACATCCGGCTGACCTGGCAGTAGCAATCACAGAGGTGCTCCCTTTACCTCCTAGCCGAACAATCAGGAATGTAGGGGTAAGCACAGGAGCCAGGCAACCCAGCTTGGCCAAAACTTAAGTCATATCGATGCATATAATGGTGAGTAAAAGGTACGTGCGGAAGTGTGACACATGTGTTGGGCATGAGGCCCGTATAAATAAGCTTCTGTTAAAGAAGCCCCCATGTATAACGAGCGTGGATAGCGCATCAATTGTGTGCGCACGAGGAGCAAAAAATCCCTTAAAAGGTTGTAAGAGCAAAGGAGGGAAAAGGAGAGAAATATAAGACAGTTAATGTTTAAAAAAATGGATAGAGGAAGGAGACGAACACGGAGCCCGGCGCTAGGCGTAGAATCTTCGTAGACGGGCTGCGTTCCATGGGTTCGGCTCGAGTCCAATGTCGGTGTCAAAACCGGCGGATCTCGGGTAGGGGGTCCCAAACTATGCGTCTAGGCGGATGGTAACAGGAGACAAGGGCACGATGTTTTTACCCAGGTTCGGGCCCTCTCGATGGAGGTAAAACCCTACTCCTGCTTGATTAATATTGATGATATGGGTATTACAAGAGTAGATCTACCACGAGATCAGAGAGGCTAAACCCTAGAAGCTAGCCTATGGTATGATTGTTGTTTGTCCTACGGACTAAAACCCTCCGGTTTATATAGACACCGGTGAGGGCTAGGGTTACACAGAGTCGGTTACAATGGGAGGAGATCTACATATCCGTATCGCCAAGCTTGCCTTCCACGCCAAGGAAAGTCCCATCCGGACACGGGACAAAGTCTTCAATCTTGTATCTTCATAGTCCAGGAGTCCGGCCAAAGGTCATAGTCCAGCCATCCAGACACCCCCTAATCCGGGACTCCCTCACGCGCCATACGGCTTGTCCCAGAGGAGTCCCGCCACTGGTTGTTACAACCAATCACCTTCGACCATCAGGATTACTCTAGAAGTATCCGGAACGCAGGCTGGACTGCCTTAGTATTAGATCCGATAATTTACGGACTCCACTTTACACAAGTCCCAATGGATGGCGACAGTGATCTAAACCTGCTATACTAGGACACAATCCGCAAAATGGGGATAAACCCAACAAAAATTCGCCATGGCAACACTTCCTTTCAAGGGGTAACGCCCGGCCCAGATACCCATTGTACGGGTTCTGTCCTGCTAGAAGTTATGTTAGGCTTCCCCAACAACTTCCGCCGCGAATAGCTAACCTTTCACATCGCCCCATTTACAAGTAGCTATCAAGCACTACTGGGACGCGAAGCTTTCGCCCGCTTTAACGCAATACCACATTATGCATCCCTTACGCTTAAAATGCCCGGTCTGCGAGGCATCATCTCATTAAAGGGAAATATCGAGTGTTCCTCGAGCGCGGAAGACTGTGCGGCTGCCTTGACAGCCACACACTAAACCAGCTTTACTAGTCAAAGCACCTAAACAGGTCGTTCAGACCCCGGACATGGCTAGACGAGTCCGGCGTAAACATACAAAGGCTTACTAGCCGCATACCCCCGTACAAGGGGCTCCGCGCGTATACAACAAGAGACAATAAAGCTCAATTCTACCCATTTTCTGAATTATACTTTGTTTATTTAATATAACATAGATTTTCGCACGATTGTTTTCAACTAAGTTCCTCTCTTTTACAGATGAACACCGTGCTACACCCGTCCAGGATACGGCACAACGGAGACACAGGCGCAGACATGCAGTAGGGACCCTGCATAAACCTTTTTTTCTGTCTCTTGTTGATAACATCCCTCGGTTTCCTGTTATAACCGAGGAGGAGGCTGACATCTTGGCATGTGGCCACGTCAGAATTTTGCGCGTACCTGGACACCAGGGGCTTCTTACCAAGGGCGTTGTTCAGCCCATTTTCATAAGGACCGAATACCTTAGGGAGTGTTCGGCGTCGCGAGTTTGGCCTTATATGCATCAGCTCCAAATCATGTCTTTGGTCAAATGTTGGGTTTGCCTGGCTCCTGTGTTTTGCTGCCTTACATTCCGCTCTATCGGCTAAGGCGGCACCAGGAGAACTACTGCGATTGTGCCCCGGCTCGGCCAGGCGAGCACCTCAGTAGAGAAAGCCGAAAACTGACGGTCATGATATAGCGTGAGACTGGTCAACCACTCGATGACCCGCCAGAATCTTTAGGATTCCTCCGCATTAACGAAGGGCCGTTTCCCGGTCAGGCACACACGCGCCCCGAATTCGGGTGAGCGCGGTGCCCCTAGGGGCTATATAGTAGCCCCACTGTCAAACTCCTATGGCTAAGTGAAAGTGATAAAGCATTATAGTCCGGTTGCCTAGTTCGCTGCGCTATCACCTCCTTAATAGGACCAAGACGGTGGATCAAGTGTGAAAATGCGCCTTCTGCAAACACCCCCGCATTATATGCGTGGGGGCTGAAGCCGAAGACTGCCATCTTTCAGGTTATATACACATATACATTAACGGCTGCACAGGAGGTATTCTAATTCTTGAAGGCACAAGTCTAAAAAGCTTTTATATTCCATCGAAACATTGTATTACAATAATACATGTTATTCGAACATAACATCCTGAAAATATTGCTTGGCAGGTACTCGGCTCTCGTCCGAATCTTGGGATGCAACAGCAATGGCCTTCATCTCCGCCCAGTATGTCTTGACATGGGCAAGAGCCATCAGCGCAACCTCTATGCACGCTGACCTCTTCATCGCATTAATATGCGGCACCGCACCAAGGAGCTGCTGCACCAAGCTAAAATAACTCTTCGGCTCGGGCCTTTTCGGCCACAGATGACTCACGACATACTGCATGGCGAGTCCGGATAACCTATTCAACTCCGCCCATGCGGCCAAACGATCGGCCCTCTCCGGATTAGGGGGTGTCCGGATGACCGGACTATATACTTTGGCCGGACTCCTGGACTATGAAGATACAAGATTGAAACTTCGTCCCGTGTCCGGATGGGACTTTCCTTGGCGTGGAAGGCAAGCTTGGCAATATGGATATGTAGATCTCCTCCCATTTTAACCGACTCTGTGTAACCCTAGCCCTCTCTGATGTCTATATAAACCGGAGGGTTTTAGTCCGTAGGAGGAACAACAATCATACCATAGGCTAGCTTCTAGGGTTTAGCCTCTCTGATCTCGTGGTAGATCTACTCTTGTACTACCCATATCATCAATATTAATCAAGCAGGAGTAGGGTTTTACCTCCATCGAGAGGGCCGAACATGGGTAAAAAGATCGTGTCCCTTGTCTCCTGTTACCATCCGCCTAGACGCGCAGTTCGGGACCCCCTACCCGAGATCCGCCGGTTTTGACACCGACACTTAGTGTTTGCATGTGTGCCCGATTCCAAGCGGCACCAAAGGAATCGCATCACTTAGCTGTGAAGCGAATTCTTTGATATTTGGCTTACACCCCAACACTAGGATTATGGCATCCAAAGGGCTTAGAGTTTGATCTAGTTGGATTCTCAGATGCTGATTATGCTCGTGACAAGGTTGATCGCAAGTCCACATCAGGCACATGTCACTTTCTGGGACGATCACTTGTCTGTTGGTCTTCAAAGAAGCAGAACTGTGTATCTCTCTCCACTGGTGAATCCGAATACATTGTTGTTGGATCTTGCAGTGCTCAGCTTCTCTCGATGAAGCAAACTCTCAAGGACTATGGCATACACCTGAAGAATGTGCCTCTCTACTGTGACAATGAGAGTGCCATCAAGATTGCCAACAACCCAGTTCAGCACTCGAAGACAAAGCACATTGAGATTCGTCATCACTTTCTCAGAGATCATGTCATGAAGGAAGATATTGATATCATTCACGTCAACACTAAAGAGGAATTGGCTGATATCTTCACAAAGCCCTTAGATGAGAAAAGGTTTTGCAAGTTGCAGTGTAAGCCAAATATCCTAGAATCCTCTAATGTCATGTGAAATGGACACACGTCCTAACACTTATGCATTTTGATGACTTAGATGTGCAACACACAAAGTACCATATATCTTCAATCAATGAAGACATACACTCTAAGTGTGAAGACATTAATGCAGACTTTGACTTCGGAGCGCCACGATAATTGTGCGCCATGTCTGAGTCTAATACTTCCTATACGGTGGGTAACGCCACCACCAAACTTTTGTTTAAAGAGTTTCTCTTGACGTTATGTTTGCAAAGTTTTCATAATTGATTTGTCTTCATCCCTGACTTATTTTCAAGTTTATCTTCATGTGGTTGATTTGGCCTTATACTAGCAGTATACTTATGTTATGTCCTCTACATCATTCACTTATAGCTATAGTTCTACGCTGAATCTTTTGATCCAAGTGAATGTGATCGGACCCTAACCTATCTATGCTTCTACCTCAACTCTATCTGTCCAAATCATATGCATTCTATTGAAAACTGTCGATTGTCTTCACTGAACCTAGTCAGCTGAAGTCGATCTGACAAACATTTATGTATGTTTTTAAATGCTCTATCTTTATTACCGGAAATCCAAAGAATTCGGAACGACTGCCCCTACAATCTAGGTGTGCGTGGGAACATGGAACAACTACCAAGGAGTTGCATGCTCGCCATGTGTCCTTCAAATGTGAATCGCTAGGGGCACCTGCGTAATTACGTTGTGCTGTCCCTTTCCTTATAAATACACATCCCATCACGGTCAAATACTCTTCTTCCACCTCGACACCTCACGCAAAACCTAGCGCCACTGCTAGCTCTCAACGACGCCGGCGACGAAGCGCTTAGCTGTCGCGACTTCTCCGACGTCGTCCTCACGCCGGCCGCGGACCTCATCTTCTCCGGCGCCGCCGTAGCTGTCTCTCGTCGCCAAGTTAGGGCACGGGAGATTGAACTGCTTGTCCTCAACTCCCCTCCGTCTAGCAGTTCTTCTTGTGGTAATTAAAACTCACTTTTTACCATCTTTTTGATCTGATAGATTCATCCTTCCTTACCAAAAGTAGTTTCTAAATCTCCAAAGTTGAATATGTCTCTTTCTGCATCTCATATTGTGCCTAGTCTGTTCAATTATGCTTCACTACAAGTTAGATTCCTCACTTGTACTTATTCTTGGATTCATACAAATCTGGAACCATCTCTCATCAAATAAGTGAATGTCTTCATGATATGAGGTCAATGTCTTCAAACTGATTTATCTTCAAAATCTTCTGAGAATGCATATGACCTCTTCCCCTTCCCTCGCATCTCTAATGCTGTCACAGGTACATGTTCGTGGGAGAATCCCTTGGTTCTCATAGTCTGCATTCATTTGCAGAGTTCTTACAGAGTCATATAAATTCTCCCGAAGCAAGTTCTTGTCTGACTAGACACAAGAAGTCTTTGCAAGTTTTGAACCCTTTCAGGTTAAGCTTCAAGGCTACTGAGAAACCAGCAAGAAAGGGTGGCAGAAAGCACCATGGTAACACTTCCAAGGATTTCCCTCTAGATTTGCATGAGCTGTACAAAACAGACCCAGAGGAAAACTATACTGGACACAAGAATTGCATCCAATGGATTCAAAGATACTGGGCTGAGGAATGGTTCAAGTACCGTTTTGTCACTGAACAGTATGCTGAGAAAACTGCCATCAAGCGACCCTGGGGAGATATACTGTACAAAAATCTTCAACCCAAAACCCAAATTGAAGCTATTGAGCAAGGCTTCTATCCATGCATGGTTCACGGACCAGAGCCAGAGAATGTCGACCCCTCTTCTCTGCTGTGGTGTCGCGAAGACCATCTCTTCAAGCGCAACTATCAATTCGCGAAAGATTCTGCTGTGAAGAACAAGAACGCATTCGGACTTGACTTCAACCCTGGTCCGTCCTCTCCACGGGAAGATGGCACCCGTGAAGCCAATGAAAACAGGATTGGCCCCTTCTACAACTTCGAAGGCCTCCTCGCGCACATCGCTGTTCAAGGTGTGAATGTGGATCATACTGATGATGATGCTGACACCGATGATGCACCAGCTCCTCCTCCTAAGCCGCAGAAGCAGAAGAAAGCTAAGGCTTCCAAACCCACTGCTGCACCAAAAGCTTCTCGAGTGAAGCCATTGGCATATGCCCCTCCTGCTCCAAGTAACAACTCTAAAGATCAATCTCGTGTCTCCAAACGAAACGAGAAGCCTCAAAGGAGTACTGCTCACAGGTCCAGTAAAGCACTGACTCCAGCTGATGTTCTAAGGAACGAATCTGAAGCCATTGATCTGTCGTCAGATGACAAGTTTGGTGGGGATTCCCTTGAACAGTTGATAAAGAGCAAGCAAGAGGCGGAGATCTTCAATGATCTGCCTCTCTTCGATGTACAAATCCTGGACAACTTCATTGATGAATGGTTTGACAACCCAGATCTCAGCTTTGATGATCTTCAGCTTCCGATTGGCATCAGCGTCGCCTTCCAAGGCGCCATTGCTCCTGAGCTGGCTCTGGCTCATAAGATCGTCGAACTCAAAAACAAAATTGATTTTGAGAAAGAGCAGTTCAAGAAGCATGTGGCCAAGCTCAGTGTGGCTGATGTTCAGAAATTCAAGCTGATGTTGAATGACCTCAAGGAAGCATTTCGCAAGAAGCGTGAACAAACCAAAGGCTCAAGAGAACGCATGAAGAATCTTGCTGCCAAGTGTCTTCAAGCTTACAATGAAGCTGAAAAGTGAAAGTATCTTGGGCGTCCAGGCATTGACCCCAAGATGGCTGCCAAGAAGAAGTCTGTTGTGGCCCCAACTGAAGGTCCACGGCGGGAAGAACCTCGCATTGTCTTCCCTGCCAGCATGACAGGCTCAAAGCGTAAGGTCCCCAGAGCAGCTTCAAAACAAAAGAAAACTAAGGCAGCTGAAGTCGAAGCCAGAAAGCGTAAAACCAAGAACACCACTGATGATGCACCACCCCCCAAGAAGAGGAAGACCAAGAAGAGAGATCGGGCTGCTCCCAAAGAGCCCGTGAAAATAAAGAGCGTCAGTTGATTGTTCATGAGCCTGCTTCCACAGAGGCACCTGAAGCTCAAGAAGTTCCAGTCATTGACCCCATCGAGACTGAAGATATTGGTCCTCAAGACAATGTAGAAGATGATGAAGTCCTTCCTCAGATCCAGCGCCCCACAGTATCATCGTCTGTTCACATGAACAGCGAACCCATCAGTATTGGTCGTCCTTTGACGCCAATCACACAGGATGCCTCATGGGCTGATCGCCCCCAACTAGCTACCCCAGTTCAAGACTCACCAAGTACACCCCGTCCTTCACCAACACAAGGTACCAGTCCAATTGTCTATGACGACAATTACATGGAGATCACACCATCACCGAAAGTGTCTCCCATGTTTCAACGGCTTCGCAAAGGCCAGAGGCCATCGGTCTCCATGACAACCATCACAGAAGAGGATTCCCACCAGTCCAACTCAGTGGCACGTCAAGTGTTCCCTGAAGACAATCCTTCTGTGATGGTTCCTGTGTCCGAAGCTAATGCTTCTAAAGAGATTCCGGCTGCAGCAGCCGATGAAAGACAAGAAGAACGTGTTGCCACACCCCCCACCAATCAAGCAGAAAATGTTCTCGAGGAGAATGTGTCCATGCCCGACCCTCCAGCTACTCAAGTGGAGGTTGAGAATACTGAGGCGGACACCAACAATGCCACTGAAGCCAATGACATTGTCATGACTGAAGCCAATGTGGTGCCTCAAGTTAACACTGTGAATGAAGCCAATGCTGCACCTGCAACCAATGTGTAGCCACCCGCCTCTGCTAATGCCTCTGCTCCTGTACCGCCACCAAGGCCACACACCATTGAGCATGCATTCTATCAAGGCGAACTTGTTCCTGTCAGATGGCCCATTCTGATTCCTCCACCTGCTCCCGGTCCCCAGTTTGATTATCATGTGGAGCACAGGCCTCGGGTTCATAAGCCAAAGCCCAGGTTGCCAAGGTTTCCAGGTACTACTTCTGCACCAGGATCGTTCAATGTCAATGGCTTTATTGCACACATAACCTTCTTTGACAGTGCCAAGAACCCATACTCCAAGCCCAGAATATCATCTAATAGGTTCTGGAGTTATCATCAATGCAACTATTACTCTTGTGTTCTGTACAACCAAGGGCGCATATTTCCTCATATGCGTCTGGATTCTGAAGCTATTGCTGGCCTGCCATGCCTAGAAGAAGCACTTGACTGCTTTCGAGATGCAGGCATGCTGCAGTTTGTCACTGATAAGGAGCACTGGAATGAAGAGCTTCTGCTCCAGTTTTATGGCACTCTCCACATTCGAGGCTACAACAGGGATCCGAAGACATGGGTCCTTGAGTGGATGACAGGAAATGTCCATCATGAAGCCAAAGCCTTTGACCTCATTGAGCTTACCGGCCTTTCCACTCCTGGTGAGCTCTACGAACCTGGTTGTCAGCTTCACCACAATGCAGTAGAAAGCATCTTTCAGAAGCCAGATCTCAACATGAGCCAAATGCTGAGCATGATGAAGCCACTGCCACTTGACGCTGAATATACAAAGGAATTCTTTGTTGAAGACCTAGAGTATCTTCCCCATACCATCTATCATATCATAAGGCAAACTCTATGGCCCATCAAAGGGCATTCCTCCTCCGCAAGGCTTGAAAGTGCAATGAAGACATTGGTCTTCTACATTCTGAATGGCAAAAGCTTCAATACTCGGGACTTCTTCATTAGACAGTTTGCTACTTCTGGCTCTGACATCTTTGGTCTGAAATTTTATGCTTCTTGGGTTATGCGTCTGATCAAGCTTCACTTTGCTATTAACTATCAGCCCTCTGCACGCAATCATCTTATATTCCTGCCAGAGGTTGATATGTCAGTCGAAGCCATCTACCAAGAGCCTGCCAAGGAGGCAATATATCTTCACAATATCGATCGTCAAAGTTTCTCTCAAGATGTTGAAGGTGTTCAGGCTACTTCTCGTGTCTATCCATTGGCCGACAACACTCGTCATGCATGTACTGAAGCCATAGAAAGCACCATTGCTCCAAGGACTCGCAAGCGATCCCGTGTGCTCAATGACCGAGAGCTTCTTGTGGCATTGCATCAGAAACAAGACAAGCATCATTTCTGGAATAAGCGACAAATGCAAAGCCTCTTGGTGGATGTAAATCGCATTTGCAATCTTGCCACCAAGAACGCCTTTGTCGCTCATGAAACCTGTCGGAGTACTTGGAGAGTTTGACATTGCTAAGTGCTGAAGCTGATCTCCAAGATGATGGCTTCACCGAAAGATTCAAGTTTGACTCCACTCCTCCAAGGAATGTTGTTCTACGTCAAACCCCATCTCTTGAAGACTCAGAGTACTCTTCGTCCGCAGCCACTGTTCATGCCAGAGTTCTTGATGACGCCGATGATGCTACTTCACCTCCTCCAAACTCCGCGCGTCTCGACACTGCACCAAGTTCTTCTGCACCACCAAACCCCAACGACGACCCTGCTACTTCACCTAGTGACCATGGGAACGAGTAGTGACTATGTCTTCAAACCTTTTTGGTCCTTACTGTCAAAAGGGGGAGAAGCATATGTCGATAGTCTTCAAGCGGGTCTAGTCTTCAAGCGGGTCCATATGGGTGGTTTCTATACTTTTGCCTAGTGTTTACAACTCTCGTTTTGATACATTTGGTTCCTTGAGTTGTAACACTTAAACTAGTTTGGTCGTCTGCTACCTTCTCTGATATTCTATGATGCGACGATAAATTCCGCATCAGCGATGATAAATCCCGCATCAAGTCATTTCGCAGACATCCATCTTTCATTATGCATGTCATTTTTCTTTGAATATCTAATCATGCATGATGTATTGTCTTCATATGGTGAAGAGGATCTCCACAAGTACAACCTGCCATGTGCATTTGCATTCCAACGCAAAACATATATATGCAAATCTTCAGGGGGAGCCCTTTGCCATTTATGAAGACGATGCTTTAATCCCTTACATTTTTCACATACTTTTATCCCCGTTGAAAATTTCAACCCGTTTGTCATCAATCACCAAAAAAGGGGGAGATTGTAAGTGCGTCTAGTTCCACCCCTAGATGGTTTTGGAGTATTGACGACAAACCTGGTTGAGGGACTAATGTGTTTGTGAGAATTGCAGGATAACACACGTAGTAGTCCCACATTGATTCGGTTTCCCTACCGGATATGACCCCTAAAAATGTGTGAAGACACTGAAGCCAATGGTGGTCTGTGAAGCTAATCACGTTGAAGACTATGACATGTGAAGACAATGTCTGAAGACCAGGGAGCGCGGAGACTCAGTTGTTTTGTTGTTTCTCTTCTTCTTTGTTGAGTCATAGGAACCACCGCACTATTAAGTGGGGTCCAAGTGAACAAACTCATAGTGACTGAAGTGATGCTCAACCAAATCCTATGTCTTCGAGCAAAGACAATGAGAGCAAATCTTATCCAGAGTCGGATAAGTCAGCTTTACTTGTAGCCCAAGTCAAGCTGCCGCGTGTGTTTGAAATCTGCCATTGCGACATGTGTCAGTTCCTTAGTGACCTAGGGTCATTTCGGACAAATCAGGTTGGGTTGCCAGTGGCTATAAATAGCCCACCCCCTACACCATAAATTGGTGGCTGCTCAGAGTTAGATACGACTTTGTTGTTTGAGAGAAACCCACCTCCGAAGCCTTTGAGAGAGAGAATCCTTGCAAGGACAAAGCCCAAACCACCCAGAGCCCAAAGAGTGTTTGGCATCACTTAGGTCTTTCTGTCCACATGATCTGAAGACTTATTTCACTTGAGGACTATGAATCCTCGAGCCGGTTAGGCGTCACGTTCTGAGCATCCAAGAGTCATTGTGGATTGCCGGTGAACGAAGTCTGTGAAGGTTTGGGAGTCTACCTTGAAGACTTACCAGAGTGATTGGGTGGGGACTGAGAGTCCTTAGCTCAAGGGGAATAAGGTGAAGACGCGGTCTTCTAATTTAAATCTCAGCCTCCCTAACCAGACGTACAGTTTTCATAGCAACTGGAACTGGTCGAACAAACCCCTATCCTTCTGAAGTCACTGGTTCTATCTCTCACTTCTCTTTACTTACCATTTGTCTTCGTGAAGTCATTGCCTGCTTGCAATTATCTGTTTGTCTTCACAACGTGACTACTTATCCTGATTGGCTTCGCACTATCTTCCTTTCTGATCCTTACTACCTAGCTGCTAATAGTCCTCGTGCTTTCACTTCATTAAATACTTGACTATGGCTTGTCTAGTGTAGTCTACCTTCCGCTTCGAATAGTGTTGTTTCTACTGTTGGTCTTCGAAACTCTCATGTTTTGAAGACTTTCATAAAAATCGCCTATTCACCCCCCTCTAGTCGATAACTAGCACTTTCACATATACTAGTGGGAATTTTACATTATAGAACTTGTCTTGTATATTCCAATGATGGGCTTCCTCAAAATGCCCTAGGTCTTCGTGAGCAAGCAAGTTGGATGCACACGCACTTAGTTTCTTTTGTTGAGCTTCATATACTTATAGATCTAGTGCATCCATTGCATGGCAATCCCTACTCACTCACATTAATATCTATTAATGGGCATTTCCATAGCCTGTTGATACGCCTAGTTTATGTGAGACTATCTTCTCCTTTTTGTCTCCTCCACAACCACCATTCTAATTCCACATATAGTGCTATGTCCATGGCTCACGCTCATGTATTGCGTGAAAGTTGAAAAAGCTTGAGAACATTAAAGTATGAAACAATTGCTTGGCTTGTCATCGGGGTTGTACATGATTAAAATATTTTGTGTGATGAAGGTAGAGCATAGCCAGACTATATGATTTTGTAGGGATAGCTTTCTTTAGCCATGCTATTTTGAGAAGACATGATTGCTTTGTTAGTATGCTTGAAGTATTATTATTCTTTGGTCAATATAAACTTCTATTTTGAATAATTTGGATCTGAACATTCATGCCACAATAAAGAGAAGTAGATTGAGAAATATGATAGGTAGCATTCCACATAAAAAATTCTGTTTTTATCATTTACCTACTTGAGGACGAGCATGAATTAAGCTTGGGGATGTTTGATACGTCTCCAACGTATCTATAATTTTTTATTGTTCCATGCTATTATATTTCCCGTTTAGCATGTTTATGGGCTTTACTATACACTTTTATATCATTTTTGGGACTAACCTACTAACCGGAGGCCCAACCCGAATTGCTGTTTTTTTGCCTATTTTAGTGTTTCGCAGAAAAGGAATATCAAACGGAGTCCAAACGGAATGAAACCTTCAGGAGCGATCCTTTTGGAACAAACACAATCCAGGAGACTTCGAGTGGACGTCAAGAAGCAGCCGACGCGTCCACGAGGGTGCAAGGCGCGCCCCCTGCCTCGCGGGCCCCTCGTGGCTCCCCTGATCACCTCCTTTGCCTATATATATCTTTGTACCCCGAAACCATCTAGGAGCACCACAAAAAACAATTTCCACCGCCGCAACCTTCTGTATCCGTGAGATCCCATCTTGGAGCCTTTGTCGGTGCTTCGCCGGAAGCGGAATCGACCATGGAGGGCCTCTACATCATCACCAAGGCCTCTCCGATGAGTTGTGAGTAGTTTACCACAGACCTTCGGGTCCATAGTTATTAGCTAGATGGCTTCTTCTCTCTCTTTGAATCTCAATACAAAGTTCTCCTTGATCTTCTTGGAGATCTATTCGATGTAACTCTTTTTGCGGTGTTGTTTGTCGAGATCCGATGAATTGTGGGTTTATGATCAAGTTTATCTATGAGGAATATTTGAATCTCCTCTGAATTCTTTTGTGTATGATTGGTTATCTTTGCAAGTCTCTTCAAATTATCAGTTTGGTTTAGCCTACTAGATTGCTCTTTCTTGCAATGGGAGAAGTGCTTATCTTTGGGTTCGATCTTGCGGTGTCCTTTCCCAGTGACAGCAGGGGCAGCAAGGCATGTATTGTATTGTTGCCATCGAGGATAAAAATATGGGGTTTATATCATATTGCTTGAGTTTATCCCTCTACATCATGTCATCTTGCTTAATGTGTTACTCTGTTCTTATGAACTTAATACTCTAGATGCATGCTGGATAGCAGTCGATGTGTGGAGTAATAGTAGTAGATGCAGGCAGGAGTCGGTCTACTTGTTGCGGATGTGATGCCTATATACATGATCATGCCTAGATATTTTCATAACTATGCACATTTCTATCAATTGCTCGATAGTAATTTGTTCACCCATCGTAATAATTATGCTATATTGAGAGAAGCCACTAGTGAAACCTATGGCCCCCGGGTCTATTCTCTATCATATAAGTTTCCAATCTACTTTATTTTGCAATCTTTTCAATCTATATCATAAAAATACCAAAAATATTTATCTTATCATATTATCTCTATCAGATCTCACTTTCGCAAGTGGTCGTGAATGGATTGACAATCCCTTTATTGCGTTGGTTGCGAGGTTCTTGTTTGTTTGTGTAGGTGTGAGGGACATGTGAGGAGCCTCCTAATGGATTGATACCTTGGTTCTCAAAAACTGAGGGAAATACTTATGCTACTTTGCTGCATCATCCTTTCCTCTTCAAGGGAAAAACCAACACATGCTCAAGAGGTAGCATGCACCACTAGGTGAGCAAACCCCTCCTGGAAATCTAGACACTATGAATGTCTGGCAGACAAGAAATGATGACTACATGATAGTTTAGTGCGCCATGTTTTACGGCATGGAACCGGGGCTTCAAAGACGTTTTGAGCACCATGGAGCATATCAGATGTTCCAAGAGCTGAAATCAGAATTTCAAGATCATGCCCGAGTTGAGAGGTATTACACCTCTGACAAGTTCTTTAGTTGTAAGATGGAGGAGAACAGCTCCATTAGTGAGCATGTACTCGAGATGTCTAGGTACTACAATTGCTTGAACCAGTTGGGAGTTAATCTTCCAGATGAAGTATCGATTGATAGAGTTCTCTAGTCACTGCCACCAAGCCACAATAGCTTCATGATGAACTATAATATGCAAGGGATGGGGAAGACGACCCCTGAGCTTTTCATGATGCTTAAGGCCGCCAAATTAGAAATCAAGAAGGAGCATCAAGTTGTGATGGTAAAAATGACCACTAGTTTCAAGAAAGGCAAGGGAAAGAAGGGAACTTCAAGAAGAATAGTAAGCAAGTTGACACTCCCGTGAAGAAACACAAGGCTGGACCCAAACCTGAGACTGAGTGCTTCTATTGCAAGGGGAATGGCCACTGGAAGCAGAACTGCCCCAAGTACTTGGTAGATAAGAAGGATGGAAACATTAACAAAGGTATATTTGATATACATGTTATTGATGTGTACCTTACTAGTGCTCATAGTAGTGCCTGAGTATTTTATACTGGTTCGGTTGCTAAAATTTGTAACTCGAAACAGGATCTACGGAATATACGGAAACTAGCTAAGGACGAGGTGACGATGCGCGTTGGAAATGACTCCAAGGTTGATTTTATCACTATTGGCACACTCCCTCTACATCCACCTTCGAGATTAGTTTTAAACCTAAATAACTATTATTTGGTTCCTGCCTTGAGCATGAACGTTATATCTGGATCGTGTTTATTGCTAGACGGTTATTCATTTAAGACAGAGAATAATGGTTGTTCTATTTACATTAATAATATCTTTTATGGTCATGCACCCAATGTGAATGGTTTATTCTTGTTAAATCTTGATTGTAGTGATACACATGTCATAATATTGATGCCAAAAGATACAAAGTTAATGATGATAGTATCACATACTTGTGGCATTTTCTCTTAGGTCATATTAATGTAAAGCGCATTAAGAAACTCCATGCTGATGGACTTTTGGAATCACTTGATTATGAATCATTTGAAACATGTGAACCATGCCTCATGGACAAGATGACTAAAATCCCATTTTTCGGCACAATGGAGGGAGCAAGTGACTTGTTGAAAACAATACATACCGATGTATGCAATCCGATGAATGCCGAAGCACGCGGTGGATATCGTTATTTCCTAACCTTCACAACTAACTTAAGTAGATATGGGTATATTTAGTTAATGAAACATAAGTCTGAAACATTCGAAAAGTTCAAGGAGTTTCATAGTGAAGTGGAAAATCATCGTAACAAGAAAATAAAATTATTACGATGTGGTTGTGGAGGAGAATATTTGAGTTACGAGTTTGGCACACATTTAAGACAATGTGGAATTGTTTCACAACTCACGCCACCTAGAACACCACAGCGTAATGGTGTGTCCGAATGTCGTAATCGTACTCTATTGGATATGGTGCATGCTATGAAGTCTCTTACGATTTGCCACTATCATTTTGGAGTTAGCATTAGAGACAGCCTTGTTAACTTTAAATAGGGCACCATCTAAATCCATTGAATTGACACCGTATGAATTATGGTTTGGCAAGAAACCCTAAGCTATCGTTTCTTAAAGTTTGGGGATGTGATGCTTATGTCAAGAGGCTTCAGCCTGATAAGCTCGAACCCAAAGCAGAGAAGTTTGTCTTCATAGGATACCCTAAAGAGACCATTGGTTATACCTTCTATCACCGATTCGAGGGCAATATCTTTGTTGCCAAGAATGGGACCTTTCTAGAGAAGGAGTTTCTCTCGAAAGAAGTGAGTGGGAGGAAAGTAGAGCTTGATGAGGTAATCATACCTTCTCTCAAATTGGAAAGTAGCACATCACAGAAAGAAGTTCCCATGATGCCTACACCAGCCAAAGGGGAAGCTAATGATGATGATCATGAAGCTTAGAATCAAGCTATTACTGAACTTTGTAGGTCAACCAAGAGACGTTCCACACTAGAGTGGTACGGTAATCCTGTCTTGGAACTCATATTGTTAGATAATGGCGAACCTACAAACTATGAAGAAGCAATGATGAGCCCAGATTCCGACAAATGGCTTTAGGCCATGAAATCCGAGATAGGATCCATGTGTGAAAACCAAGTATGGACTTTGGTAGACTTACCTGATGACCGGCAGGCCATTGAGAACAAATGGATCTTTAAGAAGAAGTCAGACGCTTATGTTAATGTCATCGTATATAAAGATTGACTTGTAAGGGTTTTCTACAAGTTCAAGGGGTTGACTATGATTAGAATTTCTCACACGTAGCAATGTTGAAGTCTGTTAGAATTATGTTAGACATTGCCGCATATTTCGATTATGATAACTGCAGATGGACATCAAAACAGCAATCCTTAACGATTTCCTTAAGGAAGAGTTGTATATGATGCAACCCGAAGGTTTTGTCGGTCATAAGGGTGCTAATAAGGTATGAAAGCTCCAATGATCCATCTATGGACTGCTGCAAGCATCTCAGAGTTGGAATATACACTTTGATGACGTGATCAATGGTTTTGGTTTTATGCAAACTTATGGAGAAGCTTGTATTTACAAGAAAGTGAGTGGGAGTTATGTAGCATTTCTAATACTATATGTGGATGACATATCATTAACTGGAAATGATACAGAATTTCTGGAAAGCATAAAGGTTATTTGAACAAGAGTTTTTCAATGAAAGACCTGGATGAAGCTGCTTACATGTTGGGCATTAAGATCTATAGAGATAGATCAAGACGTCTGATGGGACTTTCATAGAGCACATACCTTGACAAAATTTTGAAGAAGTTCAAAATGGACCAGTCAAAGAAGGGGTTCTTGCCTGTGTTGCAAGGTGTGAAGTTGAGTAAGACTCAAAGCCTGACCATGACAGAAGAAAGAGAAAGGATGAAGGTCATCCCCTATGCCTCAGCCATAGGCTCTATAATTTATGCTATGTTATACCAGACCTAATGTGTGCCTTGCCATAAGTCTGGTAGGTAGGTACGAGAGTGATACATGAGTAGATCACTATACATCGGTAAAAAAATATCCTAAGTACCTAAAGAGGACTAAGGACATGTTTCTCATTTATGGAGGTGAAGGATAGCTCATCGTGAAGGGTTACATCGATGCTAGCTTTGACATTGATCTGGATGACTTAAAGTCTCAAACTGGATACGTATTTATTTTGAATGGAGGAGCAGCCAGTTGGTGCAGCTCCAAGCAGAGCGATGTAGCAGGATCTACATGTTAAGCGGAATATATAGCTGCTTTGGAAGTAGCGTAAGAAGTCTGGACGAAGGAGTTCATATCTAATCTAGGAGTAATACCTAGTGCATCAGATCCAATGACTATCTTTTCTGACAACACTGGTGCGATTGCCATTGCCAAGGAGCCCAGGTTTCACAAAAAGACCAAGCACATCAAATGCCGCTTCAACTCCATACATGATTACATCAAGGGGGGAGACATAGAACTTTTCAAAGTACATATGGATTTGAATGTGGCAGACCCGAGCAAAACATGATCAACACCAAAACTCTATGGGTGTTAGATACATTATGAAGTAAACTAGATTATTGACTCCAGTGCAAGTGGGAGACTCTTGGAAATATACCCTAGAGGCAATAATAAATTGGTTATTATCATATTCCCTTATTCATGATAAATGCTTATTATTCATGCTAGAATTGTATTGACCGGAAACTTAAATACATTTGGGGATATATAAACAACACCGTGTCCCTGGTAAGCCTCTACTAGACTAGCCCATTGATCAAAGATGTTTATGATTTCCTAACCATACACATGAGTTGTCATTTGATAACGGGATGACATCATTAGGAGAATGATGTGATGGACAGACCAACCGTAAGCACAACATCAGATCCTATGACATAGTTAATTTGCTAGAGCTTTCTTCATGTCAAGTATATGTTCCTTAGACCATGAATCATGCCCCTCCTGGATACCAGAGGAATACTTTGTGTGCTATCAAATGTCACTTCATAACTAGGTGAGATACTCTACGGGTATCTCCAAAAGTATTTGTTGGGTTGCATGGATCGAGACTGGGATTTGTCACTCGGGGTGACAGAGAGATATCTCTGGGCCCTCTCGGTAATACAACATCACTAGAAGCTTGCAAGCATGTGACTAATGAGTTTAGTCATAGGATCTTGTATTATGGAACTAGTAAAGAGACTTGCTAGTAACGAGATTGAACTATGTATGGAGATACCAATGATCGAATCTTGGGCAAGTAACATATCGCCGGACAAAGGGAATTGTATATGGGATTAACTGAATCCCCGACATTGTGGTTCAACCGATAAAGATCTTCGTGGATTATGTTGGAATCAATATGGGCATCCAGGTCCCGCTATTAGTTATTTATCAGAAAGGTGTCTCGGTCATGTCTACATGATTCCCGAACCCGTAGGGTCGCACACTTAACGTTTAGTAGCGCTATGGTAATGTTGAGATATTAATAGTGGAAATTCCAAAAAAGTAGTTCAGAGTCCCATATGGGATCCGGAACATCACGAGGAGCTCTTTAATGGTCGAGAGGTAAAGATTTATATCTGGGAAGTCATATTCAGGGTTCCGAAAAAGTTTGGGAATTTTTGGTAGACTGTCGGGAAGGTTCTAGAAGGTTCTGGAGGTTCCACCATGGGGCCTAACGATCCAAGAAGGGCCAACATGGACCAAGGGGTGGGGCTACATCCCACATGGGATGGCCACACCATTCCCCAAGGCACATGTCATTTAAATCTAGAGATATGGTCTTATCTCTAAATTTAAAGGGTTGAATCTAGAGAGATAAGATATTATCTCCAAGTTTAAAAGGATTTCTCCCTTGTGGACGGCCATAGGAGGGTTTTGGACACCCTCCCCTACCCCATAGCCTATATATAGAGGGGGGAGGCACATGGGGGTAGCCACCCCTTCATCCTTGCCCAATTCCTCCCATGTTTCTAAGGTATGAGCTTGGCGAAGCCCTGCCGGAATTACACAACCACCACCACCACCTCGATGTTGGGATAGTCACGATCTCATCTACCTCCTCTCCCTCACTTTCTGGATCAAGAAGGAGAAGACGTCATTGAGCTGAACATGTGCTAATCACTCGACCTATCGAAGAACAGGAGTCACTCAGCGTGGCAACGGGCAGGCGTTCACTCCGTAGTCTTTAAGGTCATTAACAGCACTTAAGGGTGGCGTTACCACTAACGCCCCTACTTTATGTACATTAAGCCCCTCGTAATGGAGGATGGCTGGGGTCCTGGCGCACTCTATATAAGCCACCCCCTCCTCTGGGACAAGGGTTCGCACCCCCTGTAATATAACACACGTAATCCAATCGACCGCCTCCGGGCACCGAGACGTAGGGCTGTTACTTCCATTGAGAAGGGCCTCAACTCGTAAACCTCGTGTGTACACCTTCACCATAGCTGAGATCTTGCCTCTCCATACCTACCCCCCTTTGTCATTCTTAGAACCACGACAGTTGGCGTCCACCATGGGGCTGGTGTCTTAGCGACTTGTTGGTGAAGTTGCAAGCTTTACCGATCGTCATCGTCATGGTTTCCGGCGGCGGATTGGCTGAGGGCCGCAAGATCCGTCTCGGCACGCTTGTTTTCGTCGCCGACGACTCCGCGTGGCTTCAAGAAGCTCCCCTGGACGTTGAGGCGCTCCCAGTCCGAGGGGCGATGCACTTCCGCGCATGCGTCCGCGGCTTTCTCCTTCGGCACCCATCGACTTAGTATCAGTCGGCTCCGATGGTGTTTTCACTCCCCGCTGTTCGCCGCTGCAAGCGGTCCGGTCGATCGCGGCTTCAGCGCTGGGAGAAGCACGTGGTGGCTCAGCGTTCGGCCATCCATCAAGTCGCGGCAATCGATCCCGACGAAACTCTCCACGGCATGTTCGATCTGTCGATTGGCTCTGCGGAGACCGCATCTGAGTGCGATAGCGGCGACCCAGCGGCTGAAGTCTTGATGGTAAAGGGCCTCACAGCCCGCCCGGTTTCCGCCGTGAGGACGGCGGAGATGGGTGAGGGAGTCCTAGATAAGGGGGTATCTGGACAGCCGGACTATATACTTTGGCCGGACTGTTGGACTATGAAGATACAAGATAAAAGACTTCATCCCGTGTCCGGATGGGACTCTCCTTGGCGTGGAGGGCAAGCTTGGCGATCCGGATGTAGATCTCCTTCTCTGTAAACCGACTTTGTGTAACCCTAGCCCCCTCCGGTGTCTATATAAACCGGAGGGTTTAGTCCGTAGGACCCAACAACAATCATACCATAGGCTACCTTCTAGGGTTTAGCCTCTCTGATCTTGTGGTAGATCAACTCTTGTAATACTCATATCATCAAGATCAATCAAGCATGAATTAGGCTATTACCTCCATCAAGAGGGCCCGAACCTGGGTAAACATCGTGTCCCCAGCCTCATGTTACCATTAGCCTTAGACACAGAGTTCGGGACCCCCTACCCGAGATCCGCCGGTTTTGACACCGACATTGGTGCTTTCATTAAGAGTTCCTCTGTGTCGTCGCTGCAAGGCTAGATGGCTTCCCCCACCTTCAACCACGCTGTCCTGGGTGAGACCTTTCTCCCCGGACATATTTTCGTGTTCGGCGGCTTCACACTGCGGGACAATTCGCTTGGCCATCTGGAGCAGATCGATAGCTACGCCCCTGGCCATCAGGTCAGGTTTTGAAACCTAAACTACACCGCCGACATCCGCGGAGACTTGATCTTCGATGGATTCGGGCCCACGTCAGGAGTGCCGAACAATCACGACAGGCATGACCTAGACCCCGCCCCTGCACCTGCTACTGCTACTGCTCCTGCTACTGCTCCGGACTTTGCTCCAGAGCAGGTTGTGTCTTCTAAGGACGGGCGGAAGGACCTCACCCTGAAGGCCGCACACTCCTCGGCTTTGGAGCCAAACACAGACTCCTCTTCTAAAGGGATCTGTATCTCCGGACCCCCGGACTCATCTTCGGTCGTGTGTTCCGGACCACGCGCATCCGAGCCCGTTGAATCTAACTGGGCTCTGGTTATGGAATTTTCCACCGCGGATATCTTTCAGCACTCACCCTTCGGAGACGTGCTAAATTCATTAAAGTCTCTCTCTCTCTGTCAGAAGACTCCTGGCCGAACTATGTCTGGCCCGTGTGGGATACGGAAGACGAAGAAAATCGCAGCCCACCCGCCACCCAATTTATAGCCACTGTCGGTGACCTTCATCATACGACGGCATAGCACGGGGTGCTGGACAGCCACTTCATCATAGGACGTCTACATGGTGGACACCCCCAAAGAAGACAATGGTGACAAAAAGGACACAACAGAGGATAAACCCCCCGCCTTAGGTCCAGTCACAGTAAAATAGCGATAACAACCCAAAACAGGATGACACTCCGGTTAATTCTGATGGCAACAACGACCATAGGGACCCAGCGATGGAGCAGGATAAACTAGGTCATGCCGGACACATCCCGGAGAAGACGCCCGATCACAATTCAGAGGGCCAAACTCATCATGCTACCTCCAAAGAAGAGAACAGTCTGATTGACGATGTGTTCGTCATCCCAGAAGAACATTCAAAACAAGACAACCTCCACAGAAAACTCCTGGCCACAGCATGGAGCCTGAAGAAGCAGAAGCAAAGGCTTACGGCCGTGCAGGATACGCTCAGTCGAAGATGGAATAAGGTGCTGGACATCGAAGGAAAACATGGCAATAATCGCCACACAAAGAGCTACCCAAAGCGCAAACTGCTACCCGGATTTGACGATGAAGCCGCAGCACCCGTTCGGCTCAAAAACAATACGGCTACTCAGCCGGACCAACCACCTCATGGCCGTGATAGAGCAGCCACCGATACCGCACACGATTTATGAGAGCTCCTGGACAAAAAGGCCAGTGCGGCCAGATCCATGTATGGGTCCAGAGGACATGCTCTGACGCGGGATTATGGTCACCACAACGATCATACTGATCGAATACCAGTCCGGAATCAACACCAGGAACAACAACAGCCGGCAGCATGCCGTGACACGGCCAGATACAGAGGGGTTGTGCACCCCGTATGCTTCACGGACGAGGTGCCGGATCATGAATTTCCATGGGGATTCAAACCCGTGAATATAGAGTCATACGACGGAACGACGGACCCTGGGGTCTGGATTGAAGATTTTATCCTTCACATACTAATGGCTCGTGGGGACGACCTCCACGCCATCAAATACCTCCCCCTCAAGTTAAAAGGACCAGCTCGTCACTGGCTGAAAAGCCTCCCCGAAAACTCAATTGGAAGTTGGGAGGAACTTGAGGATGCTTTTAGGTCCAACTTTCAAGGGACCTAGGTCCGGCCTCGAGATGCTGAGAATTTAAGTCACATAATACAGCAGCCTAGAGAGTCAGCCTGCAAACTTTGGAACAGATTCCTCACTAAGAAGAATCAAATCGTCGACTGTCCGGATGCCGAAGCCTTAGCGGCCTTCAAACACAGTATCCGAGACGAGTGGCTTGCCAGACACCCTGGCCAAGAAAAGACGAGAACGATGGCAGTCCTAACAAGCCTCATGACCCGATTTTGTGCGGGTGAGGACAACTGGTTGGCCCGTAGAGGCACCAGGGACCCAGGCACATCCGAAATCCGAGATGGCAACAGGAAGCCACGGCACACTAACACAAACTTCGGAATAACAATAGTCCGGACAACACAGCGGTCAACGCCGGATTCAGGGGCTCTCGACCTGGTCAAGGAAAGAAGCCATTTAAACTCAGTAAAGAGGAACCATCCGGTCTGAACAAAGTCCTGGACAGATTGTGCCGAATCCATGGCACTTCCGACAAACCTGCAAATCATACCCACAGAGAATGTTGGGTTTTCAAGCAGGCCGGCAAGTTAAACGCCGAACACAAGGGAAGGGAAACACCAAGCCAAGAAGAGGATGAGAATCGCCAGTCGAACATCAGGGGATAGAAACAATTCCCACCAGAAGTCAAAACGGTAAACATGGTACATGCAACTCATGCAGAGTTCGTAACCCCCCCCCCCAATTCAATCCCTGGGCAACTTGCCCGATCACTTTTGATCACAGGGACTACCCGGCCAGTATCCGGCACGGAGGATCGGCTGCCTTGGTGCTCGACCCAATAATTGATGGATACCATCTTACTCGCGTCCTAATGGACGGCGGTAGTAGTCTTAATTTGATATATCAAGACACCATCCAAAAGATGGGGGTAGGCCCATCCAGAATAAGTCAAAATAACACCACCTTCAATGGAGTGATTCCTGGTGTAGTAGCCCATTGCTGGGGCTCCCTCATATTAGAAGTGACATTCGGTTCTCCCGACAACTTCAGAAGCGAGAACCTACTCTTCAACATCGCCCCCTTCAACAGCAATTATCATGCATTGCTTGGAGGAACGTCCTTCGCTTTCTTTAATAGAATACCGAACTACGCCTGCCTTAAACTCAAGATGCCCGGTCCACATGGCATCATTATAGTCAGCAGAAACACAGAGCAGTATGCGGCAGTTCCTGCTGCTGGACTCTAGGCGGCCTCTCCGACCGGAACGCATGACCGGTCGTCAAGACCATGGACACGGTTAGACGAGTCCAATACACCATTTTTCAAACTGGCTCAGATAAACCTGAGCCAGGGGCTGTACATGTGTCCCCATAAATAACACGAGGGGCTACAAACATGTAACACAAGCCCATAATTTGGCTTGCCGCATTAATAGGCCGGATCTCGAACATTTCTCGAGCATAACCAACTTTTCGCACATTTTCTTTTTCCTTCGTTCTTACAGACACTACCAGTGCGACACCCTTCCAGGATACGGCACAACGGAGACACAGGCGCAGACGTGCAGCAGGGCCCTGCCCACGGGTTTCTCTTTAGATTAAGCCCCTGCGTAAACCTTCTTTACTGTCTCTTGTTGCTCAACATCCCATGGGTATTTCATAAACCTATAAGGGACACTGGCGTTTTAGGATTTTTTTGCCATGACAGATAAATGCGCGTACCTGGAATCTCAGGGTCAAGGGTGTTATTCAGCCCAATATATGTTGTAAAGTCTGAATACCTTCGGGAGTGTTCGGCGTCACGAGTTTGGCCTTATATGCATCAGCTCCGAATCATGTCTTTGGTCAAATGTTGGGTTAGCCTGGCTCCTGGGTTTGCTGCCTTATGTTCCGTTCTATCGGCTAAGGCGGCCAAAGGAGAATTACTGCGATTTTGCCCTGGTTATTCCGGATGAGCACCTCAGTAGAGAAAGCCAAACACTGACTGTCATGATACAGCGAGAGATTGTTCAACCACTCGAGGGCTCATCAAAATCTATAGGATTCCTCCGCATTAACGAAGGACTGGTCTACCGGTCAAGTACGCGCACCGTATCCAGACGCTCGCGGAAGTACCAGGGGCTACATAGTAGCCCCACCTTTCAAACTCCTATGGCTAAGTGAAAAGTGTTACAGCTATATAGTCCAGTTGCCTGGTTCGACGTGCGATCACCTCCTTAACGGACCAAGACATTGGATCAAGTGTGTTCACGCATATTTTATCGAACACCCTCGCATTATGTGCGTGGGGGCTGAAGCCAAAGACTGCTAACTTTCACATTATATGCATAAATAAACAGCCCATAGGAGACATTATAATACTTTCAGGCAAAAGTATAATAAAAGCAGCCTCTATAATCAAACATATAATTGTTTACAATTCATTGAATCGTCACTCAAGCATGACATTCTTGGAGCACCGGGCCTCTATGCTACGAGCACCATCTATGACCTGCTCAAAATAGTGCTCGGCTGGGTCTTGGCTTCCTGCCGGACCCCAGGTCACAATGCGGGAGGCCTCCATATCCACCCAATATGTTTTCCCACGGGCAAAAGCCATCTGCGCACCCTCTATGCACGCCGATCTCTTCATGGCATCGATCTGCACTCTGGTGCCAAATAATCGTTGCACCAAACCAAAGTAACTGTCCGGCTTCGGCTCCTTCGGCCACAGATTGTCTATTACAGACCTCATTGCAAGGCCGGACAGCCTATGGAGCTCGGCTATGGCAGCTATCTTCTCACTCAAGGGCAAGGAGCGCGCTGGAGCATTAAATTGTGACCAGAATAGCCTCTCCATTTTGTTATCTTCACGATCCTTGAATAACTTGGTCGCATCAGCCGCACTCTTCGCCAAGTCCGCATACTCATCGGTGGCGCTCCATAGCTTATCTAACGGAGCATACTTTGGATCTAAAAACTTCATCCTCAACACATAAGGATTTCCGGCCGCGATTTCTCTAGCTTGTCGAAGTTCTTCCCGTGCATCTCTCATCTGAGAGCGTGTCTCCTTCACCGAATCCAGCGCCTTCTTCAGGTCGGACGCCTATGTCTGATTCTCCTTTTCAAGAAGCTCATATCGGCTGGCGGCGTCCCTCAGCTCCACAGCCATCTCGGCTATCTTCTCCTCGCTTCAGAGACAAGCGGCCTATTCGGCTTTTAATTCTTCGGCTGCCTTTAGAGCAGCCGCATTGCTAATTCGGGCTTGTTCCTTGGCAAGGGCAAGCTCCGCCCTCAGGGCCTCAACGGTAGCAGCTCCACCTGCAACTACAACACATCACATTAATATTTCAACCTTCTTGCAAAAATAGATGTGGATATAGGAAAAACATACTCTACGACTCCTCGAATCGCTTGTTCACAAGCGTGACGTCAGCCTCCACAACGTCAATCTGCCGCCTCAATTCGGCGCATTCAGCGGCCTGGTCTATTGTCGAACCCTTAGCAACCTGCACATCAATACAAGTGTGATCATTATCTGGGAGTGTGATCCTCCGTTTGCCGCCATAGGCTGGCATCCATAGTCTCAGGGGCTGCTATCTATACATAGCACATGTATCGTGTGCGGTACAACTAAAAAACTGCATATTTTTGCAGCTTACCTCAAAGCCTTTGAGCAGGCTCATGAAGGCTTCATTCAAACCACTTGTGGCGGAGGAGATTTTCTCCAACACCGTACCCATTAGTGTACGATGATCCTCCAAGAGAGCAGCTAACTCCAGGAGGCCCGTCAGCGTGTTCGGCCGGACGCCGGATTATCCCGGACCCTTTTCATTGTCCGCCATGGGAGTCGAACGTGCTAGGCTCGGGGCAGCTGAAGTGTTAACTTCCGGCCCCATTGGATTCGGACTCCTCCGTGACAATACCTCCGGGTCGCCCGCTTCACGGGATGGAGAGGCAGGTGGGGTTTCACTCTCCATCATCTCCGGAAGAAGATCCCCCGAGGACGAGCTCTGTTGAGATGAACTGCTGGCCGAACTAAAAAATTAGGTCCCGGTTATTACTCTCAGAGGAAAAAGCAATAAGTTCCTTGCTTAATTAAACTTACAGCTCGGTGGAGGGATGGCCCGTTTGCGGGCACTGTGCAGTGAGGACATCCTTCGGGGCAGGGCCCTTTGGTGAAGTTCTTTTCCCTTGTTTAGGCGCCCCCGTCTCCAAATCCTCGGAGGCGGCCCTCTTCTTCCTGCGGGGGGGGGGGGGAACCTCAGATTCACCTCCCCGATTCTCCTCCTCTGGGGAGGCACTAATTCCCCCGGTTCGGATGCGCAATGTGTGAGGCCCACTCTTGGCCTCCCCACTCTTCCCTTCAGCTTTCTCTGGTGGCACTTGACGTAGTGTCCATTCAAGAATCCTGGCCATTGCCGGGCCGGGAGAGCCTTCGGGAAGCGGGACCGGACACCTGATCCTCTCGGCATTACTAAGCCAATCCTGGTTGCGGACAGTATTCAAAACAATGCTATGATAAATATGAGCAAGGTGTTTGGTTGTAGGGTTACTTACTTGGGTATCTAGGCGATTGCAGCTAAGGCACGCATCCTCCATGGTGTCCGGACACATTAATCGTGGTCCGAAGAACAACTTATACATCCCTTCGGGCGTCATGCCGAAGAAATGTTGAATAGTTCGCGAACCTTCTGGATTGAATTCCCACATCCGGAGAGGCCGACGTTTGCACGGCAGGATCCGCCGAACTAGCATTACCTGGATTATTTTGACAAGACTAATGTCCCTCTCGAGGAGCTCCCGAATGCGGCTCTATAGCATTGACACATCGTTCGCAGGCCCCCAGTTTAGTCCCACGTTGGCCCATGAAGCCAGTTGAGGTGGAGGGCCTGAGCGGAAGGCGGGCGCGGCCGCCCACTTTGAGCCTCGAGGAGCTGTGACATAGAACCACCTCCGTTACCATAAATCGGATACCTCTGGGAAGGAGCCTTCAGGCCACGGGGCTTCGACGTTCCTACTTATTATGGCGCCTCCGCACTCTGCGTGTCGCCCCGCAATCATCTTCGGCTTCACATTGAAAGTCTTGAGCCATAAACCGAAGTGGGGCGAGATGTGGAGGATGGAATCCGGAGCTAGATCGTGGAAATCCAGCCCGTAGTAGAACATGAGCCCCCTCACGAAGGGATCAAGAGTAAGACCTAAACCCTGGAGGAAGTGGGAGACAAATACGACGCTCTCGTTGGTCTCGGGAGTGGGGATAACCTGTTCGGGAGTGATGTGTGGATACCTAGTTCGGGCCGGCGTTTGGGCATGCTCGCCTAGCTAGAGTGCGGGTCACTTCAGAGCCGTTGAGGGTGATGCGCTGGCGTTAGCTGGCCACGCACGGATGCAGATCTTGATTGGCAGCGGAGCGCTATGATGCAGTGGACGAGACCGTTGGTGAAGCCCCAATGGACTCGGGGGGCGGAGGTGCAACGATGTGCTCGGTGAAGTAGCCCCGGTGAGCTGGGAGATGGTGTCGGTGAAGCGCACCTGATGCGGTGGAACTCCATGTCTGTGAGGCACGTCGGTTGCGGCGGCCGACGTTGTCGGTGGACCACCCGGTGCGGTGGACGAGGGCGTAGATGAGGTAGCTCGAGTGTAGTGGTGAAGCGCGACCGTCGTCTTTGTCATCGTCGTCCGGCACAGAGGTGGGGAAAGGGACGAGACGAGGGGCGATTCGAACTTTGCTTGGGTTGGCGGCGAATTAGGGATTTGAGCAATCTGGGTGCAGAAGGCAACGGTGGAGAAGAGAGATTTTGCAGGGCTGGAATTGGGGCCGCCAGATATTTGAATCCGAAACGTGGAAGAGCAAACTTATTTTGTCGTCGTCCTTTTTTGGGGGGGAGGAAGGGACACGAGGGAGGGAGTAGGGAGGGAGGGACAAGGGAGGGAGTGGGGGAGGGAGGGACGAAGGAGGGGGTGGGTGGCTGGGTGCTACGCGTCCGTCCAACACACGTGACCACCCCGACAGGACTATGCTTTGGTGCTTTAAGGCACCTCCCTTTGTGTCCATGACATGTGGGACCAACAGGTGGCTGGCCCACATGTCAGTGACCCAAAGGCAGGTGCCTTTAAGGCACCGAAGCAGCGTCCACCCCGACACGACCCTGGTCTGCCTGGTGCACCTACATTTGAGAATGCAAACGAATGTTCTTTCATTTGCAAACGAATCTGTATGTATTACCATGCCCGTGTTTTCCTTGCAATAATTAGTCATTCGAAACGAGATACTCCCTCCGTTCACTTTTGTAAGTCATTTTAGACAACTTAAAATGAACTGTTTTGCACATTGTCTGAAATGTCTTCAAAGTCTTATAAAAGTGAACAGAGGGAGTACTATAAATTAATTAATGAGGAGTTATTTGAAAAAAAATCAAAACAGTATCCACGCTAACGTGGATTAGAGTGTGTGTCACACAATTAGTTATTTGAATTAGTGTGTGTGTCACGTAGCGATCTCCAATTCTAACATGGATTTCGCATTTCACTGTATCCATGCTACTTTTTTAATACAAATTCATATGTATATGATGAACACCATGGTAGTGAGAAAACTTTTGGATGGATTCAAACATATGACCTACAAAAAAGCACAACAAATTGAGTCAATGTCAACTTTTCGAAACTTAGTATGGCACGAATTCGAAATAATTACTCGTATGCATGGTCGTTAGTTCAAATCTTACAATGTACACCGAATTGAAACATCGATGTTAAGTCTCGTACTATGTACATTCAACCACCCCCCACCCCCCCGCACACGGTACATACTTCCTGTATCGGTCAATCTTCATCTCCTAACCACCTTAGGAAGCTATCGGTTTCCAACACACGTTCATTCTTTCTCTCCATGTTTTGATCTCTAAGTCTCTCAACTACACAACCCCCTTTTCCACTCTGTTACCAAATGTATTTACCTCACACACTCGCCATTGCACCCCATGTTGAGATCTCTCTCTCTCTCTCTCTCTCTCTCTCTCTCTCTC